>NC_142255.1:12570434-12880869 GCF_052056855.1 Sturnus vulgaris
TTCTCTGATCTCATGGACCATCAGGGCTGTCTGCATAGCTCTCTGGTCACATCATCTGCTGTCCCCACTAACATTCTGCTCTTTTCCCTCTCGTCCTGAAATACAAAACCACAGCTTCCCATGGCTCCCAGAGCACTCCTCTCAGAGTACATGTCTTCACCAAACTGAAGGATTTTTTAGGGCTGGGCCTGCCCTCTCATCAACTGTGAAGGATCTTATGCATTTTTGGACACAGAGACTATATTTTATGTAAATTAATCTTAAATATTCCATTAGATCGGGTTCAAATTCCATTATCCCACCTTCAGTTTTACTGGGGACAGGATTTTTACTGTGTGACAGGATTTCTCCTAATTCTTGCCCTGCGAGAGAACAACTGTATAGAAAGTGTAAGGAGAATAAAGGTGAACTCATGGGTTTAACAGAAAAACATTATGGATGAAAAGTTGTGAATTAAATAATGGGTTTTATTTGCACAGTAACAGTAAGAGCACCCAGAGAAACTAAAGAAGAAAAGCTAAAACAGGTTATAGAAGAGTATGGAATCTGCTAATTTAAGAGAAAAATATAAGCTAATTAAGATATTGATGCCCACAGTTAAATGTCCCATTAAATTAGAAAGCACGTCTCTAATTCAAATGAGATGCTTTGCTGGCTGAATACTCAGTTCCTTTTTCTTCTCATTTTCAAGAACTGTAATGTCTCAAATGGAATACAATGAAATCAGTTTAAGAAAGATTTGGGAATGTCCTGCTAGAGGAGACAAGCATAATTCCCATGCATTCACTTTTACAGGGTCTGACTATGTAGACATATTCAGGAAAATTAATCTGAAATAAGCAGATTCCTAAATTATTAGTTTGTAGCTTATATTGAAAATTAAGGTGTTTGTCATTCATCTCAGGTTAAATTATTCTGGAATAATAAAATACAGACCATCAGCACTAAAGGTAGGAAACGGTGTCCCTCTCACACATTAAACACAATTTAACTCTCACAGGTTAATTCAATGTGGATGCAAATCTGGTCTCACACATAAAAGAAACTAATATTGTCCTAACCCTTAATGTACAAATGTCTGGTTTTTATAACTACTTTTCTTCTAGGACACAATATCAGGTATATTTTCCTCCAATTACTGTCACAAGATGTGCAGTAAGGAAGTCCTGATTCTAGTCCTTGATTTCTCTGGGTTGCAGTGAGCAGCTGACCACGGAGCCAGCTGAAAGATCACAAAGCAAGAGAGTAACTCAAATTTGAATGACACAGTTTATTTAAATATCTAAGGAAAAAGGATGATCTTTTGCCTAACTTTGGAAGGAGGCACAGAACACCTTGGCTTTGTAACTGAAGTTGTGCTCTCTGAGTCCTCTGAAGGCTCAGGTGGCTTTTGCAGCCTTTGCTCAGTGTCTTTCTCCCCATTTTTCTCTTGCCCAGCTGAAAGAGGAGTGGCAAGGTGATCACCCTGCAGACATTGGTCTGCAGCTCAGCTTCCCCTGTGCAGGCCATGCTCTTCACCCCTCTGTACAGTAACTACCACAAGTTATTCCAGCATATTCCTAGGGCTATTCCATGCAGCCACAATTAACCTGTAACCCTAATTCAGAATGCTCCCAAAAATTTTTTAAGCGTTCAGAGCCTGTTCTTGGCACAGCTATACTGCTACTATATAAATATTTATATATTTATGACAAATAAATAAATAAATTTACAACAAACATAAATCCATACCTGAACTACTTTATTTTTCTCACGGACAAGCACTCTGCACTATATGTCTCTCTTCAATATTAAACGTCCAGAGTCAATTATAAACCCTTTATTTTTCTCTAGCAGGAAGGTTAAAATTCAATTCTCCTTTATTGCAGTTTGCAAATACAATATACTCTCCAGCTGGCTTGGAAAAGCTCCTCAGTTAAATCATCGTGTGCAACACTGCCTCTTAGTCACTGGTACCTCCCTACACATCAACAATCTGACAGCCTCACACTTCCAGGCTATTTGTTGGTCTGTCCTTAAATGAGAGAGTCATTTTATAACATATTTGCTTTTTATTGAAATGGCTGCAAATACAGTTATGTGTTTCTTTTTGTTTTGAGGGGGTTTTTGGGTGAGGGCACAACGGTGCTTTTAGGTTTTCAATGTCTCCTAGAGTCCATGCTGTCATCCTTTGTGCCTCTCCCCAGTAAATCAGGTGCCTGGTTCTTTGTTTTCAGGGTTTAAAGTACTGTTACCAACAGAAAGTGAAGTGATGTGTTAGCATAGCAGAGTTCCTGTGCTATTGAACTGAGGCAAGGAGCCCAGAAAACCAAAGGAAAACGATCCACTGAAATCTGTACTATTCCCCTCACCACAGCTCCAGAACACGAGATTATTATGCTTGTTAGAATAACTGCTTATCTGCCCGTGGCCAGGGCTGGTGTTTCCTGGAATGTTGAGAAGGTCCACACCTAATTACGGTGCTGACTTGATTATTTTTGTCCAACTCATACTTTAAAGAAATCCATTAGAGCTTATCCCCCAACCAAGGAAAGTAAATGGACTCACTCGAAGGATCAATATTCTCCAAGAGGGTGAGGCAGAAATAAAGAAGAAAATCAGAGCACCTTTCTACAGGGTCCTATAAAGGCTGAGAACCTTCAGTGTGAGTTAATTGTTTCTGCTACCAATACTGCAGCTCCCACATCCACCCAGGTTTTCCTGCTTTGCTTGCAAGAAGGCTGTCAGCTGGCAATCCTGATTGTTTCATCTGCATCATTTTGTCTGACTTGACTGGATACTCCCTGGGACAGGGACTGTGCCTTGTCTGCATTTTAAAAGTCAAGATGCACACATAATACATAATTACTATACAAAGCAAACTTAAAATTCAAGGCAGCTTTGTTGGTTTTTGCTTTCTATGACTCAACAAATTTGTTACCTTGAGGTGCTAAACACAGTTGTGAGCACAAGAGTGAGAAATAAAGGTCAGTTTTGCTACTATAGAACTGTCTTCTCATTTCATAGGAACCCACTGGCACTGACACTGTTATGTGCTGGTTTCCCCTCTCCTCTGAGGTGTTATTTTTGTGGAAGTGCAAAGCAGCACCTTCCCAGCAACATCTGTCAGCCAGGAAGAGTGAGTATTTTTGGCATTTTCAAGGCAGAAATTATAGCACAGAAAACAATAGGTACAGGACCAATGATGCTGACAGGTATCATAGAAAGCTGCATTTATATAGAAATTCCAGAAGTAAGATAAGTCCAGCTAATAAAACACTTTTCAAAAGGAAAGTGAGCTCTTTCTAGATGCCTGTCCTTGACTGCCCTTTTTTCTAAAGAATCCAATTAATAATCCTGAAAAATTTATTAGCCACACTGTTTTGGTGGCTGGGATTTCCCTGTGCTATCTGAAAGGATAATCAGCCCCTGGGGATGCTCAAAGCCTTTGCTAAGAGGGTCAAAACCTTCCCTCACCAACAAAAAGCTGCTGCTCTTCTTGTGATATCTTAATGCCCCCTTCAGTGGCAGAGAAAATCTCCCCTGCCCAAGAGCCCTGGGGGATGAATGAATCAACACCTTACACAGCACCTGTTCTCAGGAAATGTTTATTAATGATTGCTCTGTTATCTATTGGGGGTGCCTATGTGGAAAAAATATCCCCACTTTTGCCCGCAGGACTGCAATGTATTTGTTTTCATGGACTTGCCACACATGGTTAGGCACAATTAGCATTTGCAGGAGGCCTGGGTAACAGGTAAGCACGGCCCCAAAATGGGGTTTTTCTCCTGAGAGCCCCTTTGAAGGTCAGGGTTGGAGCAGGGGCTGGTTCAGATTCCCAAATCCGTACACCTGCCTGCAGCTGGCTATGGGGAGAGCCAGAGCAATTCCTCCACGGCTTCCCAAAGGCACTGAGTCGAACATCTCAGTACAGTGAAAAAATTTGGGTCCCAGTGAGGAATTAGTGGCACTGTGGCTCTTGGTCTTTCTGCCTTTTTATTATTCCTGCTCACTAATTCTGCCCCATCTGCATGCAGGAGCCCCCATAAGTGACAGACACACTGCAGACAAAGGACAAGGGTGACAGTCCCTCCTTCCAGACCAGAGCAGTGCTTGGAGCCTGTTAAATCTGAGATGTTAATCCATGAAGTTTCAGGCTACTACTTTTTGACTGTATCCAGCAGGGCTGGTACAGTGCATTTCAGAGCTAGGAAACCCCTCCCCTTCACTTGTACTTCTGAAAAACAGAAGATTTAGTTCAATTGGCAGAGTGCGTTCCTCAACATTTAAAAATGCATTGGCTTGAATTTCTATTGTTAACTTGAGCTCTCTCTGAAACATCTAAATCAGTGTTTGGCTGAGAATTCCACTCTAAGTTGCAGAATACGACAACTTGCACGATACAGAACTGTGAAGCAGGATGAAGCATCCCCAGCCCCTTTGCCTTTAAAATGCCATGGAAGCACAGAGGCTCTCGGCAGAACACCTTATCTGCTCTCGAAAGCTGTGACTCTTCATCCTTTCCTTATGAAGACCCAGGGGATTGCTTACTTAGCATACACCAGAGGCAATGGATAGGGTGAGCAGCCACTGCAGCCAGAAACCCCCAGTGCCGAGCACGGGCAATTCCCCTGCACATGCAGAGACTTTGGAGCTGAATTGTGCAGAATAGGAGCCCTCGGCTGAGCGAGCCATGTGTGCCCGGGAGGAGCAGCCCCTCTGGCTCCGCTGAAAAGCAATGCAGTAAGTGCTGGGATATTGCAGCAGGCAGCGCTTCCCCGGGCTCACCAGGAGCCTGGGCAGCTTCTGCTGGGCGAGACACAACCTCCGGTCCGGGAGCAGTGTCGGGGCTGCATGATTCTTGCTGTTGTTGCGAAATGAAGAGAAGGGATGGAGTGGGTTTGCAGGGGCAGGGACTCCGTGCTTTGCTTTGTGTGCTGTGTGGGTGTTGCAGGGCAGTGCCTGCTCTGTGTCCTGTGCTGAACTGCTGCCTTTGGGGGGGATTTCTGGGCTCCTGTTTGACAGTGCTGGAGCAGAGATGCTGCTTAATAACTTAATGCCAGCATTTGTGTTCCCCTCAATCATGCAGCATGTTTCCTGGGCTTGGGTGAAAACTATTTTCTGTACTAGTACTAGGTACTCTGATGCTGGATTTACAGGGGCTGTGCCTTTGGGTAATGGTGAATTGTAGATTAAAACTATGGGAATGAGTGCCCTGATGGCGGGTAATACTTTTATTTCACTTCAGTAGATGTGGCTAATTTCTAGTTTGTGGTAAATTCTTCACGGTGGTCTGGAATTGCAGATGCTTTTTTTGGTAGATAAATGTTTGTAAGCAGTACTTTATCATAGCATCCTTGTGGCTTTCTTCAGACTCTAATGTTCTGTTTCTGTACTCTGCAGTAGCAGCTTTCTGTTTGTACTGAGTAGGAGAGGGAAAGCATGAGTTAAAGTTTGCTTTACATGAGAGGGATTCTTACATTGTTTGAAAGTGTTTGCAAAATTAGCATTTGGGCAGTAATTGCAGGCCTTTGGAAAGATCCGTGCAGCCTTTAAAACAAATTTAACCATAGAGTTTTTGTTCAGTTACTTAGAAACTAATACCAAGCTTCATTCCTCTGGTTTCTTGGTAGAGCTTCCCCAGTGACTTACGAGCTCTGGCTTTAGGATAACTGCCTGCCTTCAGCCTCTGCCATTTTGGGCTTTAGGCGTGTTTAACTCTTTAAGGCAATGTTTGCGAATTTTTTTTAAGAGAGCAGTACACGTAACTACCAAAACTTAGGGATTCTGTTTTTGCTGCTCAGTCAAATTTCAATAATAAATAGCCATTGGTCCCTAAAGTAAAAGAGAACTAATGAAACCATTCTTTGGGTTTCCCACTCATTATTTGTTTATAAGTTGGCATTTATTTAGTTCTTGTATAATATTCACTTAATGAATAAAGAAATATCCCCCTGATATATCTGTCATTTTAGTTTTGAGCAAAATTTGTATCATCACTAATTTGAAGGGATAATTCTCAAAAATTAGGCAAATAAAGTTCAGCTTCTTCTAAAAGTGTTTTTGCAGAGATGATGCTGAAGATGTGTGTAATGTTTAGTCCCAGGCACAGCTGATGAGACCAAAAAATACCCTGGAAGTTATGGCACCTTTTCACTCCCGTGCAACATGCATGCCTTGGAGTTTTCTCCCTGAGATTAATGCTCAGGTGCTGAAAAGAGATATTTCCTCTGGCACTGCAGTCAAGAGAATTTTCTCCTTTTCATCTAAGAGAAGCCTTGTGACATATGGTGCTATTGAGTTGCAATTGCTGAGATAATGCAAAATTAATAAATGACAATTATTCTTCATTAGCTGTACAACTTTGAAGATGGACAAATCTACAAGGAGGGTGGATGGCATCTGAATCTGATCTGCTCCCCTCCTTCCTTTCTCTCCAGTCCCCACTTCTCCCCGTCTGTTTATGAGCCTTTGATAGGTGCTATAGTTGCTCTCGTTGAAGGACCTGAACCTAAGATCAGTGCAATTTTCCAGTCATGGGTTCACAATCTGTCTGTGCCTCATCTGCCCCTGTTTTCTCCATCGACATTTCCAGCAAAGCCAGTAGCAGACTTGGGAGATATGTGAATTTATTGTAAGATATCTCTGACTGAGCATTATTAAGCTAGTGTTGGTATGTCTGTCATGAGGAAAGAGCAGGGATATTAACTAAAACATGCTCAGAGCACGCAGTTTTGATGTCATTAGCATCTGATGTTTTCAGGTAAACTAACTCTGGTAATTTAACAAGCTACTGTTTTCAAATTATTTCCTCTGAGGTACAAAACAGGGGAGGGAAAGAAATGCAAAGAAAGAGTTGATGTTGGAAAGTCACTGGATTCATAATGAGAATCACAAGAAAAAAAGAAAGATTGTGTCTGGTTTTATGCTTTCATGCAATTCTGAGTCTTTAATCAAAATGTGTTTCCTGAACTGAAACCTCAGAATTGTTTGCCAAATATTATTGTTCATGTCAAATGTAAAATGAAGAACATTAGGTATAAATTCTAATTTCTCAGTCTAGAATAAGCATATTAGTAAACAAATGTTTTCACCTCATCTTGTCTGTAAGTAACCCTGGCAGGAGCCTTGCCTCAGAAGTCAAGTTCACTTTATTACAATGCAACCTGAGAGAGAAACATGCCAAGGGAAGTTTACTAATTTTGTCCTGCATTGCCAGTAATGAGCTGCAAGTCAGTTTAATTAATGAAGAGTAGCTGCTCAACATTTGTAGTCACCTGAACTACTTTAATTTGCATCACTGTATTTCTACCAGTTTTTGACATGTAGAAGCACGGACAGCTTCCCCTGACAGCAAGAAATACAACTGTCATTTAAGTACCAGAGGCAAAACTTCCAGTACAAAACTGGATAAAAGAATATACAGTGGGTGGATAAAGATGCTGCATAATTTCAAAGCCCAGTGAAAGTGTGTGTCATTGTTGCACCAGGAACCAATGGCGCAGAGGATGTCACATTAAAAGACACAACATTCAGCACATTCTCAAAGAGATAAGTTTAGCTGTGTCCGTACAAGAGTGGGGAATTTTTGTGCCATGCTTAGTGGAACTGTCATGTTTATAAAGAAATACATCTTACAGCTAGTGACGTCCAAAATGTGCCACATAAATAGTCAATACTTTCTTTCTGACTACAAAAGAAAGGACATTTTCTTCCTTTCTTGTTTTTCAAGGGTAGACTTTCTGATGGCGTCAACTACTTAGATATGCTGCATAGTAATTATTTTATTCATATTCATTCAGAAAATATCTTAGAATCATTATTCTTATCTGCTGGGAGCATCAAGATTGAATTTAATTGGGATTTTCAGATATATGCTTAGACAGTCCATTTTCAACAACAAAATAAATATGCTATTATTTTCTACTATCATTTCTTTCCAAGGGCAATTACTTAATACTCTGTAATAGCTACAATTTAGGAAACTTCATTTGCTACAGTGACTCTCCTCACTTTCCACACCCACACAAACCACAGAACCCACTGTGAGTAAAGCAGCAGTGCAGTGGCATTCAAGGAGGATTAAAGGACTAAGATTGAGGACTTCCTAAAGCCTGCAGCCTGAGCTGTCATTTAAAACAGGAGCAAAAATGATGTACCTGCCTTTTCCAAGTGCTATTCAAAAGGGGTAGATCTGCACACAAAACCCATGCAGAATTAGAAGGATCACACGCTATGTTTGGCAAAGTTTCTTCAAAGTGCACCTGGTAAGGCAGGGCGACCTTCAGAAGGTGCAGAAGAGCTGGCCCACAATTCCATCACCTTCTGCATCTATTCCTTAAAGCTTTAGGCAAGAATTCTGGCATCTGGCTTCCTGGAGGATTATTCAAGACATTGAACTTTAAAAGAAGGCTGTGGAAATCTGTGTTCTAGCAAACTTAGTCATGAGCAACAAACTGCAAATCAGTATCTGATTTTCACTGAAACATCTGGAAGAAACTCCAAGTGCCATGTGCTCAGCTCTGAATCTTCGTGAGTTCATGGAACCTTTAATGATCTTTTCTTTCCTTTTGGACACAAATACAGGAAGGAAACAGCATGTGAACGAAACAAGGCTTTGCTTGAACGATGGCTGCAGAGACACACACCTCTTCTCAGCATTATTTTAGCATTTGAGTTTCAAATCAATTTCATGCAGCCCTGGGGAGACTAAGCCTCTGGGGATCCTATCCATGGATGCTCAGAATTCATAGCAGTCAGCCAGAGAGATTCCTAGACAGGAAGAACATTGTATCCCCCAGTGTCAGTCAGGACTTTGTTCAGAGGGAGAGATGAGGACATGAGACAGAAGGTTGCTGAAAACAGATGCTCACATTTCTTCTGCTAGAAGCAGGGAATGATTTATTTCTTTTTATCATAAATCACAGGTTTTCCTTCAAGGCTTTGCTTTAGACTTTCAATCAGTGCTGATGGCTGTAAAGAATCACATGCCCAAGCAAATCTAAATTACCTGGTGGAAAAGCCTTCTATTTCTCTCCCTGCCCCATCTGATTGATTTCTTGATTACTGGAGAATTTGCTGCTTCACACATTTAGTTTGTCTTATAAACCAGTCCAAGGCAGCTGATGTCACCCATCCACTTTTGTTTCCAAATTTAAATTCAAGCTCCCACTCCCTCTATCAACATCATCAATATATCTATGACTTCTTACCAAATAACCATACCACACCATATACTGCAGAATTGTTTTGGATTTTCACCAGTTTAGTTTAGAATCCAGCCCTCAGTCTGAGCATAATTCAGGTGGGAGGAGATCAATTATAGAATCACAGAGTGATTTAGGTTGGAAGGGGCCTTAAAGCTCATCTCATTCCAACTCCCTGCCATGGGCAAGGAACCTTCATTAGACCAGGATGCTCAGAGCTCCCTCCAATCTCTCCTTGAACACTTCCAGGGAAGTGATTTTAAAAAAGCCTGGTTAGAGCCATGAGCCAAAAGTTACATCAGAGACTACGAAAAACAGTGGGAATGAAAAGAAGAGGAAACCTCGGCTACCAGCAGAGAGGGAGCCAATTTTTGCCAATGAGATCTTGTCAGAAAAGTGTCTCCCATTATTAGAAGTCCAAATAATAAGTAATAATCGCCCAATGTCAAGAAAGTCAAAGTAACCAAACCAGAAAGACTGAACTCTGAAAAAATAAACATTGCATTCATTTTGTCTTCCATTTTGGGGTATTCTTAAGGATTTATGCTTCAAAGCTTCCATCTTCAAGCATATGAGAGCATTTTAGAATAAATAATTTTATATACTTGCACAGTAACCTCAGCAGAGCTTCAAAAGCATCACCATATATGAAAATCACACAAGGTTAAAATTTAGATAATCCCTCTATTGAGAATCACAACTTTGCAAAACATTACTTGCTTCTGTTTTTATTTTTTACAACACTACATGACCGTCTTTGTGTCTTACAGCCAGCAGAAATGATTCCCAGGAAGAAAAATGGAGAGATTTTCAACCATTTGCAACAGCAAACCATCAGAAAATGGTGTTTTCTGGATTATATTCTGCCTCTGAGTTCACTGTATCATCACTGCAGTTTTGCAAGTTGCAAGCAAATAGAAAGGAAATACCCAAGTAAAGCTGATCCAATTCTTGTTCAGCTGCAAAAGTATTCAGAAATATCTCTCCTTACTCTTTTCATGTGCTATATTTGGTCAGCACACTGAAGATGACTTGCATTATATTCTCTCCCATTCAGGCTCTGTCACACCATTACAGCACTGACAGTTCTCATCTCCATGCTCACTGTGGGTATTTTCTGGGAAGAAGCAGATTCTCCCGTTTGGAAACACCTGCTTTCACTCCATATAATTTTCCTTCTGCCACATCTTACTAATGAGCTCTTTTAAGAATTGCCTGGAGAATGGAAACAGGTTGGTAATAGCAAGAAAAAAAAAAAAAAACAAAACAGAAGAAACCCCCAAACAAACTCAGTATTGCATCTGTGAAGGAGATTTTCCCCAGCTGCCTTCTGTTTTGGGTCTTGATCCCATATCCATGGAAGGCAATGAGGAGACTCCCACTGACTCTGCATCAGAACCTAAAAGATTTCTATGGAAGGTATATTGGGAGTATTTTTGGTGATGTTTATGCTGAAAAAAAAAAAGAAGTACAGTAGCTTGTGACCTTGCAAACCCTGGCCATGGTTTGCAGCCCCTCCTGGGCAAACACCCAGCTCCCCTCAGGGCTTTTATTTGCCTAAGTCTCACACACATTAAACATTCATAGCTGGGCTGTTATAGACAATGAAGTTTTGTTCCATCTTCTTGTTTTTTAATATTGTCTTGATTTAAATTATGTGCAGAACAAAGGAAATAATATTTTAGAAGAGGAATGAAAGCATAATACAGGCACAAATAAAATTTGGTTACAATTAAAGTAGATGGAGTAACTTTTCTTATGAAGAAATACTGCACCTAGGGAGGGTGTTTTGTATAATACTCCATACCTTGGAATTTGATTTTAAAAGCCTTTTGGACATCCTTAGATCTCAAAATGTAGAGAAAGCCAGCAAGGGAATGTGTCTTTTTTATATTTAAAGCATTTCCTTCGTATAATCCTTGTAAAACTGAGATTTTGGTGAGGAATAATAAGTGCATACAAACGAAGCAGATGCTCTGAAAGAAGTAAAACCCAAAAAACCCCAAATAAATCAAGATGTGGAAAGAAAATGCAAGCAGCATATATTCCACTATAAGTTTCCATAAGCAATATTTAGTGCTGAGGCATTTTCTGCCTCTGATGTAAGAGTGAAAGCAGCAGGTCCCAGCTGGGTGCACCCATCTCTCTTGACGAGGCAGCCAAGGAAGGGCTGTGCTCATGTGCTGCTTCACTGCAAACTCTCTGGACAGACTTGTACAGAAACCTGTCAGGGAATGTCAGCATTTGTCTCCAAAACTACCCTGTGACACTGGGATTGACATAAAAGGACACTATGGAGCTGTTAGGATGCACAATCTGCACAGAAACCATCACTGTCTGTAAGAGGAAGAGTTTGAGTAGCAGTATAATACAGAGAGGGAATTTAATTTATAATTCTGTACAAGTACACACAGATTCAAGCCTTGGGGCTCATCTTTGGGGTTTCCACCAGCTGCTCACTAAAAGTGGCTGCTAAGAAGGATTGGGAGCCACTGGAGCCCACAAATAAGATTTTTGTAGCATTTGTCTACATTATGAAGACAACATACTAAGTTTCTCATGAAACAAAGGAAGCTCGGAGCTTTTCTGTTCATCTTTTTTTTTTTAACACTCTGACCTTCCTTCCCTGAGCCTGTAGGCCTGAAGGAATAGCACCTTACAAGCACTGCTCCCTGCCCGTGGGCAAGGGAGGCACAGATTAAACACAGCAGATTGAGCTAAATGTGCTCTCTGCTTGCCCTGCACCTGGGATCTTGCTTTAAAAGTGATGTTATGCTTTCAGGTGAAATTTAATCAGTCACCACCCATAAAGAAACACCTCCGCTGACTGATAGGCTTTTTTTCCTTTTGGTTAGCACTGAAGTGTCCTTCTACTGATCGTGGAACAAACTCTTCTGTGATGCTTGCCTGGGTTTCAAATGTCTGGACATGCTGCATGTGTGGCAGGTGAAATTATCAGCCTACACATTGCAAATACAAGGGATCAATCTCACCCTTTACCCTGCAGTTACCATTGCTGTCACAGCAACTTGGCCCTATATATTCAAAGTTTAAATGTGTATTTAAGCCTGCTGCCCTCAAAACCATTTCTATGTGCTCCAGTGACTCCACTGGGCAGTTTGGCAGCAGAGGACCACATTGAATTCTTCTTAGTTAAAATTCACAGGAGTTATAGTTTAACACTGAAAGGCACAGACTGGCTGTGTTAAGGAATCACAGGAGCAACCAGCCTAGGCTGAGGTTTTTTATGAACTCTGATTTAGTGATTTAAACTTATTTGGTTTTCTGAGACCGTCTAGAGCTCGTAGGCAGTGTATTACTCTGTCTTGGCTGACAAGAGGTAACTTCTAAAGATGCATGACCTTGGTTTCTTGCTGTCTTGGAAACATAATAATAACCCTACCACATTGGAAGTAATACTTTGTATTGAAGTTCCCTACCCCATCTGCAGTTATGCCCACGTTATGTGCTATGGCACAGTAATAACAGAAACACATCAACATGAACCTTGCTGGAAATAGCTCCAGCACAGCTTTGAAAGCCATTTTTTCAGGTGAATGAAGTAAAGAGAAACTTTTCATCTCCAGGAACATATGAGCCTTTCTAGTGCACTTGGAAGCTTGGCCAGCTGGAAGCAGGAGCTGTAGCAAGCTACTGTGGAGCCTGTTTGGAAGCTGACTCCAGCACAGGAATTGAAATAAATGAATTTGGCATCTGAAAGGAGGATTTGTGGAGTCAACGCTTTCTAAGCAGAGGACAGAGAGAGATTTGGCAAGGTTGGTGAATACATTATTGACATTTTAATGTCACAAAGGGGTAATCCCAGGTCTAACTCTGAGCCAGCTGAACTTGTCGTGGTCTTGAAGCCCACCCTTCTCAGGTGTAGGGCTGAGGTGATGCTGAAGTGACAGCCTGTGTGGGCAGGGGAGTGTTAGACACTGTCAGAAAACACACACATGCTAAAGAAACCCCCCACCCTGTTTGTACTAACCTATGGCTTTCTGCATTCCCTACTACCCACCCACCAAAGATAAAGCTTTTATGTGCATAGTTGTCAGAGAATGAGCATGGGAATGTTGAGAAAAGAAATAATTTATGCCTGCTTTTGGTTGTTCAAACTGAAACACTTTTTTAAAGGAAACTTTCTGAAATGGAAATCAATGACGGTTGGCATCATGCTCAGAACACTGCCTTGGGACACTGAAGTGCACAAATGCTTTGCTGATATTTTGGACACAGTGCAGAAGAATTTTCCAAGTGATTTTCCATCTTCCAGGAAAAAGAATATATTGTACTTTCCTATTTGCATTTGGACAACTATTTGTATCTCTTAAAGCAAGTATCTGCAAAACATGCATGCCTGCAGCATTTTTAAAATTAATAGCAGAGAAGGAAATAACACTGGCAGTCTAGCAGATTTTTTTCTGTTGGATTTGGTAAGAATGAGATACTCTGTGTAAAGAAAGTCTTGTTTCCTTATTTGTGTAGGGATCAGAACCGTTGTCTTTAGCTTTCTTTTCTCCTGACAATTTGTTCCTGTAATCTCCTTAAATTCCTACATTAAAACCTTTGGCTAAATTGAGAGGTAGATTAACTGACAATTTAAGCTACACATTAGTAAACATAACAAGAGGCAATGGAACAAGTCACCCCACAAAGAGAGAACTACAGTGAACAACAGAAATCTGTGCTGCCTCACCTACTTTTTATTCCTTCTTTAAAAAAAAATAAATAAAAATGTTTCCTGAGACAACATCTTTCTTGCTCCATTTGCAAGTTACATCTGCTCACACGAAGTTTATGATATGCAAAACAGTTTGCACCACGGTTAGGTCTGTTCTAAGGAGATAATAATGGATATTAATCAATGACAAGCACAGGAACTGTGTCTGAGCACATGCAGGGCAGTGAAGTGGCAAGGTTTGAGATGGGCCCAGTGACCTTGTCTGGGGGCACACAGAGCTCCTCAGGACGGCTCAGCATCAGCTGGAAACATCTCCTCCAGGGGCAAGCTGTGTGCTGATACAAAACCCTCACTCAAAAATCACACAGCAGGCAATTCCAGGTCACCCTTGTCAGGAATGGGGGGAGAAGAGGCAGAGGAGCTCTGGGAGCCTCCCAAAGAGCAGTGCCATCACCGTTTCTCTGAGAAGAGATCTTGGTCCATAACCAGCACACAGATACAGTTCCTCAGCTCTGTTTTCTGCAGGAATTCCAGGACTGCCTCACCCAGAGCCAGGGCAGCACCCCCAAGGTGCTCAGCTCTTCAGGGAGGAAGGAGCTCGTGGAAGGAATAATTCTAAAGCACCAGACTAGAGCCCCAGCTCCTTGGCTAGGACATTTTCCTTGCTTTTCTCCCCCCTCCACCACACGAGCCAACAAAGTGTCTCACCCATTGACTGTCTGGGAAGTGTGATAAGTTTGATCAGGAAAAGAAAAATTTCTCCCCCAGCTCTATTAAATTCTATGGGTGTCCTGAGAGAAGTTGATCTTTGGACAGCAGCAGAATATATGATTGCAAGCAGACAGTAATTTTATTGCACAACTGCCCAATAGCACTTGTCTGAAATATTTTGAAGTTCTATGGCATAGAGAAAGTCAGCATTTTTAAAGCAGTTTAAACCATAAAACAGAGTAGTAACCAGCAGGGGAAAATAGAATATCTGTTCCTTCAGAATTTTTGAGTGATTAGACTAATTTTCAATCTTTCCTGTACATGATCTATTATTTAATCTCCCACCTTACTTCATAGCAGCAAACAACAGTTTATTCTAAACTTGTGGTTTTCCTCCATTATTAAAGCATCATTCTCTGAAAGAATGAATTTTGCAAAATGCTACTGTAAGAGAGAGGAGAAAGCAGGAGCAGCTCCAAAAAAGTTCAGATGGCTGTGCCAGTCCTGCTATTGTGCCATGTCACTGCTGCTGTCAAGAATATGCCTCACCTTGAAAGCCAAATCAAAGAGAACTTTAAAATAAGGAATAAAATTAGAAGATCAAACATGTAGAGGTGAGGAAAGTGGGGTCTGGTCCAGTACTTACTATATTCTTTCCTGTATTTGTGTTATCATGAAATAAAAATCAGTAAATGCTCTAACTGCAATTTATGTCAGAGTAAAAAGGAGAGGAACAATCAAGTTTCTACAATAATTTACTTTTATCACAGAACATGTGTTAACTACTGCACTTTTTTTCCCCATTTGATCTCTTTGTAAGGTTATCTTAAGGAGTTTCCTCCTTTATTTATATAAAGGGTGAATTCTATTTCTAAACAGATTTGCTCAGCAAAAATTTCTGATTTCTGTTCTTACAGTTTCTTCCGATTGTATTAGCACTTTCTTTTTTTTTTTCCCCACACAGCTCTTGCTAATATAAACTCGCACTAACATGTTGCTTATTGGGCCCATAAACAAATTCAAACACAGGGTGTTAAACAATTACTAAATGTAAAAATACATTTAGCAGGCAAGAATACATTTGAATGAATCATAATCACATCAAAACAGCAAAGATGATTCTGTATACCTCTTTTAGATATATTTTCAGATCTCTATAAGTTTCTGAGAAGCTGTGCTTGAAACACTGGTGTGAGTACAGAGCAGAAAATCTGAAGTCATTTACTTTCAATCCTTCTCAGAAATACTCTGCATTTGCTTGTACAGCAGAACAACTCTGGGGACGCTGAAAGGGTGCTGTGAAAATCACTGCTCCGTAAAGTCTGTGCTGGCTACTGTTTAGAAAAGGAATTTGTGAAGGAATAAAAGCACTTTTCCACCAGATTACAAAAAAGGAGAAGGAAGAAATAGTTTCCAGTTGCTGGAACTAAAAAAGGCGAGGAAGTGCAAGTGCATGCAAAGAGGGAAAACCACAATTCTCCTTTGCAAAAAGGAAGGAATGATGTGTAAAAGGCATTCAAGAAAATACTTCTACATCAGAGAAAGATTTGTGTATAATCAACTTCTGTTTGCTGCAGAGCAGTTGCCGATGTATTTTCATGCAAGCTGATGTTGTTTTCCCTGCTTGAGTGGCACAGCAATAATAAATACATTTATTATTCATTAAATGCCTTCAAAATATTTTAATATGCCTCAGCATTTCCAAGGTGTTCAAATCACAGCAGTAAAACACCCTGCTCACATAATTTGCTGTCTTAACAACTGAATATTACAGTTTGTAGTTTAAAGTTTCTGAGTGCACATTTTCAGAGTGGAGAGTCACTTTAGGTATCTACAGTCAAACCTTTTAAAGAAGATTTTCTCTTAAAAATCACACCCCACCCACCCATCCGCCCCCTGAAAAAGCTGGCACTATACAGCTCAATTCTCTCATATTTTAAAACAGGATTCATAAAATTCACCAAGTTCAGAGGCTGTCAAACGAGGAAAAAGATGTTTTTAAGGTAAAGGCAGACAAATAGGTAGGTGCTGTAGTATGTACATGCATTGTTTTGTGAGATTTGGTTTGATTGTTTCTTTTCTATAGACACAAAAAAAAGGGCCAAACTGAAAGAACCCAAAAAAATAACAACAAAAAAAAACAATAAACAGGAAAGGAATGAGGAATAAAGATGTAGTCTTAAGGTTTTCTTTGCTTGCTGTTTGGAAGTCCTCACGTTGCTGACCTCACTGGCCACAAGGTCCCAGCCTGGATTTGCATGATGGAGAGCTCTGCATAGCATTTCCTGAGTGCCACTGCATGCCAAAGCAGATGGAAGGTGATTTATGGTCTTTGTTGCTTATGGGTAAAAAAGGAGGAGAGAATTATGCCTAGATCACTGTGTCCCAAATAATTCCTTAAGGTTATCAAGTTTGCACAGCTGTCTTATGTTAAGTTTATGCCGGAAAAAAAAAATAAATCAAAATAAGAGGAAGTGAACCACTGAAGCAGAATGCACAGGGAATGTACCAAAGCCCATAGTGCTTATTTATCTACAGCTGAACCACATCAACCAGGGAGAAGTTTTATTCCCAGTCACTGCTCAGAGCTTCCAGTGAAACACTCACAGATGATATTATTGTCACCACATCCAGCGTTTGGTGAGCTTTATCTACAATAAGAGTCTGGCAACATGTGGGCCATAAACAAATCTGAAAGTTAAATAGTCTTTCTTCTTAAAAGACTAGTGCTTGAAAGATCTAACTGTAATTACCAATTTTGTGTCCTGTGAAATACAAAGAGATAAATCATTCAGAGACCCAAGAGCAGCCTGTGATACAATGAGCAATAACTTGAGATACTCAGCCTGGAGATGACTGCTGCCATTAATGGAAAGGGTTCAGAGACACTGCAGACAGGATCCTAACGTGACTAAAACCTCTCACCAAGCTGCAAAATGAGGCTAAAAATTAGTATGTGCTGGTGTTATTTACTGCACGTCTCCCAGGTAAGAATATGGAGCTCCAGGTATCCTGAGGATGTTTCCCACAGGTCTGGCCTGTGCTGTCTTCTGAGTTCTGGCACTGACAGAACTGCCATTCATGAACTCCAGCACATGCCAGGAGCCAAGGCTGGTTTTGTCATTTGCTAACATTACTGCAGTTTGAAACTTAAAATGGAGCTTGTAACAACCCTGGCCAAAGCCTTATCACAGGGAGCTCTCTTTCTGCTTCAAGAACTCTTGCTTTCAGATTAATAAAGTCAGGCATTGACAAATTTGCTGTTGTTTAGGGCAAACGCTGCTCCAGGGGTTGTGTGAGGCTGTGGTCTCAGTCAATGTGGTGTAGGATTTACCATTCAGTTCCAAAATGAAAAAGTGCAATTAAATCCTCTTGAAAACGTCCTGTGCTAAGAAGAAAAGTCTTCCAAAATAGATTTTTATCTACTTGGTCCAAGTCCATGGTTCTTTAATGTTTCTGTAAGCAGTAATGGTTTTGTCCTGCAAGACAAATACCCATTGATTTTAGTTTCTAATGGCTGCTAGGTCAGGCTTCCTACATATTTGTTTAATTAATTTTTCTGACCTTTCTTCCATTTAATACTTGGGATGACAAACTTCCATTTTAGCAGCTGTGTGGATGTTAGTCTGAAGCACCCATGCTGTCAAAGGCTTTGCTTTCATTTACTAACTTATTTTGAGCCTTTTTAAAAATAATGTGCATTGTAAGCACAGATTTATGATTTGGGTTTTTTTAAGCTCAATCTCATATAATTTATCACATGGATTAAAATTATTTCATACACATTAGCCTACAGGAGAGAGATGGTTACTCTTTCTTGAGATATGAGGAAACCGTCTGAATTCCAGGGAGGATTCCAGATAAATGCATTAATTTTTAAAATTGGGAAGTTCCTTCCTATTTAATTAGCAATGCTTCAATTTTCTGCCTCAATATTCAGTAATAAAGGTGGAGACTGGGAGAAGTGCCATGTCCAGTACAGAGACTGCAATGTACAGGCAATTCCAGGTGCCATCCAGCAAACCAAGCACATCTTTAAATCTGACAGCATTAGCTGGACTTAGGTTAAAAGACAAAGGCATAGGAATAAATTGGTTCTTGAATTCTTCCTAGAAACCCCTGTTCTCATTCAGGTCTTAGCTCAGTTGGTTTAAGCAGGGTGCTGATAACACCAAGGTTGGGGCTCAATCCCCACATGAACCATTTACTCAAGGCTAGGCTCAATAATCCTCATGGGTCTCTTCCAGATCAGAACATTCTGTGAATCTGTGAAGTGTTAAGCAGGTCTACAAGAAATTAAGAATCTAAATGCAATTATATATCTCATCCTCACTGCTTTATTCTCAGGTCTGCCCTTAAATCCAGGCTTAAATACTGGCATGAAAACTGCATTCAGGTAAGTGATCTACAATTAAAGTATCAGCCCAGCTCTTGTATATTTGCAAATCAAATTTATTTTGACAGCAGGTTAACATAAGAGACAGATGAGACACAGAACATAGAGCAAGATGAGTTTTGTGATTTAAGGCCCTGCAATTAAAGACAAGGCCCAGAGATGCTGCCTTGCAAATGTGAATGTTCAGGTTCTGCCAGGACTCTGCTGTCTGCACGCCTGCCAGTGAACTGCAGCAGTTGCCATGCTACTTCATGGAAAATATTTATTAAGTCAGTGATTTATTTAGTCTATTTAAAGAAGGTGGAATAAAACACTGGGCTGGCCATAACGATTATGCTGTTGTTATTTCTTTTTTAATTAATATTGAGCAACTTGTGCTGCAGCCAACTTCAAGACACTTCAGAATTGCACTCCTCATTGTCTGGCTGGAGAAAAAAACCTTTGGTAGGATAAATAGTGTTTTCATTCTAGAACCCTACTGAAAACTACTTTTCCTAGTATCTTCCTTGCACAGGGAAAAGACATTCTTAATTTGTCTACCTCATCTTACAGGGAAAATATTCACTTTCCCCCCTCCCCATCTCGAGATATGAAATATAAGAACTCAGAAACAAATGTAGTCCCAGGTCTGAAGTTCCCACAGAGGATATATAGTTCCTGTCTCCCCATGCTTCTTTAACTCAATGCAATATTTACCAGGATAGAGGCAGGCATGGTCCCCCTCACCCTGCTGGCCTGGGATAAATGATTTTATCCACCTGTCCATCCCAAACCCTCCTCAGCCTCCCCTCCCTGCAGTTTGCCAGCGTGGCTGATCCTGTGCTCACTCCCAGGCCTGCTCTGGGTTATTGAGGGGGAAGTTTAACACATTCAAACTGAAACACCACAGAGTTTGATATCAGAGATTTGCCATTGGGGTAGAGGGAAAGAAATAAAGAAAAGAACAGCTGGGCACAATGCCCCCAGCTCAGCATGTCTGACCACCAATCTCTGCTTATTTCTAGAAGCTTAATGTTATATTAACCACCGGGAAAGACTCTTTCAGCTTGCATGAGAGACAGCAGGGTTTAGGTGCTGATAGATTGCAGTTCTCCTCTATTGAAGTCAGTGGGGCAGAGCAGGTGACTGTCAGGACCAAGTGATACTCTCAGAACTGTGCAAAACTCTCTGACCCAGAGAAGAGACACAGAGCTAACTCCAAACTCATCCTGGTGCAATGGTAGAATACCACGTTGTGTTAAATCCACAGCAGAACAGCCTTCAGAATCTATTTTAATCAATTAAGAACAGTTGGACCTTTTAGCACATAGTTACCATCATCTACTTATTATGCACTTAAAATGCAATTATAGACAGGAAAATAATGTTCATTTTCTATTGGCCTCGTTTTCCTTGAGTGAATTAAGTCTGCTTCTCATCTGCATTCACAGTCCCAGCTGCTTCCTGACTGAAGCAGATCCTGTAAGGCTTTTTATATCCAGTAGCAATGCAGCAATGCCATATGTAAGGCTAGGGTGTGTGTGGGAGCTAGGATGTCTCCTGGCTCCTGAATTATTAGGCTGTTCCAAGTTCCAGTGCAGAATCATTCCCTGTGTGGTGATTCATGAGGTAGCAAAGAACCTAGATCCAGTTCCCAGACTATGTTTTTAGAGTTAGAAAAGCAATGTTGCTTCTCAAGCTTAAAAAAACATAACAGAAGGGAAGATAGGTTTTAGAGTCCCTGCCTATAACAGAGCAGGTCTCTGAGGATATTCATTATCCAAGACTGGTGGTAAATAGAAAAGGTGAACGTTTAGCAAAGGAGTTTTCCTAAACATATATAAATAGCAAACCATTACACTTCCACTGGAAGAAGAAAAATTTGCAGACAGGGCAATGCTCAAGAACTCCCAAGCCCACAAATGCTTGTGTTCCCTGAATGTCATTGATGCAAGTGACTTGGTGCCATAATTAGCTTTGTCAGAAGACCTGAAATAGCAGGGGGTGGAGAGGAGTCCCTGCAGCATAAACTGCACCAGGGTGGTGTATAGGGAGGATATCCCCAGTTTCTTAAATCTGCTTTCCTTCCTAACCAGGGCATTTACAGGGTCATTTGATGGACAGATATGCACAGGCTGGCCACGTTTCACCAGTAGATTGCTCCACAGTTTCAAGGTTATATTTATGAGAAACCTGCCAAATGCTTTAATTGGTGTCCACTGCAGTAGGTCACCAAGGGGGAAAAAAAAAAATCAAACAAAACCACCCCAGGGCAGCATTCAGGAAACTACTTCATAGGAGAAGTTTTAAATTGTGACAAGACAGCCTATCAGACCTCTGGAAGACTTGCTTTAAACTATACCTTCAGTAGATTCCAAAGGAATAATTTGGACACTGTTCTTTGTGGTCAAGTGCAGGTTTTTATGCTGCCACTATAATATTTAAACGCTTCCTATTAAATATTGCATATCAATAGAACTGGCTATATCAAACAGCAGATAATTGCTGGCACTTATTTTTCAAAGTCAAAACTCTGCTTGAACTTCCCTTTGAGAAAATTAGGGTTTTATTAACTGGCAGAGAAGGGGAAGTGATTCCAAGGGCAATTTGTCTTGGGAATGCAGTGTTCCCATCAGAGCATCCTTTCTGGCAGTAAGGCTTTCCTGAGAAAAAGTTCAGCAGGGTTTCCTGAGACTGTTTAGCTCTCAGACCTGATTTTATGGAGGCCTTGGAAGCTGTAGAGATGGTACCTTCAGACAAATGAACCCAGCAATGCACAAACCCCAATGTCTTTCTCACTGCGAAGCCAGTAGTGAGCATGGAATAAAAAAGGTTGAGGGGGAGGAGGTCTAAAGTTTGTGTTTGTCATAGCACTGCTCAGGATGGGAAATGCCAAGTGTCGGCTGCCAGCCTGTGCATCCCACTGATTTCACAGAGGTGTCTTGGAAGCACAAAGTTTACTCACTGAGTATCACACTCTCCCCAGCCCTGACCCACCAGTAAATAGTGCTGCCCTTGATTTTCCTGCTCAGGAGGGACATTTACCACAGCCATGATGGCGTTTGTGTTTTGCTTAGTCCCAAAGCACTGGGTTGAAGTGAAGCAGTCAGAGGTTTCCAGCTGCCCACAGTCTGCCTGGTTGAGGTCAATGCAGCTTTTATGAGGCATTTTATTATTAAAAGAATTTCTCTAGAAATCAACCCTCCCACTGCCCGTCCAACATTTACAAAACTAATTTAGTTCAAGGGTGCCTGCAGTCATGTAAATAGAAGCCAGATATTTTACTCTGCTAGGGGAAAGTCATTCAAAGAGAGGTGCCAGCCACATGCAGGCCATATTTTAGCATGTCCATAAAGAGCTATTTTCTAGTGAGTGCTGTATATCTCACAGCTTTTGAATGGTTTGTAATGCAGTGTTCCTTCAGCCCAGGAAGGGAGCCTGAGGCAGCCCTGCCACGCTGCCCCATTATTTACTCTGTGTGTCACTCCAGGGCTGCTGACCTTGGTTACACCACATGCATCAGGCTGTGTGTGAGCAGGCTCCTTCCCACAGCCCACCTGCTTTAGCCACCAGCCTGCACATGCCTTTCCTGCCTGGCAGATTTACAATAACTGGATTTTACAGCACTCTCAGGCTACTTTCCATTGCTGCCCCACTCAGAGCTGAGGGTGCAGCTGGAGCTGTCCTGTACATGGACAGAGATGCTGGAGGAAATCTGTGTTTGCAAAATTCCCTTGGCAGAGCAGACCAAGAGAAGGCAGAGCCCAGGCTGGCAGACTGGGGTGCAGTGTTGGAGGTTTCTGCTTTTTTAAAAGAGCTTCCTGGTACCTTTGCTTAGTATCTTCTCAGTTAATAATCTGTTTCAGTAATTCAGAAAAATAGAAGTAATAAGATTTTATTTGCCTTCCTTTGGAAGTGTAGTTCCTAGACTCAGCTAGATTTGAGGTCTGTGCTTCACTGTTACAGGTGACAGCCTGCTCTAAAGAGACAGCTTGACACAAAGCATGGCCCCTTGCCTTGTCCTGCCATAGATAATCCCTGTGACTGTGTTTGTGCCCCTGCACAAACCCTGAGCATCTCACACACCTCTGCATGCCAGGCTCTACCTGCACAGAGACCTCCAAAAGAGAATGTCAGGGTTTTTCAGTATAGAGGGAACCATTTTCCCTCAGCCACACCATCCAGATAATTCTTTGTGTTAATCTGCAGTGAGAAGATCTGAGGCTTTTTTCCTGTGAATCAGAAACACTGCAGAACTGGGCAAAACCAATTGCCCTTGTTTGTCTTCTAAGAGCAGACCTATGCTGAATGGAGTTATAAATCTCCTTCTGCCACTTCACTGCCCCCTCCTCAACCAAACCCCTGTTTTAGGAAGTCTGGCTGTCACTGGCTCATCAGTGCAGGAGCAGCATCTGAGCTCAGCCCTGATGGAACAGCACCAGGCAGAACTGCAGCTGAGCAACTGGAAATAAGAGCTGCTTTTGAGCTCAGTGTCCTGTCCTTCCAGATGCTCCAGGCTCAGCTGCAGCACATTGAACCTGTGGGAGATCTGGAGTCATTCCCTACCAGCACTAGGATCATCTAGAAGACCTTGCAGGGAAAACAGTAAACAGCCAGGGAGAAACAAAGAATACTTAATTGAAAAAAAAAAAATCAGTTCCAGATCTGCATTTGCACATATATAAAAATCTACCTTCGAAAAATCTAAGTCTGTATTGAGTCGTGACTGCAGTCCTGTTAGTTCTAGCATAAATCTTCACCCAGAAGAACACCAAATGAGGTAGGAAAATCTAGTTAATCCTAATGGTGTCATCATGTCGTGCTCCCTGCACAGTTTCAAAGATCATTGGCTGGATGCTCTGTGCTGAGCTATGTGTTTGGTAAGATGGTGCTCAGAGGTAATTGTCTCTTCCTCAGCACACACAGATGTGGGGATGTCATGCCTGGATGTTAGATGTATAAATGCTTCTGGCCCAAAGTCACCTGTACTGCAAGCAACTCTCCATTGCCTGCATTTGCAATTAATTAAACTTCCAAGAGCGTGAGCATAAAATAAGCCTGTGACAATCAAGAAATACCAGCCATGGACAGGCAGAGACCCACTGGGACACATCTCACCTTATTATTCATAGGACTGAGCTGTTTGAGTTTAGTTTCTTTTCATGCATGAAGAGATTTTGAGGAATCTCATTATTGCACTGAATATAAATATATTCAGTAAATATAAAGAGACAGAGTTAAACTAGAAGCAGAGATCAGTGCTCAGTTTTAAAAGTATTAGAGCTGTATTACTTACAGATACAAATAGAGATTGAAGCTGAAATTCAATCAGATCTTAAATACCTGCTCTTTTCTTAAAGGGGCTTTCCAGAGGCAGCCCAAAAGCACTGACAATCCAAGAAATAAGAACATAAGAAATCTGCTGCTGGGACAGCCCAGTGGTCTGAGAGGAGATGCTCATTAGGGACACTGTGTTGACCTGGTCACATCTGGCAGCCCATCCTCCAACACCCACCACTGCTGTATTAGGAAGTCATAGGGAAGACCTCTGATTAGTGGTTTCATTGTCTATTTCTGGACCTGTTGTCTATAATTTATCCAATTAAAAAAGCCTGCTGGTACTGTCTCCAGTCCTCTGTAGTAGCAAGTTTTGGGAAGTCTCTACCTGCTGAATAAAGAAGTCTTTTTTTCAATAACAAATTGGTTGTCTACTAGTTCATTGAATGTCTCCAAATTTACCTATTTTGAAAACTGGTGATTTTTTTTTTCATTGAGAGGAAATAATTTTCCCACTTTCCTGATCTGTGATTTTTGTATAGCTCAAACATGATTCCTCAACCATCGTTTCCCCATCTTCCTCAGACACTTACAAAGCAACTGATCATCCCTTTGATCATTTTAGTTATCCTAAAGAGAACTCCCTTATAGCAGGTATCTATTCCTCAGCCCACTTCTCTGTTTTCAAACCACAGTGACGCCAGTCCATAAAAATCAAAATAAAGGATAGCTACAAGGAGTAAGTGAGTATTTAAGTTTGGGACATCTGGGCACATTCAGAAGTCAGTGTGATCCCTGCAAGGGAGAAAAGACCTTCCAAACTGCTGAGTCAGTTCAGGCAAGCCCTCATGGCTCCCTGTACATTAGGTTCACTTTAAAATGTTCCTTGTGGCTAATGGTGCATTAATAAGGTATTGGCTGTCTGGGACTGATGGGTCCTGTGCCAAAAACAGTCCTTTATAAATTGAACATGCACAGAGGTTCTGGCAGTCTGATTCCCAGTGACCCACTGACAAGCTACTGATCTAGCTGAAGATGTGGAGATGGAATGTAATTGCCCACAATCTTTTTAATCAAGGACTACACTTCCAGTAATCTGCTGCAGTGACAGAGAAAACAACATCAGGCTGTAACACACGTCTGGAATCAAAGCTCTTTTCTGTACAGTCTTAATTAAAGAATGTTTCTGACTACAAGTTTTATAGAAAAGTCAATGAGCTTCCAGCTGTGGAAAAGGACCTTTCTTGATGTTATGAAAAGGCTGCATGTATATTTAGAGAGTGTACATGAGTACATGATCAGAAAAAAACCCATGGGGAATCACAGGTAGCAGTCAGGCCATGGGTTATACTTGGGAATATCTTCAATACAGATTGGGCTGAGAGGGAAGGAAGGAAGGAATGAGAAAGCATCAGCCACCCCCAAAACCATGAGCACAAGCCAAGCCATGGCCGAATCATTAGCATGGATCAGAGCTGCTGCAGGGAAGCTGAACTAGAGCCTGGCCTGGAGCAGCCCCCCAGGGCACGGGTACCTGAGGATTCTCCTACAGGTGATCCAGGGAACATCTCCCAGAAATGAGAACGACAACCAGGGTGCTAATCTTGGGGTGGCTTTTCACTGCTTGGACAGTCTTCAATGACAGGCTGGAGTGGTGGTCACTAAATTGGTGTTCTGCCCACCTCCTGCCACCAAAGCCCAGTCAGAAAGAGACCAATTGCTTCACCATTCTCAGAGAGAATTTTTGACTGTTTTCTGTCCTTGATTAAACAAAAGCTGCCTTTTATACCCACCCATCTGGCACTTCTAATAAATACATTCCCCAACTAAGAGATACTCAAAGTTTAATTTGTCATCCCTCTGTAAAATCACATTGTAACACAACAGCCTGTCACAGAGGGCAAGTTTAGCAGGATTTCATAGAATCACAGAATGGTTTGGGCTGGAAGGGATCTTTATAGGTCATCAAGACCCTGCAATGAGTTGGGAGATCTTTAATTAGACCAAGTTTCTCAGAGCCCTGTTCAACCTTATCTTGAATGTTTCCAGAGGTCGGGCATCCAGTGTTTTACCACCCTCTGTTTAAAAGTTTTCTCCTTTACATCTAATGTAAATAGATCCTGTTTAGTTTAAAACCATTACCCATTATCCTAACACAACAGGCCCTGCTAAAATGTTTGTCCCCATTTGCACAGGCAGCTCTTTACCAGCCAGCCTTGATGCCAAAAATCAGCCTTGGACACATTTGATTTACTACACTAGATATTGCCCACATGTCCTGGGAAGGACAAGAGACAGAAACCATGAACAGCTGTGGCTCAGACTCAGGATCCTGACTGATCCTCACTCATCTCAGCAATGAGCCATTTATCCTTTCACCCAGCCTCACTTGGTGACATGCCAAATTTGGAGGCTGCTTTATTTGTTACCTACCTACAGAACTATAGACTAGAGCTCAATTATCCTTAAATTCTTATCAGGATCCTTCACTCCAGCCAGGGCTGTCATGGAAAATGTAATGCATGTCCTGACTCAAGGTTTTGGTTCATTTGTAATAAAAATCATCTGGCCTCTCTCTGAAGGAAGATGCAATCCATCCCTGTTGGGAGACAGTGGAAAATATAGTTTATATGGATGCCAACTGGATCCTCATCAGAAAGAATCTTTTGTGCAGTGTTCATGTGCAGAGCTGTGCTGAAAGGGGAGGGTCTGAAAACAGGAAGATTTTCTGTGCTGTTGAGCTGTTTGGCTGCTCACACTGGTTCCAGATGGTGCTGGAGGCACTCAGTGCCTCTGAAAACCAGCCAACTTTCATTCTCCCAGTTCTTATAGTAGCAGGAGAAAAACTGTTCTCTTGAGAAAAGAAAACAGGGAAAAACTAGTAATGATATTTCTGCTTCTCCTGTTGGCAAATTATAGCTGAAATTAGATAATATGCTGCAATAATTCTGGCTTTCCAGCTGGAGAGGGAGAAAAGCACGAGCTGCTGTGAGTGTCTCACGTAGCACAAAGCTCTGCTCCCTGAAACAGCCCTAACCCAAACTCATTTGGATCACCTGGGGCCCCTAACTTTTCATTCCAGATCTTCAATTATTCTTTCCTCCTATTCCTCATACCAGTGAAGAGAGATAAATCTGTTTCAGTAGGGCTGGTTTTGCCATTGTTGTCTAAGGGTTTCTCATCCTTACCCAAGAGCATTTCTGGGCTCTGGGGCTGCTCCTCCTGGGGATCCATTTCTGCCCAGTGACCTGACACTGTTTCACCTCATGTCCTGCTTTGCAGTCAGGTCCATGCTTCTACTACATCTCAGGCTTTTTCATTCAGTCTTGAAGACTCCTTTGCAAGATTTTTTTTTTCAGTTTAAGATAAGATGTATTTCAGCTGGCATCACAGCCCTGGCTAGATCACCACAAAGAATCACAGCAATAGCACAGGAGGATTTTTGCATGAGCACAAGCTGCAAACATCCATCCTCACCATCCCCTGCAGACCAAACTGGTTCAGAAAAGGAACAGACAGGAGCAGTGCCTTTGATGGAAGCCCTGTGTCAGTTTGTCTTGTTTCGAGCCAAAACACACTCTGGATTTTGAGCTTGATTTTTGCTTATGTTTAATTGATCAAATCCCTCTCCCCACAAATTTCTGAAGTATCTGAGAAAAGCCTGTTTTAAAAAAACTGTATGAACTAGTTATCAGTATGGATTAAAGAGTACCTGCAGCTATGACAATGGCAAAGCCACCTATAACTATTTTTGATGTTTTGCTGCTCATTAATTAAACTTTCTTGACTAGGAGTTACGTTCATTAGCAAGAATTTAACTTTTTTTGTTTTGATTTGAAATAAGGGATTCAGAGATGAAGCAGGGCTATGTGATTTCTTTCTGCCTAGATTTGTGGCAGTTCTACAGGCATAAACCAGCTATTTTTACTGAGAATTCATCCACAACACTTTTCCTCAATTGGAAAAATATTGATACAGCCTCAATCTGATCTGTATGTAGCTTTTCAAGATGAAAGGGCACAAGATGTCTCTGAGAGGTATCTGCAAGTTAGAGAATACTCCACATCACCACCACAAGGTAATATTTATGTAAAAAGGAGTTCCTGTTCTACCTTGAAGTGAGCCTTTTGTTTTTTTAAAAGAAAATAATAAAAAAATTCAGAGTAGTAAAGAAAAATATGGGTCATTTTCCCTCCTTGTCAGCTTTGCTGCAGTGAAAAATTTCTTCATATCTTTGCTTATAATTCTCCTGGCTAACAGTCATTGTTTGATTTATAAAATAACTGCCAGAACCAACAGGCCTGTTTGTCTCCTTTCAGAGGATTTAAACAGCAGAGAGTTTAAAAAGCAGATACTCCATTAAAATGAGTTTATATCATATCTATTCAGACCTTACAAGCTGTGGCTTAAAAGCCTAATCCATTTGTTTCTCTAAGACTCCTTTACTTTTGCCTCTTGCCTTGATGAAAGGGGATGCACTCAGTGCATCTCGGCAGAGATAAGGAAACAGCTTCAGCCCCTTATCAAAATGCACATGGAATGAAGGATGGCCCTGCTCAGACAGATGTTCCTTCCCAAGCTCATCTAAACTTTTCGTATCACAGCTATTGCTTTGCATTTTCCAGGCATTACCTACTAAAGGATGAATCAATGCTCCAAACAGCCCCAGGGTGGGAGCCAGCCCTGCAAGCATGGGCTGAACCACGCTGTGCAATCCCTGCAGCCCTCTCACCACAGCACAAACACACGCAGGGCACCCAAGGGATGTCCCTGCAGCACCCACAGCAGTCACAGAGCTCCCTGCCCCAGGGATGAGCCAGCCCAGCACAGTGCCAGGGAGGGGAGCAAAACCCCTGGGCTGGGTCTGAGGCAGCTCTGGATTTTCTTTCTCCTCCTGCTCCCCTTTGGAGTGGAAAGCAACTGAAACAAAGACAACGTCACAGCATCACCTGCATTACCTGCAGGGCTTGAGTCCTATCACCTCCCACTCTTGTGTCCAGCCAGCAGCCCATAAAGTGCATCACTGATCCCACTGCTCTTTTTTACCTCTGAACGACTACTTCCAGTCTCTGAGGAAGATTACCAGATGTGCTCACCTCAGCTAACCTTAGTCAAGGATTTTTCACAAAAATTGAGCTTTGGGAGGTTGGAAACACTTTTTAATCCAGATCCCAACTATCAGTTCACTCCATAGGTCTGAACAGCAACTTGTTCCCAAGCACAACCAACTATTTTTTTAATCTTTTGTTAATGAGTAATTCCACATGCTCCTTGAAGTGAGTGAGAAATGATTATTTGATTTAGGATGCTCTCAAATTATAAGCAGCCCACAGTTAATTTAAGTGTATGCTGCATCTTTTTCTCAATGAAGATTAATGTTATTCTTGCCATAGGGCTATGTAGGAAGGAAACATTTGTGCAACAGCAATTTTTAAAACTTTCCCCAGATTGATTTATGTGTTTATTTGTTTTCAAATTTTAGGCTCTTGTAAATGATGTCTTTAGTCTTCTGATGGAATACTGACATGCAGTGATTTACAACTAGCTAAAAGCAAGTGTGTGGAGGGAATTTGTCTCTTGACCATAACTGAGGGCTAGATTGAATAAAGGAGTTTGCATAAACTAAGCTAAGCATAAAACTTTAAAGTCATTATGTAAAGCAAGAAATAAAATAGTCCAACAACCAAAACAAAATGCCAAACAGTGAATGAAAAACAAAGATTAAACCTGCCTTCAGCTACACAGGAAAAATCATGCTTATAGGAAGGCAGAGTTACTGAAATGAAGTATTGATTTTCTGCTGAAAGAATTGTAACTATAAAAGGACAATTAATTTTTAGACTAAGCTAATGGTCATATTATTGCTCTCTGGCTGTAGCAAGAAGCTCATCTGTCTGTATCTATCTATAACATTTGACTCCTGTGCTCACAGGCAGTGAGTTTTTAATCGAAAGTAGATTGTTAAGAGTATCAGAGTATGATCAAGTGTCCAGGCTATTCCTGTATAGATTTGAACTTCAATTTGAAGGTGACTTTGTTTGGCAAACACACACAATACCCATCCAGAGCAGCATTTCACATTCCTTCCTGGCCACTCACCTCTAGTCCCTGTCCTGCTGAGTCCCCTCTCCAAGGACTGGGGCTCATCTTTTGGCTTGTTCTTCTCAGCCTTCCCATCCTACACCTCAGAACTCCTTTCCACAACAATGTGTAAAAAGCCAGGTTTGTCACCTAGCAAGTGATGCTGATTGAAATTATTTTGTATGCATGTAAGAAAGAATATTATCCCAAATATCCCAGACAAAAAAAAAAAAAAGTAAGTAATTAATAGTTTTTAAGTCCTGGTGTATCAGTTCTGATAAATCAAATAATTTTGTTTAAACAAACCATCCAAGCCCCAAATAAACATGCAGGATCAATTCAAACCCAGCTGATCTTTCACTATGATTTAAAAATACGATTTTCTGCTCGTTTAAGAAGAAATATTGATATGACTTTAGGCTTGAACATTGCTCTTGCTCTCACAACTGTTCTTGTAGGGAATGTCTGACAAATGACTCCATGCTGTGAGAGCACCCGAGTGCCTCGGGCTGATTCCCGTCCGTCACGCCCCCATCCTGCGTGAGCAGCAATTCTCAATTATTTTATTTTTTATTTTTTTTTTCAGAACACCCCGGTGAGAACTGCTTCCAGGTCTGGGTGGAGGTGAAGCTGAGCGGAGCCCGGACGCCGTGAAAGCCTCAGTGAGTGACAAAACTTTTAAAATATGACTACAGGGAGGATTTTGTCTCCACAATGCTGCTATGCTGGGATGTGACAGGCTTCCTACCCAGGTCTGGAAGGTATGGATCTGCTTGCATCCGTGAAATCTCATCATTCCCCTCCCCTCCCCTCCCTGTACATCTGCTGTTTTGAGAAAGGAGTATAGAAGAAAAAAAAAAAAACAAAAACAAACCAAAATAGACACTGCTTTTAAATAAATCCTAAGGGTTGAGATGAGTTGAAACATGATTAACCAGCATAGGAATCAGCTCTCTGCAATGCTTGTGATACATTATTAGTTTATATTTAAAGTGACAGTGCCAAGATTGTCAGGTCAAGAAAAAAAAAAACAAAACCACATATTTTAAAGTACCTTGCATAGGTAGGGCTGATTGCAAAATTCAGGCACACTGATGAGCACAAGTGTAACAGAGAGCCTGTAACAGAGCTGGAACACTAAGGAGGATAACAACATCCTGCATAAAGTCATAAAGTCATAAAAATTAAATATAATTTCTCTTCAGTGGCAATCCTTCATGAAAAGGACACAAGGGAAACAAAACAACCAGCAAAGACCAAATGCTCAGGATGGAGTCTCCAGTGAGGAACAGGGCTCCTGATCCCTGGGCCACATCCCTGACCCAGCTCCAGGGTCAGAACAGAGACACAAAAAGCAGCCAGGGGAGCTGGGCACCAAAACTCGAGCATGCCAACCCTCCTGAAGAGACTCAGCTGCTGCCTGGTGCTGCTGGCCTCTGAAACCATCAAGGAGCCAAGGGCACAGAGTCACTTTTGGTGCTGAATTACTCACCCAGCACAGCTCCATGCCTGGGGCACCCTGCCTGTGGCACACGCCTGCTCTCAGAGGAATTACAGGGGGAGAGACTTCACTGAAACACCCAAGGATTTACAGGAAGACACTCTCAGGATGGCTAAATTGCCTAGTTTGGACCAGGGATTGTCCTTCTTCATCTTTTGGTTTTGTTTAGATCTAATCACATTTTCAACAAATCTGAAAAAAATTATAAAAACACAATTCTACAGCTCATTGCTGTCAAGCTGGGAAAAAAAAAGGAATTTTCTACAATTCAGCTATTCAGAGAAAACTTGATCATTCAAGTATGAAACTTTGTAATTGTTTCTGCTGATCTTTTTTTTTCCCCCTCACACACACAATGCTGTCAACATCAACCCTGCTAGTAAACAAGAACAAAACATCCAGCCAACCAGTCTGCAGCTGGAGGGAGAGCTAATTTCAACAGCACTGATGGATTTCACACAGCAGATCAAGAAAAATTGACTGCAAAACCCTTGTGCTCACCTGCACAGCACATCCCCCAGGGCTGGGATGGAGGGCAGGATGTGCAGGCAGAGCATCCAGCACAGACCCAGCCTCGGAGACACTTCCACAGCCCACTCCAAGCCTGGCTGCACTGCTGGGCACCAGGGCAGTGAGAAAGGGGAGTGGAGGTGCTGGCCAAGGAAATGGGAATCAGGCAGGACAAGTTGAGCAGCTGTTACAGAGATGGAGGAGCACAAGGAGCTGGCAGACAGCAGGACACAGCATGGCCATGGTAATATTTGGGAGCTGGACTTTCCCAAGAGCAGTCCTGGTGAACACATGCAAGTAACTCCTCTTGCATTTGGAGACTGTCTCTTGCTGGTGTGCCCAGACTCCTGATCTGGAGCAGCAATGTGTTCCAGCCACAATAAATTAATGTGGAGACAGCTGCCTCAGGCACAGCCCCATTCCAGCACCCAGCTCTGCTCAGCACCAAACACTCCCTGCCCTGCCAAGCCTGCTGGAATGCAGGTGCAGTGACTAACAGCATGGAACGCCACCAAATTCCTGCTGGCACCAACCTCCCATGACTCACAGGAGCCCTCTGACAAGCCAGACCTGCAGGGGAGGGTTCCACTCTGACAGATGCAGGTGAGCAGCCAAGCTGAGAGTGAGGACAGCCACTTGGAAAGCCAGATCCTTCTGGCCAGCCCCAACAAACACACTGGCCATCAGCAGTGACTTCATGCAGAATAGTGCTCAGCAGCAAAACATTACCAAGTTTGTGGGGAGACCAGAAGGAGAGGAAACATGATTTATACTACCTCAAGAAGAGAGCTTTTTTAGAAAAAAATATTTCTAGTCCCACTGAAAATGCCTACTTTTGTCAAAACAGATCAATATAAAATGAAATCATTAGGTTCAAGCTGTCACCATAATGCACTCTGCAAACTACAGCTCAGATGCCACAGCCTGTCACTCTGCTCTCTGGGTGCAGCCCTCTGCCTGGCCTGTCCTTTCCAAAGTGTGCTTTCCCTTCCAGCAGGAGAGAAGCATCCTCCAGACACAGTCCTGGGGGCAGAGGGAGGCAGCACTTAAACCAGACTCCTGTGAGATTGAGTGATGCCATTTTGAAGAGGAAAATCTCCAGGGATAGATCTCTACTTGAAACCTCTGATCATTTTCTGAGTAAATTATTCATCTTTCCAAAGAAAGTACATTTGAGTGAAAATGCAGTTTTCCCTCCAAGATCACTACTGATGGAAATTCTGCTGTTCTGCAGGAGGTAATTTAGGGTGAAATAACCCCAAATGGTACAACACCCAGAATGTCAGGAGGAGGAAAAAAGACTTAAAAATCACACCCATCCTTGTTGGGTGCTTCACAAGAACACTGCAGGAAAAGACTGGGTTACATTAGCAGTTTTGATAACATTGTTTTCTTTTGTATTCATAAAGTATTCATAGTTAATACTCAGCTTTGCTGACAAACCTTTTTTTCATCAAATGAAGTTATAAACTGCAATGTAAGATCTCTTGGCTGGTGAAATAGAGTGGTAGCAGAGTTTCTTGGCAATATTAGACCTCTGACCAGGCAAGGTGAGCATTACAAGCCTGACCTCAGTCCTCAGAGATTTCTTCATGAGCTCCTAAGGATGTGGCTGGTAAATACATGAGACCATGAGATGTCTGCTTGGTTTCATTCACTTTGTGTCATCAGCTTCTTTAATTTCCCTGCTGCAGGACCGGCTGTCGCAGTAATTTCTATGCTTTCAGGAAATAGAAAAAAAAATATTTGACATCCTTGTGCTTAAAATAGACTCAAGAGCCCAGCTGACTTGTACTTGCCTTGTGGGATCTAAGAGGTTGTGAGGCTGGAAAACCACCTGAAAAGGAGCAAATTATGAGACAGGGAAGAAACTGTGAGGTTTTAAAATTAAAGGTGTTGAGTTCACCCTGAGGAAGATTTGCAGGGCACAGGAGTTCAGGAGTCTCTGGGACAGCCACTGGCAGCTGGCACAGCACGATGCTGCAGGAACAAAATGCTCCAGCCAGAGGAGAACCACCACTGCCACAGCCCTGCCAGCAGCCCCAGCTCACTGCAAACACAACCAGGCAAACTTGTCCGTGCAGCAAAACCTGGGATTTCCTCACTGTGTTAATGTAGTGATAGAGAGCAGCTGGGCTGTTTGATACCCCAGTTTCACCAGATCCTCTCTGTAGCTCAATATCTTCTTGTTCCCATCTCTCCTCTCCAGTTGAAGCAGGGACTGGCTCTCAGACTGATTACTGCATTTGATGTGAATGTTTTGTTTGCTGTAAAGAGGCATTCCATATTCCTGATCTTCTACACTATAATCCCCAACACTCCTCCCTCCAACCTTGGCCAAACATGGATTTTAGGAGAAAAAATTTCCCATCCCTGGGCAGTGACTCAATGCTATGTAAGGTCAAGTCCTCTCCTTCAGCACACTTGTGCAAAGCAGTTTGTTTTATCAGCTGATGAACTATCCAGAATCAAACTTTCAGAGGGATTCAATCACTGCTGAAATCATTTTGGTTATGGATTCAGGTGAGGAGGCCAGAAGAGACCTTCAGCTATGCAGACATCTGCAGTGAATAAGATAATCCTTGTTCTAATCACATAATCACCTGTACCTCTCTGGTTGATAAAACATCCACTTAAAAATTATATTGCTCCTAAAAAAAATCTTATACTGCCTGGAGAACCTTGAGTACCAGAGATTAAAAGATTATGGAAAATAAGTATGCATAATTTTCACTTTGCTTTGTGCCAGTGAGAGACAGAGAATGTTTGGACAGAGAGGAAAATTGGGATAGAAACAGTCTGCTCTGCCATTTGTCTGATCTTTCACACTAGCAGAGGAATGGAAATATTTTTATGATTAGGAAATGCTGAGACAAGAACAGTGTCTATGCTTCTTTTAAGAGATGATATTTCAAGTGGATACTGCTCATTCACTATTGCTTCTAATTTTTTTTTGTAAGCACCTTTTTAGCATCTAATATTTTAGCAAGAAGCATTTGTGGGCTAAATTAAGGTGGAGATGAGATTTCTTCTTCTCGCAGCTCTCAGTCAGCTGAGCTAAAACATTTCCATTGTGTTTCCTGCAAGAATTTATGAGACCTGTAAGATGTATCTGTGCCCAGTACGACCCCTGATTTCCCCATGTCCAGGAGCAGAAATCCTTTGTGCCTCTGTCTTAGGCTGCAATGCAAGGAGTAGCCAGCAGCGTGTATTCCACCACCATCTGTGGAAACCAAGTGGAACAGTGCTCTTTATCTCTTCCACAACTCATCCTCTGTCCAGGGAGATCTCTTCTGTTAATGGGCCATTGAGTCCCTCTGCATGACTGATAAAATTACATCATCCCATTGGGAGATGTTCCACCCAGGGGGAGGAGCCAAACATTCCCTACCTAGATAAAATCTGAGATTTGGAACATCAGAGCAGCATTTTTCCACTGGATTACCAGAAAAGGACCAGGTCCACCTACATCACCACTAGACCATGAGAAGAAAACTATAGGACCACTGCTTTAACAGAATGACATCTGTCACTCCAGGAGGACTGCAGCCACCATTTAATCAGACTGCCACCAATACCCTGATCAACAGGGTGTCAGGTTGTATTCTGACTCTGGGTGTTTTGTTTTTTGTAGTACTGTATTTTTATTTTAATTTTCCTAGTAAAGAACTGTCATTCCTATTCTCATATCTTCACCTAAGAGCTCCTTAATTTTGAAATTATAATAATTTCGAGGAAAGGATCTTACATTTTCCATTTCAAAAAAGCTACTGCCTTCCTTAGCAAACACCTATCTTTCAAACCAAAACAGCCTGACACTGTGCTTGTTTTGCAGGTGGTTGATGATGTTAGGAGTAAATCCAAACCCAGATGAAGAGTGGCCTAAGCAATGGAGGTGCCAACCCCAGAGCCCGTGTACGTTGACGTGGACAAGGGACTGACATTAGCATGTTTTGTCTTCCTCTGCCTCTTCCTGATTGTGATGATCATTCGCTGTGCAAAAGTCATCATGGACCCTTACAGTGCCATCCCCACGTCCACGTGGGAGGAGCAGCATCTGGATGACTGAGAGGGATTTGTTCCCCAGGCACAGCCACAGCCTGCTGTGCTCCAGGAGGCCTTTCCCATGGGGAAGGCTGACACACAAACAGCCATTTTAGGGTATGCAGGGCAAAGGCAATGTTTCCAAGAGCACATAGTGTAAATTATTTTTTTGCTCGACAGGTCAAGATATCAGCAAGCCATTCTGGCAGCAGAGTTTACTACTATGCAGCAACTCTTATTTTACAGTTGTCATTTTAACTCAAGTAGCACAAGATTCTCTGGACTTTTCCTAATGTAACTCTTGGTCTAGCACAGTTTGTCCCACCCTCAGTATCACCCACAAACCCAGGGTAACCATCAATACCATGAAAAAGTAACAAGAGTATTCTGTCTTTCCTGGAAACAGATTGCTTCAAATATTGATTGCTTCCTCAGTCATTTTAGGAAAGGCCCAGATTTTATATACCAGAGCATCACTAAGTAGAAGTGCTGAAGTACCTCTGGCTAACCAGAATTATAGGAGCAGATTTGTTCTTGACTCACTTGGTTCTGCACTCCCTACCCCACCGCAGCCATATTTCCAGTGACCAGCCAGACTTAGGGGTCCTGGACTGCTGTAGACCCCATAGCACCACCTTGCTCTGTCCTAGTCATGCAAAAACCAGGCATATCCTCTGTCATGGGCCCTTGGGTTAGTCAGGCCACTGATTTTGAGCTTGGTAAACCCCAAAAATCCCTGGAGTACAGCCTGGGCATTGCTGGTGTCAACTACATACAACTTGCTGTGATTTTCAGAGAGTGATTCCACATGCAATTTCACCCATCTTTTGCTTCAGGTGTACTTCAGTGGGATGAGACAGGACTAGAATGACAAGGACAATAAGCAGAGAGACTTTTCCCCCACCTTCGTCATTCAGACTCCTCAGCATAACATTTACAGTAACACATAATAATAATTCTCTACCTCAGAGAAATTCAGCTCCTTCAAAGGAAGATTTTTCCCATAAATTTGTAAGGTACATTTCCTTCTCTCAGTTCATTAAGACATTATGCAAGAAGGCATAAGTGAACATGGGAGTGCTGGAAATTTATTATTTGCCTTTGAAGAGGGGGGACTGCAGCATTCCAAAGTTCTCTATTCCTCAGATTCTAAGGTTTGCTCATGCCTGCCTTTTCTTTCATGGCTACATGTTCAATTTGTGGGATTGAAAGGAAGCAATTCAGAGCAGGTACTGCAACCACAGCAAGCACCATGAACAGACAAGGCTTGAAAGCACAAAACTTCAAGAAGGACATTTCTCCATTTCTCCTCCTCACCACCCTACCTGACCCCCAGGCTCTTGCCATGAGATAATGCACAGTGGGTGAGAAAAGTGGAAGCAAAGGCTGTGACAAGAAAATTGAGACACAGACTTTGCAAGGCACTGCTCTAGCTCTGACAGGTTTGTTTGATGATCACACAAGTCAATTTTTATGTGCCTCAGTCTACTCATCAATGAAAGAGGTGTAACAATTTCATCTTGTCACACCCCATTTTGTCTATCTAATAATACCAGAAAGCACCTGGAGAGCCTTAGATAGGGACACAGAAATGAGGTTCTTACTTACAACTCTTCCTGCTAAAACCAGTAGAGGAGGTCTGGATCTCATTGTACTGCAGGGATGTTCTCCCCAGGCAGAGGACTTGTCCAGACCTCCATGTACTCTCCCACTGCAGTATTTTGAGCCAACCCAAATGGCACCTGGCTTTTTTACATACCCCACTGATTTCTGAGGATGTAAGGTGCTCAACACCACAGATACAGAGATCCCAAAGCAGCAGGCTATGAGGCATATGGAGACTTTTGCATGGATCTTTTGAACCACACAATATTTGCTGATCTCCGTTGTAGGAGATCCCATTCCTGAGGCAGGAAATTCGAAGATTTGCTTTCCTCCTGCTGTTCTCTAGCAAGAGACCTCCACTGCTTCCATTACCCACTGCAGATTGCTCCTCAGGCTGTTTATTTAGCCTCAGCTTCTGCTAGCCAGGTAATCACCAGTAACAGAGCACTTTTTCAGGCTTGAATGTTAAATGTTCATCACACTTGGAGCAAACCCACTGTTTTCTCTTATTCATGGCCAGGTCTATCTGTACCAGAAGAATGGATTTCCTAGCTCAAAGAACAACACTTCTGTTCCCTGGGCTAAAGTTTGGAACCTGCTTTTTGTCGTTAAATCTTGTATCCGTCTAGTGGGGTTATTTACAAAATAAGCAAAATAACAAAATGATGTCCAAGCTAGGGACACTTTCAGTTTGCAGTCACCTGGCTGAGTTCACAGCTGATGCAGAGCAAGGACAGAGCTTGTCCTCACACCTCTCAGTGCCAGTACTCCACTTGGTGTTTATCTGCATGCAGGACTCTTCAGCATTGTCACATGTTACTGATAAGCCCCAGTTCAGCTAAGGACTTATTGAGGTGCTTAATTTCAAGCCTGTGAGCAGGCTGCCCAACTACAGAGACCAGGGTCAGTCCTGTGGAATGCCTCTGGCAGGGCAGGGACAGCAGCACACAGTCCCTGCAGGAACAAAGCCTGTCTGAGAATGAAGGGCTGCAAATGCTGAGGAAGCAAATTGAGAAATTTGCTTTGCAAGGATGGTTGCCACTTTTTTGTCTCCTTGTCCAGCTGAACAAACCATTTAACGGATTTTCCTGAAAATCCTAATGAAAAGACCCCTCTGGATAGCTCTGTTTTCTAATAAAAAGGCACTTGTCCTCCTGCCATAGCCTGTCAAGTCCATTCTTCTGTTGACAAAAAATGCCTTTATAAAAATCTGGATATTCACATACATGGCTGCATTAAAGTCAACGAGATTGTTTTTATAGAGAAAATGTAAATCTATTGCTGTCTTCACTCTTGTGACCAGTGACAGGACTCTAGCCTGAGTTCAAGGAACCTTTGGACAGCACTCTCAGGCACATGGTGGCATTCTTGGGCTGTCCTGTGCCAGGCCAGGAGTTGGACTTGATAATCCTGATGGGTCCCTCCCAACTCAGCATATTCTATGATTCATTCTAATTTCTGCCTTTCCCCACTGGTTACAATCACACAACCTCACTCCTCTGTAACCAAAAGCAATACTGGACATCCTGCCTAAGCCAGACACTTTGTGCTCCTTCCCCTGGGAGCCAGGACTCTCCCACCCCACTGCAGCTCCAGCTGGCAAATCCTGCTCACAGGGAAGGCTCTGCCAGCAGGAGCTGCATCACTGGGCTTGGTAGTAATTTCAGCTGCATGCAGCAAGTGCCTCTGCTAGTTTTGGTTCTTTTGTAATCATTGTGCCATACTACCAGCAACTGCACTCAGAGGATATAAGTCAGACTTGTTGCAAGTGTATTTATCTAACATAATAAATAGCTTCGACATGGAAAACCTCCTCGCTGTCTGTGTTGTGGTTTTCTTACAGTTGCCAGGACATCTTTAAAGATACTCACAACACAATATGATTTACTAGAAGAGCATACATTCATGACAGCTCTCCTTGGAGAGTGAGAACAGAGAACAACTCCCTGGGTAGCTGCACCACTACAGATTTTTGGAGCTCAGGACAGAGCTGAGGGAGCCCCAGGTGTCCCTGTGGCTCTGCAGAAGGTCAGTCTTTCCAAAGGGGCTATTTCAGGTGACTCCCTTGGCCAGGAAGAGCACTCAGCTGAGCTCCAGCTCAGTGGGGGACTGCAGCATCTGTATTTCAGCAATTCATTATCAGTAACAAATTGCATACCAAAAGAAGTAGGGCCACTGAGACCAGAATCCCTCCTGCCAGCAACTGAAAATGAAGAGCATGGAGCATCTGTGGGGATCTCTTTGAAGAAGCTCCAGGGTATGGGATATGCAGGGCAAAAAGCACGTAGGGAACTCCCCCTCTTGAAAAAGATGAAGAGATGAATTGCTAATTCTTTCATCTTGAAAAAGGGCTCTCTTGCCTGAAAGCTGGGTGCTTTATAGATCTGCTTGTCCCTGCAGCAAGTCCTCTGGCAGAAGGATCTTTGTGCCTGGAACCCAGTTTGCCACAAAGACTAAACCCTGCTGATAAATCATTACTTCTCTCCTAGTCAGAAGCAGGGGCTGGAGTCTTTACACTGTTTTCAGTACAGCTACTCTGGCTAAGGTAAGAGCAGACCTGAACTGAGGCCAGCAGCAGCTGAATTTGAGCAGACACCCTGGAAATGTTTTTTGGAAAGAAACAGGGACTGATGGCAAGCCAGAGACTCACAGGAGTGATGCTGCTGCAGCCTGTTCTGGCCAAAGGTGTCCCCAGCTTGCTGGGTCATTACAGTCTCAGCAGGCAGCTTCAGCCCAGAATCCAACACAGGACTAGGATGGGGAAATGCTCAGACTTCACCCATCTCCTTCACATTTTAAATTATTTTTAAAACCATTTTCATTAAAAGTCATTAAAAATAAAAACCTTGCTAACCCGGAGGAAAACTCTGCTCACACACATCTTTACAGCAATAAACAATTGGAAAATCCTGATTGAATTTAAGTCATCATATATAATTCAATTCACAGTGGTGTTAAGAAACATTGAGTGACAGAGTTCTTAGTTACAGAGCTCCATGTTTCATACTGGAACTTAGCCAGGCAGCCCACACAGGCAAATCAGAAATCAAAAATGTATTAAAATTGCATTAAGTGTGCCAAAGCCATAAGGAGTGCAAAGTTTCTCAAAACTTATTTTATATTTAAGATTGATTGGATTTCTCCAGCAGCTGCAGATCAAAGGAAATACCTGGTAGGGGTGGGCAGGCAGCAGAGCTGGGCACCCTTCAGCCCTGCAGCAGATCCCAGAGCCCCCCAGGCAGGGTCCCGGGTCGGGGCAGCCAATGCTCTGCAGGGCACTGGGGGTGCTGGATGCCCCTGCTGAGCCCTGAGCACCTCTGCCCTGGATCAGGGCACAGAGAGGAGCAGGACAAGAAACCCTCCCTGTGCTTGCAGCTCCCAGCCAGCCCCTCAGTACTCATGGACCAAGGTGTTGATCCTCCAGGTGACCCCAGGGATGCCCAGCTGCCACCAGGGATTCCTGCTCCTGCCCCATTCCCCTTGGGTGTTCAATAACTGTGTTAACACCAGCCCTGCCTCAGCTGCTTGTGGAGCAGAGTTAAATCAGAAAGCACAGGTCTGTAGTTAAAACTTCATGGAAAACCAAGCACCTGTGCAGCACAGAAAGAGTTGAGGTGAAGAGGTTCTTGGGAATGAGGGAAGATGAGAAGGAGGAACAGCTCACAGCAGATTTGTATGGAGCAGCATGGTGCCAGTGCCTCAGCATGTCCCTCACGTACTTCCAAAGCCTTCAATCAATTTTAAAATCCCAGAAATGATCTCCTTCTTTCTCACTAAGCAGCAACTGTGTGGGCATTCTGAACAGAAGCAGCAATCAAACCTGAGAAATGGTCTCCTGCCTCACTTCTTGATGCCAAAAGCCACCTGAATATCACCCACCAGCTCTGTCCCTCTTCACAAAGTCACTACCTTGACCCTGAACAGCTACTGAGAGAGTGTTTTACTTTGAGTTATTACTGCCTGGGTAGAGAAAGAATTATGAATATTGCTGACCCAAACACTTACATCAAAACTAATTTTTTTCCCAAGATATCGCATCCGTTTCTAATTAAAATCTCTGCAGAAAACTACTTCTGGTGAAGAGTGCCTGCATTTCACAGCAAAAAGCCATTGGTTCCTTTAAATTCTGAAATATATTTTAGGGGTTTATTCCATGCTTTTTTTTGTTTTGTTTTTTGACACTTAATTATACCAAAAGGACTATTATAAATTACACCCAGCTTTTTCATTATGCACCAACCAGACGCTTTGAACTGTAAGAAAATGCATCTTAAAGTACTAAATAGTAGCTGCCTTTAGTACTGCTACCTCAAAATAACAAAATCAGGTAGAATAATCTCAGGCAGGATAATTTATTGCCTCTGTGCCAGCCCAGAAGCAGCTGCCCCCCTCCAAGACCCCAGCACCACTCACCCCTGGGATCACTGTGCTCCAGCACGGATTGCTGCTGGGATCTGCTGAGCTCTGCTGAGTGGGAAACACCAGGCAGGAGAAGGATGCTCCAGGGTCCACACCAGAGCTGTGGTTTTCACTCAGACGTGCATTTCCATTTCCTCTGCTCATGAGCACAGGGTCTGTCTCCCCACACAATGTTCATGACCCTGAACGAGGCCTCTCAGGTGGTTGACACAGAAGAAAGGTTTTATTTTTTTCCTCCAGGCTTCTAAAGATCCAAGAAGGATTTTCTTGTTCTACACACAGGTTACAAACCCACAAACCTGGTGCTGTGACAGGGCAGTGAAAAAGGAACTTTGTGTTTGTTTGTGAGTTTTTTTCCACTTCAGTTCAAAGCCAGATTATAAGCAAACTAAGAAAAATACACCTAAATCAAATGAAATTTAGTAATCTCTGGAAGCAGAGACAGTCATGCCCAACCTTAACTGAAACAAAATCTTGAGAAGTGCATGGGAATCTCTTTGTAGAGGAAATCAACCCTATTGAAACTGGCATTTCAAAGATAAACTTCTTCCAAGCAGCCAGTCAGCCTGTTGAACTGAGAGCACCCAGGCTGAAGCCCCTTCTTGTTCCAAGAGCCTGATCTTTTCACCTGTGTTCAGCTTCCCCCAAAACCAGAAGAAAGCTCCACGACCTTCATTTTAAAGGACAAGGGTGCAAACTGGCCCCAGCTGCCCTAGGGGAGGTGGAGCAAGTGGGAGGTGCCCTTAACACCTGTGTGTTTCCCAAAATTTGGGTCAGAGGCTGCTTTCCCCCCAGGCAGTGGGTGCTGCTGGTCCCAGGCCAAAGCTATTTTGTGGGCAGCCCTGCACATTGCAGCACAGATGTGCCCTTCACTCTCCCCTTGGCACAGGGCAAGGGAGGAGGATCAGCAATGCTGGTGGCTCTGGGCTCACTGTGTTGGGTGAGGGCAGTGTGGCCGTGGGCTCCCTTCTCCACCCAAGAAGAGCCCACTGCCTTCTTCTGGGCACACAGAAAAGCTTGTCTCCTTTTTTACCATCTCTGGCATTCTGGCCCCCATCCATGTAGCAGGCAGCAGATGACTCTGAGCTCTGTCCTGAGAGAGGTTTTGGACTTTGTCCAGCTCACCCTTGAAACCTGCTGTGCCTGAGGTCCTTTCCAGAAATTACCCACCTTCTGGAATCTGGAACTTCTCCAGATGTCCCCAGGCTAGAGAAGCTCAGCTCAGTCACCTTGGGGCCACAGGGGGCCCTTCCCTCCTCCTTCCCATCCCCAGAATGGTGCAGGGGGGCTTGGCCAGGGATGTCAAGAGTGGCCACTGCAAAACCACCCTCCTCCCTGGGCTGGGCATGGCAGGCTGGCTCTGTGAGCCAGTTTGGAAGGGTGTGTGGCTGGGTGCCTCCATCCTGGCCAGATTTGGGGTCTCAGTACCATTGACCTTCTGCCTGAGCAGGCAACAAGCCCAATTCCCACTTGCTGGCAGGAATTGCAGCATCCAGTCAGCTCTTTGGAAGAGGAATTCATTGGGTGTGTACAGGACTCACCTTTACCTTGCTCAGAGTTCAGGGAGAGCACTATGGGTTTACAGTTCCCCAAAGTATTCCTGCACCCAGAAAGCCTTGACACCTCAGTGCTTCTTGGCTGTGCAGTGCCTTGCATCAAGGTCACAGCTGATGACCAATGACATACTGCCCCAACATCAGCTCTCTGTCTCTCTCCTCAGATATTGCACTTCCAGAACATCAGATCTGCCAAAGTGCACCACGGATGTTGCTTCTGCAGAGAAATTTCTCTCCTGGATAAATGCTTTGTGTGTCCTCCTGCTGCTGCCAGGAGCAAAGCTAAGCTGTGCTCAGAGGAGCAGGATGGGTTATTTCTAAATCCAAGTGGGAAGGTGTCAACTCACAATTGTCCTTTGAGGTTAAAAGAGAGCATAAAGTACCTATAAACTGATGATCCAGTCAGAGTACATTAAATAAATATCTGCCTATTAGTTCAGCTCCAAGAGCCTGAAGGCAAAATAGCTTTTCCTTGATAAACAACAATGAGCCAGTATTTTCCTAGCCAGGTCATTCTTGATTTGGGGATGAACCTCCAAGCATCATTCTTTAAAGAACTGTTATTGCTGCACACTAGAAGAGAGCACATTACAATGCACATGCCCTGTTAGCAGTGATTTATATGCACTGCCATGTTTTTTCTTTAATTTTCATTTCAAATTCATTTTCCTCTTCTGCATGGCCATAAAGTTGACATTCCTGGTCAGCCCCAGGTGCTCCCCAGGATGACATCAAATGCCCTCACAGCCCACACCAGCAAAACTACCTGGTAGAGTTTTTGGGCAGCAGTGGGACAGCCTGGAAAAGCAGCAGCATGGGCTCATCCTGCTGGGACCACATGGAGCCAGCAGCCTCATCAGGTTCTCCACTTCGAGGACCAAACAAATATTTAACAAGTTCCCCTTGCACTACACCACAGTTCATTATCCGGTCTCCCGAGCTCCTTCAGTCAGTAATATCCTCTAATTGATGTGATTTGGCACTTGGCCATGGAGTTAAATTGATTTGTAGGCCAGCAGGAGACAGCAGATGCCCTTTACACTTGAGGAAAGTGCCACGAGGCTTTGTTTACTGGCTGCTGCAAGGGGATGCTGTAGCAGGAGATGCGTTTTTGGGGAGCAGGAAGGGGGCTGGGCTGCTTGGTGTCCTCTGTCCGTAGCCCCTGTTGGGTGGCAGGGTATGACTGCCACCAGTGAGTGCCTGGGGATCACTCCAGTGATGAAATTCCCCTTCCCTCCTTGACCCCAGGGATGCTGGTGCACAGGGCGAGAGAGAAACAGGGAATTCCCTTCTCTAAATCCGGGAAGGAGGCACAAGGGTGATGTTTTGAGGGGTGACCTTCTGAGGGGTGCCCCAACACAGTCTCCCATCTCTGGGCTGGAATCCATCTCTTTCTGGGGCAGGAGAGCTGCCTCTGGTTGTGTAAGGGCAGGAGGAGCAGGGACATCCTGCCTCTTGCCTTCACTTGTGTTGATTATCACATTTCCAAATTGCTTTGTTGCAAATTATTTTAGGTCACAGTCGTGTAACTCTTGCTCAGGAAGGTCTACAAGTTTTAACATCTATATGCAACTCGCCTTCAGGATTTCCCCTCCAGCATATTAACACTGTGGCAGAAAGAAGTCAGCATGGAATCTCAGCTCTTATCATCAGCCTAGTACTCTGAATATTTAAGCTTACTTGAAAGCCTCTTTTTATAATTACAAAAAACCCCATTAATATTGTAGAAGAGTTAAGAATCTTGCTTTCCATTTCAATCATCTTATTCATATTCTGAGAATTTTAAGCTAGCATTGAAATCCTTTTCTAATCACACCAGAGAGCCACATGCACCTGTAAGATATTTATTGATAATTTTAAAAAAGAAAGATTCCAATCACTCATATAAAAACAATAAACTTGAATAAAGCAGAATGACTGGTAGAGGTGGGAGGAGGGTTCCTCCTTGTCACATTACTCCATCCTCATGGATTTGACAGGGCTGGAAGGATTTTTCCTGAGCACTGGCCAAACCCCACACGGAAGCCGTTGCCCTGGCAGTAACCTAGGGACAGAAAACAACACACAGCTTGTTCTGTGAGGACAGCAGGATTTTGCCAGGAATAAAAGTGAATAAAGGCATAAAGAGACCAAAACTAAGTGAAAACATTTCAGATATGCAATGAGGGTTAAAAAAAAAGAGCACCTGGAAGAGTTGAAGTAGCCCAGGAATATGAGAAAAAAAGAAGCACGAACTGTTAAACACAGCAATATGCAAGTTCAGTGAATTGATCAAAGAACAAACAAGATGTGCCAGCAATATTTCTGTTTTCAAACCTAACCTGCAGCACCATCAATCTACCTGGCAAACTGATTCACTGCCTGGCCCAGCCCTGCAATTAATCAGATAAACCTGGATTCTCTTTCTGCAGCATCAGGACTGCTCTTGGGATATCAGGATGCTGACACCAGAAGTGCAGTCATTAAAGCCCCTCCAACAGCAGCACCCACCCTTGCAGAAGCTGTTTCGCTTGCTAAAGTCAAGTGGTTTAGTTCCATGAGAAATTCAGCATCTGACTGCAAGTTCTCATTAATCCTCTGTTACATAAGAGGGTGTGGAGGCTCTGCTGGCTGCTGCAGAGCTCAGGGGGTGTGACAGCATCCTGTGACAGCACACTCGATCCCACAGTGCGACCATGGGATGGCTCCATCCCTCCCTGCTGCTGTGTGGTGGAGGAGGTGACATTGGGACAGGGATGCTGCAGCTCCTCTTGCTGCCACGGGCCAGCCAAGCTGCTCCACAAACAGCAGCCACCAGCCAGGCTGGGCAGGGGACACTGCCAGGGCCTTCTGCCCCATCTGGGAAGTCTGTTCTGGGAAGAACAGCTGAGGAGACCTTACTGTAGCCTTCTGCTACAGCAGCTGATCAAAGGAAGGACAAGAGGCATATGCTGCATTTTAAGGACTGATTTCTAGTTAGAGATGGATTTTACTGATGGAATACATCACCTGCATGTGATTAAAAACAGCTGCCTTCAAGAAGCCAAGAAGGAGCTCAACAGGATAGACCCTAATTCCCACCCTTAGCAAAGATCAGTGGAAAACTCCCCTGAGGAAAATAAAGAGTGGGCTCAGGCTGCAGGGCAGCACAAAGAGAGACCCTGCCAGCTCTAACCCACAGTGCAGCCCTCACAGCCAGGCTGAAATTAAGTTTTCCAAAGACAGTGGTGTCTCTAAGTGCTTGTGTAAAGCCACAGACACCATCCTGGCATCTGTCAGGTAATCCTCATCCTTAAGCAGTAATGGACTAAAGCACTGTAAGGCTCAGCTCAGCTTCCATTTGACTCATTAGGCTTCATTGTCAGCCTTCCTTGGAGCAGCAGCTGATTATTTCAGTCCAGTTTGGTTATCCCTGCTGTCAGGCACAATTTAGAGCAGCACCAAGGAGCAGCACAGTGAACAGTGAGCCCTGTGCTGCCAGCAGCCCTGGCCTGAGCTCTGTGTGTGCCAAGGAGCTACTGAAAGGTTTTTGCATGCAGCTGCCAACACCACCAGGAGCCCTTCCCCTGCCGTGCTCCCTCCCTGAGACACTTCTTGGGAGAAATATATTTCTCTCATTTCTTGCATTAGGTCTCTGAAATAGGTCCCACATGGGGAGTAAGAACACAAAGTTGAAACAGGAAACCAGAAATGATGTGTTGAGCACTTGGCAAGAGCTAATGGCAGCGCCTTGGGAGAGGATGGAATAGCAGCAGCCCTGCCCCAAGGGTGCCTTAAGGCCCTGGACCTGCCATACATCACTAAATAAATAGGAGCAGCTCCCAAATTGTCCCAGCAGACAGCCTCAGCAGCCCCTGGCTCTTTGCAGTGCCCCGGTGGCCACAGCCACACACTGTGCTGGTGTGAAACATTAACATGGCACTGTCCCCCTGCCTTCCCCCTGCTCTGCAGCAACGCCAGCATGCCATCTTTAAAGATTAAACACATTCAGGACTCAAGGTATTTAAGGAATTGACACAGTTTGTCCTGGGCATGAAGAGCATGGACTGGTCCCACCTGTCCTGAGCTGGCTCCCCGTGCCAGCAGCTCCCAAACTGCCAGGTGCTCCTTGCCAACAGGGATATGAGTGTGTAACTCCACAGGGATCTTCATCATCCTCACTGCACCCTAATGCAGGGCTCCTGGCAGAGTTACTGGAGGGACACTGGGGACTCAGGAGGGCAGTGTGGCACTTTGAATTGCTGGAAAAGTGTCCCTGGATATATGGGAGCCTGTAGAGAGCAGTGTCAGATGCCTCCACATTACAGCATGAGCAGTCACTGGGCTGTTGGGAGGCTGAAGGGTGTCAGTGGCACTGGGGACTCCTCAGGTTCAGCACCTATGGCTCTCTCCACATCTCAATCTCCAGTTGTCTCAGCATCTTCCTCTGCCAAACTGGCAGCAGCTCACAGAAACACGATTTTCAAGGGTATTGGATGGGCTCCAGGCAGGCTGTGGCTGCAGCACCACCTAAACCACTATGGAGTCATTACTAGGGGACTGGAATACATACCATAGCATTCCTTTTTTTTTTTTTTTTTTAATCACAGAAAATTCTTGACTTTTCTTTCAAACTGTTTTGTCCAAAATCCTAGGAGTCCTGGTTGGATTGGGCAGGCCCATGTAGGCACACTGAGAGGCAGCTGCCTGAGTGTTTGTCACTCACATTTTCTCTGCCCTCAGTCTTTTCCCATTGCTTGAGCCATTTGTTCCTGTGCAGGTATCTCTGATCACATCAGCAGGATGGAGCTGCTCAGAGCCAGGTGTGGCACTGGCTGGGTCTCAGCTGGTGACAGCAATGCCCCACAGCACATTCCCTAAAATCCCAGTAGGTCACATAGCAAAGACATTGGAGGCTTGAAACAAAAGTTTCTCATGGCTGTTCTTGCCAAATATTTGCCACCCCAAAGCCACAAAGATGAGAGGAAAGGAAAAAATAGATTTGTTTTGCACTAGGCTTTGGGTTAAAAAAAAGTAAGAGTGGGATTTAGATCACAAAACACCGTGGTAGATTTTAATTCATAAAATCCTTAGATTATCAAGATGAAAATTAAACCATGTCTCAGCATGAAACTGCTCTCAAGCAGAGCCCTCTTCAGAGAGGATCTGGTCAGCTGTTCTAGAAGGCTCCATTTTTGGAGCTGTTTCCCATATACTTGATTTGCAACACACTTCATCGAATACACCTAGGTTACAAATGAAATACAATTTGAAAAATAACTTTTTTTAGCATTTGCCAAGCTCTGCTCCACATGCAAACTTGGACTGTGGTGGAAACAATTCATCAACTGCTCCTAGTCCTGGGGTATTTTTACCCATAAAGGCAAACCCACCTCCATCATCTCCTTGGTGCTCACACAGTGGCATAGCAGGAGCATTAAGGACTTAGCAAAGCAAATAATCTAATCTAGAAAGCATTTATGGCAGGGAAATTTCCATCCACCTGCTCTAGCCTCCTCACAGGGAGGATGGGAACAGCTGTGCTTGCATGGCAGGTATGTATAGAATAGCCCAGCTCCACAGCAGGTGCCTGTCCTGCTGGGATCAGCCCATGGAAATGTGTCCTTGCTGCAGTTATCCAGCCTTTACCTGTCAGAATCACTTCATCTCCATCCTGCAGGAATTTCCGAGACTGTCCATTGCCAAGAGGGATTTCTTTTGTTCCATTCCAGGACAGCTCCAGCATGGAGCCAAAGCTCTCTGGCTCCTGCAGCAAGAGTTCATAAACAAATAAACAATTTTTTAGTATCTTTCCTGCTGTTCAGCTTCTTGCTGCTGGGAGCAGACACACAAGTATGTTACCTCTACAGAACAGAGTTTTGCTGTTGATTTAATTTACTGATACATTGGCTCTTTTTCCTGACTTTGCATTTTAATTTCTTGCTGGCTATTAGCAGTGATGCTTACAGATGTTTTCTGGTGTATTTAACATAGTGTTCAACCTGTTCAAGCAGTTTGGGTCTGCCACAGAATGGAAACAAGTGGAGGAGACTTCTACAAATCCAGTGCTTTTATGTAGTCACGTTTCAGATTTTTAATTACATTTTGTTCTTCAGAAGAGCAAAGCTGGTGTTTACGAGTCTTTAATGTCATTCTGCAGTACAATAATCTGAAGATTCAAAAAGCACCTCAGAATTGCTCAAAAGTGAAGTACAGGCATCCCAGCTTGCAAACACCTTACCTGAGGCTGTCTTTGTGACAGCATGTACAGGATTTGTATTTGGTGATTCAGGAAGTGAGAGCTGCCCATAAATCGCAGCCACTGCCCAAATGGCAGCTCAAGGGGAGTAACAGCTTGTGAAGCTGGCTCCAGCTTCACTGGAGAAGTTAAGAGTTGTACCCAGGCACCTTTTACATTCATTTCAGAAATAAAAAGCTGCATTTCACAGAGGGTAAATGGATTGTGGAGATGCTTCCACACGGAAGTTAATTTGCTTCTGTTGTTAAATAGTTCTTAGGGAAAGAAGTACAGGGGAGATCAAAACCCCAAAACTGAACAACATAAAAAACCAGCCAAACAAAAACCTGAACCAAACCACTTCTCAGTGTGAATTTGGGGCTACCAAAGCAGCACCCAGAGTGCCTGGGAAAGAACTGCAGATTGTTTCGTGGTCTCAGATGAGGAAGGGCTTAGCCCCAAGCCCTGCCCTGTTGGTTTTGAGCTGCTGACCAGTGACTCTCATTGTTCCAACACTTACAGGTCCACTGATGGTGCCAGAGGCCAGGAGGTCTCCAGGTCTGAGGTTGCAGCCATTGATGGAATGATGAGCCAGCTGCTGTTTCATGGTCCAGTACATGTGCTGGAGGAAGGAGGAAGAGGGGCTAAAGCAAGGCAGCAGCAAAGGACATTCTCTGGTGGGCCATTAGGCTGTGCAGAATGGAGTCATGTGCCCTGGCCTATGGCACTCATAAAACCCACTCTTTAACATGCAGTTGAGTCCCTCAAAATTTTTCTTATTCCAGCTGGATGTAATTTTTCCTTTTCTTCCTCTCTAAGACCAGTAGTGCTGACCCAGGCTCCATGATTACACTGAGTATTTTAACAGCCTTGTAGAAAAATCTACTTATTACTGATTTGCTGACTACTGATTTACTGATTAAGGTAATTACTATGCAAAGAGCCAAATGTGAATATGAAATTGATTGAGAATTGCTGCAGCTGGCACATAAATCTCCTGGCTTCAATCAGTGGGTGGAGGCAGAGCCACCACACTGCCCACAGAGGGGATGGGGCAGACCCAGGCTGGCAGCAGTGAGGGGCATCTAAATCAGAGCTGTGACTGCAGAGCTGCACTGCAAGAGGCAGTTCCCCCTTCCTGTAGTTCTCTGTCCTCACAGCTCCCTGCCAAATGGGCACAGAGCTAAGGATGCTCTGAGCACCCCAAAGCGAGCAGCAGGAAGAGCTGTCCCCCTCACCAAGCATTCAGGTGTTTGCACCTCACAGGGGGGAGCTATCTCTATTTTCCAATGGTGACAAATTCCCCCCTGTGAGGTGGAAACGCCTGAATGTTTTTCATTTTTTGGAAAATTTCCCTCTGTCTCCTATGCAGACACTCAGATCTGATCTTCAGCTGCACTGGGACAGACTGCTGAGGGAAGTGGTGGATTCACCATCCCTGGAAGTGTTCCAAAAGTGTGTGGGTGTGAGGGACATGGCTTAGTCATGGGCTTGGCAGTGCTGGGTTAACATTTGGACTCAATGATCTTGGAGGTCTTTTCCAACCTTAGAGATTCTATGATTCTATTCTATGAGTCTAATGCAAAAAGCAGTGTTTGAAATTGTCTGGGCTAGAGCTGGTGGCATCAGCAAGATTGCAAATAAACAAAAGATACTGGAGTCTTACCTTGAAATTGGATCTGCATATAGTAGTTGGTGAACTCATTCCTTCTCCTGCAGAAAATAAAGGATAAGAGAGAGGCAATTTGTTTGTGTTGGATGAATGATGTTGGAGTCTTTTTATTTTACAGATGAATGGATACTTCTTTTATCACTGTAATCCCTAGAGAGAAACCAGTAATAACATTTTCTATAGCTATGAAGACTGGGATTTCATAGGAAACAAGTGTGTGGATTGCACTGGAGTAGCATCAAGCTGCCCATTTCCTGCTCTCTGCTCTCCTATGGGATAAACACCTGGACCTAGTGGTCAGCAGGGCCATAAGGTGGGGCCTGAGCTCATCTGGATCCCACACAAATCTGCTCATTCCACACCCAGTGACCCCTGCCTATGCAAGGAGACCCCTCAGGGACCCTCCTCAAGGGAAGCAGGGGGGCATTCCCTACCTGGCACATTGCTGCACAGCCAGCAGGGAGCAGGAGGAGCTCTGCCTCTTTCTCTGACAGAGGCAATCTGGGCAAAGTGGGAAAAGAAGGAGCCCAGAGCAAAGTGTCTGAAAGTTGTGGTGGTGCCACAACATTTAATTGGCAATTTTCAGCTTTGCCATACCTTTAATAGCAACAAAGAGCTTGATGTCAAAAGTGTAGGGCTCTTTATCCTGAAGGTAGGGCAGCGGTTTAGGATCCTAAAAGCACATAAAACACATCATAGTCTAAACAAAAAGAGATTTAAAAACCCACAAGATATTCCAGTGAGTATTGGTATACCCAGCCTGTGCTGCACAACCCATTCACTTCACCATTCTTACTGCTCAGATTATTGCTTTGCTTGGTCTCATGCACACACTTTTAAAGATCTTTCTGTACAGACATGATATCCATATAATCCAATTCCTTTCTCTTCTCAAGGCATGGCAAAAGCCATGCCCATCATTTCAGCATGGATGTTACCAGCACAAACAGAATGCCAGCACACTTTTGCTCTGTGCCTGCACAGAGAAGATGGTGAGCTCTCTGCAAGACTCTCTTATCTTTTCCAGTTCTAACCACCTACATAATATAGACAACTGGAAATGCTTGAACAAAGTGTTCTGGCTTTACTCCACCCTCTCCCCACCACTTACTGGATGCTAAGTGCTACCAAAGACTCAGAAGAAGCTCTCATTTGTTTATTTTCCAAGTGTTTTAAAGATGATTATTCTGCCCTGCTCAAGCAGGATGAGAGAACAACATGTGCCAGGGTCAGTGACATCAATCAACACTTGAACTCAAAGGGCCCTGGCTGCCTTCATCTGCTCAGAAGCAGAATCACAACAGTAAATTCCCTGGAGACAATCCTTGGCATGGATGCAGCTCAGTGATTTCTACTCTGCTCTGCTGACACTTTTCTAGCACTGCTTTTCCTTTATTTCAACCTTTTGTCTTGCTGACCTGGACAGGGTTTGGCAACACAAATGGCATGAGAGCTTCCATGGTGACAACCCATGGAGAGATGGTTGTGCCAAGGCTTTTGCTCAGGAAAGGACCCAGAGGAACATATTCCCACTTCTGGATGTCACGGGCTGGGAAGAGAACATTCAAAGCAATGCAGTTAAACATACCCTAGGAATTGCACATCCATCAGACCTATGAAAGAGTAGCATGAATTGAAATTGCTATCCTCAGCCTTTCCTAGCTGTTGTGCCCAAATCCTGATTTAAATCCATCCATTTTCAACCTAATGTTCTTAGATCAGTTAGATTAGGATGATAAATCAGCAATAAATAAAACAAACCCCTATATAACCATATAATATAAGTATTTTTACCCTCACTAATTATTTCTTTTCTACCCAGCTAACAGTCTTTGCCAGCCATGGGGAGAATTTCAACAAGTTAAATCTTTGCAGAGACTGAGGGATTTGTGATTGCCAAATCCTTTTCCTGACACTGAAATCAATCACCATCCTTGGTATCACCACTTCTATGACTCCTCCATCCCTACCCAGAAGAAACTAGACTGATATTAGCTCTTTCATAAGTAAATAAATCTTCATTAGGCAGCAATTTCTGGTTCTACTAATTGGTCAAAGATGGATTGATACAGATGCTGAAAAATACAGGCAAGACTTAATTTCTTCCCTTTCAGTGGTTTCAGTGATCAGCATTCTATATTAAAATATGTTCTTTATTCCTCTCTAGGGTTTCCCGTGGTGCTGGCACCCCCTCTCCAGGCAGATTCCCACAGCACCAGTTACCACTCCAGTCGTTCATCAGGACCATCCCAAAAATGTGCTCCTGGGCTCTGCTGATGGGAATGGGCTCCCCAAACTTGTTTCCAGGACCTACAAAGAATGCCTGAAATCGAAAAGCAACATGTTGATCATGTTTTTGAAGTTAAAAATCTTTACTGCCCAGAGAGTTACAGACAGCAGCAGCAGAGGCTGGACAGGATGAGTTTTGCACCATTTCCCATACACATCTGGACAAAACCCATGGCCCACTCCCCTTTTCTTCCCCTCCATGAATGAATTACTTAAGAGCTCTGTGTTGCTAGGAGACAATCATTAAACAAGGGCACGATGTTGTCCAAAGGCAGGAGGAAAAATGTTCCCTCCTAATTACAGTCGGGATGCAGAACAGGTTTGCCCACTGAAGGGGCTGTTTGCTGCAGACAGAGAACAGAAGGAGTTTAAAATCATCCAAGGGAGGATACTGAACGTGACTGGAGCCGGGTGAGACAGTGGGGAAGAACAGGCAGGTGGAGAAATGTACCCACTCAGTAAAGCAGGCCATGAACTGGTGCCTGCACTCATTCCCTTAGGAATCCACAGCCTGCACATGCAGAGGATTTTCTAGGGAATCTCAGCTATCTCTTTCTGTCTACAATATGGAAGTTTTTCCTTCTGTCCTGAGTAGAACTCAGGCTGGAAAGCAGAGCTTTGGCAGCACCACAGGAACCTCACCTTATGGGACTGCATCTCCCCTTACAGCACTGATTGGCAAAGCACATGGCATTAAAGACTTTCCCTACATTTTTATAACCATTTCCATCAATACTACACTTCTTACACCACTTTTTTTTTTTAAGGGAAAAAATTGGGAATAAAACATACAAAAAATTATATAGGCCATTAAAATGATATAAATCTTAATACAATCCTGCTAAACTCTCCCTCCTAGACCACACTAAGCCACAGTATGATGTGCCTTCCCACCATGTTTTTTTACAACACCCACAGCACAGGTTTTAACCTTCCAGGCAGGAGAATGCCACTGCCAAGAACTCAGGGCTTCCTCTGCTCTAGCACGAGGTGCAGACAGCCTGAATTTCCCAAACCCCAGCGTCCATTGACAGATCCTGGCTGCAGTGCAGGGTAAGTGCTGACCAGGAAACAGGCTGTGGTGGCTGATGGAAAGAATTCTGCTGCCTGGCTGCACCACTGGTGCTCAGCTTTGGCCAGGTGAGCTTTTCCCATCCTGAGAGCTGTATGAACAAACCTCCCAATGAGCTAAGGCACCCTGCTCCTCATCCAAAGCAAAGGTTTGTTCCACAGAAATCTTTATTGCCTGCAGCACAGACAGCTCAGAGGGGAACATAGGAATGGATTTTATGGGACATTCACTTTAGAAGAAGCTAAACCCACCCTTTCTTCCCTGTTTCTATTTAAATATTTCTCAAGTCACAAGGTAAAAAAAAACCTCTCACCATTTCTAACTCGATATCCAGACGTTTACAAGCACCAAACACTGGAGGTTTATCTGTGAGCAGAAAAAAAGAATATTTTATTCTCCCATCAGGGAGGCAGGTAGGAAAATAGAAGTAATGGTCAGAAGAAACAGCAGCTGGTGCTGCCTGGCATGGAACAGAAGATGGACTTAAACCAGGGCTTTCTCTTGCCCTGACCCCAGGCTGGGTTTTAGGCAAGGCACCCTTCCACCCCACTACTCTATGATGTGGAGTAAAATTAAAGATTAAAAGGAATGAGAATCCACATTAAAATCCTCCCAGAGACTCACCGTTGTCAGGTTTTGTCTGTCCCACAGGTCTCCGGATGGGCGTCCCAGACACCACAACAGAGGATGCCCGGCCGTGATAACCCACAGGTAGGTGCAGCCTTGAGAAAGAGACCACAGTGCCTGTCAGGGTGTGCCAGAGCAGATTTTGGGGTGGAAGCACCACGGGAGTGCAAGGTACAGGGAGAAGGAGCTCTGTAAACATGGACACAGACTTCAGCACTTTATTCTGATATAAGGATGGAAGTGCAAAATAATCCAGAGCCATGCTGCAGTCTTAATGCACTTCTGTGCCACTGCTCCAATTAATTCCTTGGATCTTAAATTCTGCTTTCTTGTCACTCAGCAAAACCCAGTTTTTTTAGGTATATTTGTCTTTGAACTGGGGGTTGCACAGTAACTGGTGTGGCCACTGCAATGAAGGGCAGGGCAGATTCAGCTGAGGCTGGTTCTGGTATTGAACTCTGGACAACACTGATTCTCATCTGCTATGAACTGAAACCAGTGTGATCCTGAAAAACTACTCAGACCTTTAAAACATCATGTGTATGTGCAGAAAAGCCTGCAAAATAATGCTGCACTAGAGAATAATCCAAGCCACCCACCAGTTTGGCATCAGAGCGTTCTCCTTCCCCCTGAACATGATCCCAACGTTTGTGGCATGCTGGCGTGAAGAATAGAAGTCAGTGTAATCTCCTGCACGAGGAAAAAAGCCACAACATAGGGATCAGTGGCAGCAAAGTCCCTCATCTGCGGGGGCTAAAGCACATCATATGCTGCTGGCAATGAAAAGAGCAGGAAAGGAGACAGCAAGAGCTCGGGGGATGTCATTAATAGCATAAAGAGGTGATTAACAGTTCACCTATAAATTATGCAGAGGAAAATGGTTTGGTTTTGGTGTTTTTGGTTTTTTTTTTTAAGTCTCCGGTAGAGAAGAGGAGGGAAAACGCAGGACATAAAGCAGCAGCCCCTTTTGCAGAGAAGGCAATTCCTGCTTTTCCTCCAGCCGGCGGTACCCGGCAGGGACTCGGGCGATGCTCAGGACATTTGCTGCCCTCTGCTGCCATCCCTGCAAACAGCTCCCACCCTCCGATCCACGAGGGCAGAACACGAACTGGAGGCTGTATTGGCATGCTGTAAGTTAGTGAGCTCAGTAAGGAATCCAGCAGCTCCGGGAGGATCCAGCAGTGTTATCCCCTGCAGTTCCAGCCACTCAGGAACCGCACAGGACAGAGCTGCTGTGGGATCCCAAGTGCCTTCCTTGTGTCCGAGTGATCCAGCTCGGTCACACCAGGGCAGTGCTCTGCTCCCAGTGCTCACGGGAGCCAGGAGCCAGCAATCTTCTGACAGGATATGTTCAACCTGAAACTGTTTTCAGGAAGGTATCACACCGATGGGAACTCCTCGTGGCTCCTCTGGGACAGGCTAGACTTTGTCCCAAACCAGGGCTGTGCCACATGGAAGGCAAAATCCAACTCAGAATAGAGCTTGGATGGAAAATCCAAGGGGATTCACATCCCTGATCCTGTGAAGGTCCTGCCCTCAAGTGACTCCGATCAAGTTGGTTTAGGTCCAAATACAGACTCCTGCTAAAAAACAGGAAATGCTTATGTATGTATAAGGATGTAGTAATCCCAAAGCAGTCCGTGGCCTCATGACAGTGGAGGCAAGATCCGGAATGCAGAGTAATGGTTTGGGAGTGGAAACTCCCACCTGTTCATGAGGCTGTGCTGGAGTATCTGCCTTGGAAACTTTGCAACACCTGAATTATTTTCCAACTGCAAAAGGGGAAATTGTTGGAAACTGAACAAGTGTTTCTTTCCTGGCTCTAAGTCACAAAGGCCTTTGGTGATGGCAATCTGATGGCAGGAGTTATGTACCATCAGACATCCCTGATTTAGTGGAAATGGCATCCAGGAGTGTTCTGGCTGCTCTTGAGCTTCCCCAGGCTTTTATTCTTGTGCCACAGACAGCACCTACCTTTCATTATGTGCAGTAATCTACTTCTGGCTGCTGCAAACCCCATTCCCTGTCACAGCTATGATGTGTCTGTCTGAGCAAGCTGGAAATAGAGCAGCTGCTCTGTGTGGGAGCAAAGGGCAGTGCTTTGAGGAGCCCTTGGCTGCAGGGGACTCACCGATGTGGGCAGGCAGGTGCATCGTCGCAGAAGCTTGAGGTACAAATGCTCTGAAATGAAAAATTATTCCTTCAGATCTCGGAAAGCTTGCAGCTCCCACCCATTAGAAGCATGGAAGAGGCTGACCTGTTCTCCCAGCTCCTTCCTTAATTTAGTTTGCAAAGCCTTGCAGAAAAAAACCCTGGCAGAAAAGCTGGTGACTGCACAGGCTGCTGGCTGCTGTTACTGGGATGGCCACATCAAAAGGAGCAGCTGCCAGTGTGTGAGTGGGGAGGGGACATCCCTGGGGCTGGCTGCATTCCCAAGGGGTTCAGAGAAACCCCCAGTGCCCACAGCCAGGACACCACTGCCTCTGCTGGGTGGGAAGGACGAGTTCATGGCATGTGGCTCTTGCGGTGTCTGATTTGACCTGCTGGCCCTGTTCAGGGAAGATCCATGTGGCAAGCAGAAGTTCAACCCCTCTCCTGCTCACGAGAGCCTAAATCCTCCCAGTGCTCCCGGCAGGACAGGCAGGAACAGCTCCTGCTCACTGCCAGGGCTTTAAACACTTGTGGTGTTTAAAGCGTCACTGTGGCCAAATGATAGGTGTGGGATAAATGAACACAGAACAGAGCACAGTCCTCCCCTCCTGCCCCTACACCACAGCCCCAAATCTGAAGCCAATTTGTGACCACACAGTTTTAGCAAAGTCTAAAGCGTGGTTACTGAGGACAAACTGGGGCGGTGTCTGTCAGGTGTGACAGGCAGGGAGGGAGGCACTGGGGGAGCTGGGAACCTTTGGAGCTGTGTCTCCATGGAAGGCCACGGTGTTGGGCTTGTGGTCAGAGGACCAGACCAGCCCAGCCCACGCCTGTCCAGGCAGCCCCACTCAGCCCCCACAGAGACACACAGGGCTGGGCACACCCCAGGGCAGAGCTCGCTGCTCCCAGGTGCAGGGTGACACCCTGGATCTGTGGGCATCACAGGATCAATCAGAGATTAATCTTTATGTAATTAAGAGAAGGAAGCACTCGATGTGCACAAACCCCAGTTAATTCCCATGTAGGAGGCAGGTGGCCACGTCAGACAGTTGGTTTTGGTGTCCTGTCACTCAGGTGGCACAGGGCACAGCTGACACCTCACTGTGCCTGCAGCCCTCCCTGCTCCCTCACCTTCTCCGCAGCTCCGTGTTGTCCCTCAGGGTGGGCTCTCCAGACGACAGCAGCTTTTGGAGGAAAGCCCTGGCCTCGGTCCACGCTGGCCAGCCCAGCGCCATGAAGGCATTCAGGGTGGGCTGACAGTCACACAGAAGGGGAGGCAAAGAAAAAAACACATTTTGCTTATCCTTCACATGCAGGACGATGTCCCACACTCTCAGCCAGGTGTTGGGTGCCCGTGGCCGGGGTTATGTGGCCATGGCTGCCCACACCCCCATCCACACCCCACAAGTCCCCTGCAAAAGCACCTGCTGCATGTTTGCATCACCCCATCCTAACACACCACTGCAGGCCCTGGGGGCTTTGATATCTTAACCAGCTGTAGACAGAGGTGATTTGTATTTACCTTTATCCTTAACACAACTTCCCTGTCATTAATATCCCGTCCAGGGAGTGTTGAAGGCACAAGCAGGAGTGAATTAACATTTAGGCTTGGTGTCAAGACCTGCATTGCCAAAGGCTGATGACACTTTCCTGGAAAATGATCTTTGAACCCCCAATGCCCCTGCCCTCCTTGCTATCACACCTGTGACGGTTTTTGCCCTACCAGAACCCACCTGACAACCTATTTCCAGTTCACATGCATTACCTCACCACAAGTTGCTAAAGTGCCTTATGGACTATCTTTGAAATGCGTGTGGAAATTAAAACAGACTCTGTTAAATACCTGGTCAAAGACGTGCTGGTGTTTGGCAAGAGCTGGTCCATTGAAAAGATGTTTAATGACGCTGAGATCCAAAATCTGGTCTCCAATTGCTACCCCAAGCCTGTGCCGAGGCTGCAAAGCAGCAAGAGGAGGGGGGGGAGAGAAGATGAGTTTATACATTTTCCCAAAAATGCCCCAAAGAGGGCATAGGGGAAGACAGTGACCACAGACAGTTTAACCCATCCAGGACAAAGGTCTGGTACCCCAATGGACCATCAAGAGCCAGTCTGTGTCTGGCTGCTGAAAAACACCAAGCCCTGTGGGCAGAGCATCACTGCAGACTCCTTGCAAACCCTGAGGGATGGAAAGGACCCTCATCCCCATTTTTTGGGGGGAAATGATAGCACAACAAGCAGAGGTGTCTCTCCCTGCCCTCTTTCCCCCAGAAAGAGGCTGACTTGCTCATTAACACCCCTGATTAATGACAAGCATTGCAGAATAAGCCCATACATCTGGAATATACTCTGAAATAGGAAAACACTACTGGTCCTTCTACAAGTGGGGAACAGAAGCATAAAAAAGGCCATGGGCAGGATGGATCCCGTTCCTGTGGGTATGCCATTGGAGCAACAGGAATTTCTGCAGCCCAGCTCCTCCCCAGAGGACTGAGGGTGCTCTGACTGCCCTGGTGATAGCAGGAGGCACATGGTGAGGAGCACATCACGCTCAGGCACAGGATTTCTGTGCCATGTCTGCCCTACATCGCCCATCCTCACACCACACCAGGAGCTCAGGACCTGCAGCCCGGGTCCCTGCTGGATCCTCACTGCAGGAACAGCATCCCACACATGGGGAAATGTGACAGATGCAGCCCAGGAGACAAAGCTCCTGTTCATGCCCTGGGCGCGTGCGGAGCTGGCGGTGACAGCGGGGCAGCAGCACCACGGCAGCTGCACGGGGCAAAAACACACCACAGCCTCCATTATCTGTGTCTTCAGGCAAATAGAGACAAACCATTACAGCCACTCTGAAAAGCAGCTCACCAAAATAGCCATCTTCAGACATCCATGCTATTAAACCTATTTTTCAACCTTTAATTTCCAAGCAAGATTCCAAGTGTGGTAGTAAGTATTTATTCAGCATTCCTACAGAAAAAAACCTAAAGGTCATGTCAGGTTAATTTGTAACTGGGATAGTCAGTCATTGTTTCAGCATGAAATCATTAAAACATTCAGCTACTATCAGAACATTATTCTCCTAAATAATATCCGTAAGTCTTGCCTGTCATTACAAAGGGTTTGAGTGAAGATTTTTTTCCAGAGAACAGTTACTGAGGAAGGCAGAAAAATAATCCAAACTTGCTAGATAACAGCACGCACATCTAGGAATAGATTAAATGCACCATCTCATTTTATCTTTAGAAAATATCACATTAGAAAACACAATCTTCTGCTTCAATTTTTTTTAAACCTACATGGATAACTAGCAGACACCAGGATTTAATCATAAAGTTTCCATAAGCAATGACAAATAAATTCTCCACTTTTTCCTTCTGAGAAGCAGCTCTTGACTTGTTTCCCTTTCTCCAGGAGGACACATCTCTGGAGCTCCATCCCATCAGGGCATTTGGTGCCCTGGTTTAATGCTTTGGCATTAACAACAAAACACCAACAAAACTCCCCAAGAGCAGTAGTTAATGGGACTTCTTAAGAGTGATGGTGTAATTACAGTCACAAAGAAAATGAAAGACTGAGCTAAAAACAAAAAGGTTGAGTGTGAAATGTGCTGTGCCCCTACATAGGGAGTGGAAGGGTCAAACACAGATTTAATGATGTCACAGAAATTATCAAAACCACACGAGAACTACTGTACATATTAGCCATAGTACTTCTCATCACTATTAACACTCCTGACTTATTTTGTGCCGTTTCAGAGAAGCTGCAATCAAAATAACCACACTAAGGAAACAGACAATGCAGCAGCTACAGCTTTGCCAGCAGGTCAGGAAGCCCATGAATGTCTCATGGCTGGGAAGTCTTCCTTTATCCCACATTGCTGGGAAATCCTGCTGTGTCACAGCCTTGGAACAATTACAACAGCTCAAGAACAAAGTTTGCTGTTACTCACCTCCTCCTTCGTGGAGAAAACCCCATAGGGGAGGTTTTGGAGAGGAAAATCCGAATCCTTGTCTACCTGGATGAAAGACATGCTGAACCTCGAGCAGTCCCTGCTTACACACAGCTCCCACCTCCCAGGTGCTACGTGCCTTCCTCGTAGGAAGAGCCTCTCCAGGTGGCGTAACCCAGAGCACAGGAGCATCAAATCCCACCCTCCCTCCTCAGACAAACCAATCGCTGCTCTGTCACCATCCCACCCCTCTGCCTGGTCCCTGGCAGTGGTTAATCAGTGCCAGGGGTTTGCCTGAGTCAGCAGCTGTTCATTGTTGCCAGCCAGGCACTGACCCTGGTGAAATGGGGTCTTCCTGCTCACAGTTACCTTTCCTGGAGGTATTTAAAAGATGTGGCACTTAATTTAGGGATGGAATTGATGTCCTTGGAGGTCTTTTCCAACCTTAACATTTCCAAGATTTTACAAAACCTCACATGAAGCTGAGGCCTTCCTGTAACAGGTAACTCGCTGTGGGTGACGGATGCAGCAGCTCTAGGACCAGAGATAAGTGCCCTGGTTTAACTTTGGAGGAGTCACTCATGCACCAGGCCCCCAGTGAAATGATTATGTCCACACTAATTCTCCCACCACAAGCTCAGCAGCCCTTGGGAAGCTGCACAATTCACACCTGAAACTGCAGCTTTCAGTTTTTAATTTTGCAATGCTGCTGCACTCATTGAGTTCTTCCATTTTCTCCAGATCCACCATCTTAAAACCAGAGACATATGTGCAGCTAACCATAAAGAACAAGGAGGCTGGTGCTTCTGCTCCCAGTCCCAGCTTTCTCCCACCTGCAGGAAAAAATTCACTCATTGTCAGAAGCAGAAACCAATGAGGGAGCATCTTTGAAATTAGAACTAAATAGCAAAGGCCACATCTTTCCAATAAAAACAGAAAGATGCTTGTGATTGCCAAGCCAAAGAATTGGTTTGCTGCTCAATCTTTTTTTTTTTCTTTTTTTTTTTGGCAGGAGTCATCAGAAGAAATGCAGCAAATGGTACAGCCAGAGATTCAGTGCAAGATGATATAACAGCATCATCTGTGACAGCTGCTCACTCATTGAGACACAAGCTCACAAGGTGCTGTTTGAAAAGGGATCTTATTTAAACATCACAATGCCCAGCTTGTGCAAGATTTCTTGTAAAATTTCCCAACTGTTGGAAATGTTTTTAAAACAGTAAAGATGTTTTGTGGACAGATGATAGAATCTGAGCTATAGAACCTTCTTATTCCAAAACTGAAACCAAACCGCATTGAAAACCTGTTCCAATAGTGTTTAATGTGAGAAGACAGATTTACTCAAGCATTTTGTAGTGCTGTGAATGCGCTGGTGTTAAAGTGTTAATCTGCTAACCTCAAGCTGACGACACACAACACACAATGCAGACTGAAGTGCAGATCAACCACCAGGATAACACAGGGCCATTGCCAAAGCAAACAAACATGACACAATTCTCAGGTGTCACAGAAAGGTGGACATCCAGCCTAAATGTACAACAGGACCATCAACTTCTTCAGTATTAACTCTGAGCCCCCTGCACAAGCCAGGCCGAAGGAGATTTATTAGATGGCTTGGAGAAGGACAGGTGTGGAAGCAGAATTCCCCACTATGGTTCTGCTCAGGCGAGGATCCTACTCTGTAATCAAGAACCAGAGGAGCAGTTGCTCCATAACTGGTGGTGGTAAAGGAAGTATGTGAATACTTTTCTTCTTTCAGGCACCAGAAAACACAGACATAATAGGTTTTTCCCCACCTTGTGAAATAAATGGTGTCTTTCTCTCTGCCTGGCCCAGAAGCATCACTGTCAGGTGAAAAGCAGATTGGTCAGGACACATAAGAGAGAGAAAAAGACATGCTTAGGAAAAGGCAGAGACATCAGAAATAGGGAAGAGGGAGGAATCAAAGTGAGAAGGATTAGAGAACAGGGAAGGAGCAGCAAAGAGTAAAGCAAACAGAAACATCCACCAATGGTGACACTGCTGTTCTTCCATGCTCTGTGCTGTGTAAGAGGAAGTTTAGCAAATGCTTTGAGGAAATACAGGATCTCTGACCCGTGATAAGGCAGACCATTACTGAAACTTGCCAGTAAGTTATTTATCCCTTCCTTCCTTTAGTATAAACTCCATGTGCTTTGTAGATTGTGGTTAGGCCATTTCTACAAGCACAAGCTACTTCATTTATTACTCTGTCTTGCAGATTACTTTCTGTAACAACCAGAGAAAGCTCCTTCTGCTGCACAGTTTATATCCTAAATGTAGTGCTTTATCTACTAATTGCCAGCCATAGCTTTTAAAGAGCATTCTGAATTTTACAGGATGGGGCCAGATTTGATTAAAAATTTAATGTTTTAAATAAAGCTGTGCAATCACATTTGTTTCACAAATACTCCAAAGCAGCAGCAAGTCGCCCAGTGAGATTTCAACTGCAGATCAGGACCATCTGGAGAGGAGCTGGTGCTCCTTTATTAGTGTACTGTTAGGTTTGGTGACAAGCAGCACTGGCTGAAGTTTCCATAGCAGTACATAAACCACTTTTAAGTTATGGAGATGACCTGGGTCGAGGCACAGACTTTGATCTTTGAAGAAAGACACTTACTGAGCACCCTCAAAAGACAAGAACAATTCTCCAACAGTGCCATCTGTCATACAGTGGATCCCAAACCCCACAGCACCATTTCCTAGAATCACATACATGACTCCACAGCCTACTCACGGCCAAATCAGTTTTACCTTTGTACTTCAGTTGGGCCAGACCTATTGTCACAATGTCACAAATGCCCCAAGCTCCTGCACATGAGAGATGTGCTGCACAGGAAGCATGGAGAGCTCCCTGGGCAGAGTAAACAGACAAGGTCTGGAAACTGCAGTGTCTCTGGAAATTACAGGTGAAAAGAAATCATCAGAATTCAGCTGGCATTGGGATACATGTGGTAGCTGTGAATAAATACACTCTAAGTAAAGGAACCACTAATGGAAGATCCCCATTAAAACAAAGCAAGAGAAATCCAACTTACATATGCCAGTGACAGCCACAAGGGCTCGGAATTTTTTAAATTTTATTTAATCAAAGTTAAGACGTGGATAAACATAAATACAGCACAGGTACTTCAGATCATTCTTCATATTTGTGTACAGACAAACTGATGGATGTAATCCCAATGAAAACTGCAGTCAATGAAGTGCATACAGCCTTCCCCCCACACACACAAAAACAAACCCCAATTAAAAAAAAAAACAAAAACAACAAAAACCCCCACACAATCTCAGCACACACTCTCATTACAAATGATTCATACATAAATAGGTAGAGGGTGCAAACAAGCTAATATGCGAACATGTATAACCTCTCGTTAATGGGAAAAAAAAAACAGAAGCAGCCATAATGATTAAAATACATTCAGTTACTGATAACTAGTTGTGCCATACAAGGCATTATCAATAAAAAAAAAAGAAATTGTGCTGCAGAGAAAAGCTATATACAACAAGAAAATAAACTGCAAAGTTAACGCATGCATGTTTTATCCTGGAAAAGCACAGCCCTCCAATATTTTCTCCATGTTTGTTATAAAAGCCCTCTGCACTCAACTAAAATTAAAATGATCTTAAAGGATAATACTTGTAAAGTTTACTTAAGTCTTCAGCCACAGAAAACTGCAATGAAAATAATGTTCAGTCATTTTCAAAACAAAAAAAAAAAACGAAAACAAAAAAATCTATTCATCTGATGACATGCATGATTAAAAGGTCTAGGCAAGATACACTGCTCTACGTTCCTGATGACTAAGGAAAAAAGCTCAAGTCAATTTAATCTGCAGATGGTCAGAAGATTTTTGTATTCCAGCAGAAGCAGCAGTTCAGATCTTCTGGATCTTTTCCCCAACAACTACAGGATTCTCTTTTCTTATTTTCTCAGCAGCATCAGCTTTGTAATTGTAAGAGCAACTGTGTACATCTGAGTAACGGTGCATTCCACAGTAAACGTTCCCACACCGACATTCAAACCCTGTGGACAGAAACAGCAGCTTAGACATTTCAACATTCTTAATTACACTGGTTTACTTTAAATCCTGAATGTGTTCACTCACTAGCAATAAATCTCAGTCACCAGTGTCAATCAATCAGCGAAAGAGCCTCTGCTGCAGAAAGCATAAGAATCACAAGTAATACATTTTTAAGTGATTAAAGCAAGCAAGATTTGACTTGACCATTCCTTCTTTTTGCATGACACTCTAGCACAGAACATTCCTAGAGAACTCCTACTCTTTTGATGTTTATGAATCTTCACCCTCCAGAACTCAGCCCTTTCACCAGACCACTGCAAAGCTGGGTAGTGAATGGCAGCAAACTACCATCCAATTCCCTAGCTCAGCAGACTTCCAAAAGGAAGTATTTGGAATTATGAACTTCACTTAAGAAAGGAGGCTGAAAAACAAAATGACACATGAATGACTAATTTAGTAGGAGTCAGCTGAAAGTACCTTTGACTGTTACTTCAAATCAGTATCAAATAACCATGCCCCATTTTCCTTTTAAGATAACATTTCAAAGGGCCAAAGCCTAAACAAGCCTAAGGAAACTGAAATTAGTATTTCTTACCAGTCAGTCCAACCTTCTTCCTGCACATGAAACAACGATTCTTTTTCTGTTTTGGTTTGTCAAGCGACTTGTCCTGTTCTTCAGGTGTAGGCTCTGCATTCTCTGACACTGAAGCTGACATTAAAAATGTTAATAAGAACAGTGGAGAAAAAAAGTCTGTCTCTCCCCTTTTAATTCCTACAATAATCTAAAGCCCATGTTGTACATTTGGCCATTTTGCTGCAGCTTCCATGTCTGATGTCTCTCCACAGCGACTGAAACTCCCTCCTTCTAGACCGTCGATATAATTTAAGAAAACTCACAAAATGCTTGAAAATACCACAAAAACAACCAAAACAATAAACATTAGGTTTAACAGCAAGATTCAGCACTGTCAGATCCAGAAGAAAATCCAACAGCCAAGTGTTTGTCCAATAGTGTTGCTCGCCCAGTTGCTAAAATCTGCTTGCAAGAAGCACTCTATGTAACAGGATCAGTTGAGCCAAACATCCTCTTTCAAATCCTGAATAAACATTGTTTTTGCTGAAGATTGCAACATGGAGGCCACACAAAACACAGTGTTTCAGAACAATCTCTACCACTGGGATGCTGCTGCTCTTGCACACCTGGAAAAAGCCTACACAGGACATAGTCACTACCTGGGGTGAGAAACACCAGATCAAGAGACCCAGACTTTCAGGGTGGAACTACACTGTCCTGGAGCCCAGAAGAAAACAGGTAAAAATCTAATTTTAAATACATTTCTTCTAAGGCATCTTTCAATCTACTTTAGTGTTCTCTCACATCTAAAAGAAATAGGTTACAGGTTGTGTGGGAGAGTATGAACCAAGTAATAGTACTGTTTGCCTGAGTCAGGTAAAAATAGAAGTTGGCTGGTTTTCCTCAAGTATTTGCACATTCCTTACATTACAAAACAGAAATAGAAACAAAAAAGCCCCAACTTCATTTCAAGAAGGGCAAAGAGCCAACCTCTGCCTACCAGACATAGCTAGACCACAGCAGGACAAGTCTCCAGTGAGTAAGATACACAGAAGTTGGGAGTATTTGCAGCAATGAACAAAAGCAAGCTCCAGCTGGGAGGAGTGTGGATGGAAGCAGAGCTAGAACCAGTGCTGTAAGGAAGGGAATACAACAGCAAGCTGAGACATTTGTCAGGGAAAAAGCTGCAGGCATCTCTGTGCAGCTGGACTTTTGTTTTTCAGAGACTGTCAGATGCAGTTCTGTGCTAGCTCTTCACCAGCTGACAGCTCTTCTGCATGACAAATCCAGTGGGGTTTTTCATGTGCTGCTATTCTGATTTTTTTTTTTTTAAAGGAAAGGGCACTCATCACTTTTGCTCTGTATCAAAACACTGTACTAAGCAACATCAATGGATAGCAAGATACCTGATCACCAGCAAAGACTTTGCCTGAGGGGACAGTATATTCCACAGGTTAATCTAGCAAAGATACTATTATACATGGTCTATTAAACCCTTCTATGTCACCATCTATGTTACAAGCAGAGCTTCTCTTTGTCCTGAAATTTGTAACAATTCATAGTTTGCAAAAAAAAAAAAAAAAGTTCAATGGCTTTATACGGCTGTTAAAGGGCACATTTCTAAGTGCACATATCAAAAGGATTGCAAAGTAGGAACCAAAATCAGCAAGGACTAAAAGAGGTGAGATAAGTACCAGAAGGGTAAGACTTACTCAAATGCACTTTTGTAGTTTTACACAACACAGACATTGCAGTGTTTATTAATTCATTAAGACATTCATGCCATGAGCTAACATTCTCCAGCTTGCATTTCCTGTTGCAGCAAAATTCAGTTACCTCAATATAAGTGTCACTAAGAGCCTCTGTAACTATTAGCTAAATTTAGGAGAAACTGTCACTCTTCCCAGCATAACAAGGCTCTCATACACCCTTACTTGCATTTTCTTTGTGCGTATGGCTTTCACATTAAAAAGGTTTAAAAATATTTAAGAGCTGCTGCTCAGTGTAGAACCGAGTGGGAAGGTTCTTCTACTGCACCACAAGTCACTTTGTATCTACTATAGTAACCATAAATTTTAGGTCTCAATTTGCTTTTGAATAGAAGCCAAAGATTTGAACCAAAATTCTCTATGATAATGACAAATATCCCAACCACTTGAGATGACCAAATGCCAGTGTTCTATAAGCTACCTGTGATGACCACATCAGGACAAAGCCAGGTAAGATGCAATACTGCCTAGCTTGGAGCTTGCAGGAAATAGGCTGCAACCACTCCCAACTGCTGGACTTCATCTGGACTCCAGGATGCTGCTGCCTACTTTCCTTGAACCGAGTCCTCACTTCTCCCAGCCTTGCCTGCAGCTGAAGAACAGAAGCCCTGGCAGCACCAGTAGAAGCTGCCAACTAACCAGAAAGGAGTAAGGTATGAACACAGTCATGTATTTCTGGAGCTGACAAGTTGGGCTGGTCACTACAAGTTCCCCGATTGACAGAACATGCTCCTAGCTGACCAAAACAAGCAGAGCCTGGATTTCCTCCTAAAGGCCCAAGCTTTTCCTTTTGCTTTGTTTGTGCTAAGCCCTGCCTGAGCTTCAGTGTGTTCTGACCACAAAAACAGCATCCCCATGACAAAATGCACTCCAACTTCTGCACCCCTGCAGGCACAACACAGCTCTGTGTGTGCAGCAAGACCCCCAGTGCCTCAGCTATTCTCTCTGCATGTTCATTACTGGGCAGAGACTTTAAAAGAAAAAGGTTTCTTATTCCTACAGAAGAGCATGAACAGCCACATTTACTTCTTAAGGGCATTTCACTAGGCCTAGGAAGAAGAACCTCCACACCTCGAGAGGAGTGAAATATGAAGTTAATCCAAAGGAGAATATCACTACATTTAAACTGACATAATCAGCCTGAAAGACACTGTTTCAATATTAGGAAGTGGCAAATTAAGTAAGAGCACACTCACCCACAGAATATAGTTTTATCTTTCTGTTGAGTGTTTCCTCTCTCCCTGGAGCATTCACCCAGTATATCAGGGTATCCTGTATTATTTTATACACTTGTATCACAATCATACTCTACCTCTGAGTCCCTGCTACTATCACAAAAGTGAGAAGCATCCAACAATTCCTTTCCAGTACTGTGTACTGAGCTAACCCTGATAAAGCTCACTGAAGTTGAAGCCATTAGTTCAACTGTATTCACCTTAGGTTCAAGTTACCTCCACATAAAACTCTGTAGCAACCTAATTATTTTAATACCAAGTTTTTTAAACTTAGTTTGAACTTAACTGTTTTACCTCACTAAAATCCAGATATGCACAAATCAGGTGACTTCATTTAGAACAGCTATGTATCTTTTAGACAGTTAATCCAATCTAACTTTGTACTTTGGTTTTTCAAATAATAACCACACCACATGACATGAGTGATGGCATTTTGCAATGCTAGTAGTATATGCTCCTCTCCAACTCACAACAAGCTTGAAAATCACAGAGGCTGTTTTCATTCTCAGAAGTTTTCAGCCTCAGAGGGGCTGAGAGTCCATCCATTAGTTGAATTTATACTTTTAGCCCCATGTTCTTCAGCTGTAGGAGCTCCATAATGTTTCTGGTGGAGTACTCCTGCCTTCCATGACAAGCTTCATTTACCTTTAAAATCCTCCCTGAACTAGATGTGTAAATCCTAACCTGGATGGTTTTAAGTAGTTCACCCCAGGGAAGTGAAGCACCTCTTTACCTGCTTGCAGGCTTGCCTGGAGGTGGCCCTGTTAATCCTCTGGCTAACAAATCAGGAATCCTGACTGGCTAATCCTAACAGGGCCATCATGTTGAGCAAAAGGCACAACAGCCCAGGAGGTACTTAATGTGACTTGGAGAGATGCTCAGAATAGAAGAAAGCTTCTAGAAAAGCTGGACTGTACTTAATGAGCTTCATTTTATGTCATCTTTAATGGTATGTTCATGGTATTTAAGAACATTAAAGTTAAAAAATTTCTATTAGTCCCTATCTTAGAGCATCTGGGCTTTTGCACTGTTCCACAAGCATTATCATACAAACACTAACTGTAAAGTCTACACTTGTTAACATATTCTGGAGTTTTCCTCTATTTCTTCTGCAATGCATTAAGTCCAACAAAGACAAATCTGAACTGCTCTTTGGGAATTTTACCCCTTGGTAGTTTTAGCTTGACTGCAAACAGCAAGGACTGTGTTCCACATAGCTCAAGTCTCATTTATCTGTCTGCTTTAGAAAAGTAATAATAGTAATCTAAGAAAGCTTAATTATTCACCCAGTCTTTCATTCAATGCTGTTGTAGCCTGGTAATTTTTGTTAAATGGCAAGTTAAGGGGACCTCAGCTGAACACAATACATTAACTTACAGCAGCAGCACAGAACAATTCTCCTCAGAACAGACATTCCCACAAGGCAAGATTTTAACAAAATAAATACTGACATTATTTCTCCTGTTCCCCTACATCAACAGAAGTACTATTAGACACACTTTTCTCTGGGACCAACTAGGGCATGGCTGTGACCTTATTTATCTTTCTCTAAATGTTAGAAATTTAGGCAATACTAAAAAAACTCACTTGGATTCACATGCTTGTCAGCAACCTAAAATTCAAATTCCAAAGAAAAAGAAACGTCAGGATGCACAGCAGTGACAGCAATTCAATGAAATCCCTCTCAGCATCAATTCTAAGCTGCTTTCCTTCCAAACTTACATTTTCAAACCAAAATGCTTTAAAACTGGAAACACAACATTTCCTATGATTTTCAGTTAAGGGACAACACAGAAGGAACTCTTAAGGAAACAAGGCTGGTCCTCCCAGAGAGTTATAAATAGGGATGGTAATTTAGAACTGCAACTACAGGCTGGTGATGTTCTTAGTTTAGAAAAGAGGGCACAAAGAAAAGGACAGAGGACACAGCTGAGTAATCTAAATACCTGATATACTTTGACCCTTGAAACACAAATTGTAAAATGCAGATACATCCCTAAATTCAAAGCTTCTGGTTGAGAAACCTCTTATCTTCTCATAAGGAGAATGAGCTTGAGAGGTGGAGAATTAGAAGCAGCACAAATTTATCCAAATGAGTAAGAAGAGAGACATGCCTCTGAAAACTTGCTGGGAGAAGTCTTTTCACAGGCCTAAGTCACCTCACAGTGCAAGGGTCAATAAAGTGAAGTACTCCCTCTGCCTGCCAGTGAAAAGCCAGTAGATGCATTGTCAAAACTGAGACAGGGCTCTCAGCTGCAGAGCACAAATTTCCTAACAGGCATTAGAGAGTATCTCTAGAATGTGTCTTTTCAAGAGTAAACATGTTTCTAATAAGTGACACAAAGGTTAGTAAGAGTGGTAAAAAAAAATTGAATAAAAAGCTTTTCTTCCAAATTTATGTAACCAAGGAGATGGCCTTATTCAGCACAGTAGCTGATTAATGATTCTTATATTCCATCCTACAGAAAGGGACAGGTCAGGTTTAGAAGAGTATCTGACAAGCAAAACTTTGATACCAGAGATACAGTCAAAGAACTAATATTTAGAATGTTTAAGTGGAATTACAAGTTGTATCTGTAAAAAACTCACACTTCTATGTTTAGACTAGTCCACAGAAAAATAATCCTCCCCACTAAAACCTAAACTGTCTGAGCAGAAGGCAGAATACTTACTGACTTACCTTTAAATACCTTTTATAATGCCTATAAGTTATCAGTCTGAGCACTTTTTTATACCATCTAGCACTTTTGCAAGTCCTAAGAAATACTATTAAATTTTTTTTAGTCTTAAGCTTTGAAAGTCTGCACATAGAAAACAAGAAAAAAAAAAGTGAAAAGAAACTTGACATTGTAGCAGCAAGAAGGATTTTAGGCCAATATAGTAAACCCACTTAGCCATTTTCCTTCAAGCACACATAGCCTGTGGTTTGGTAATTTTGATAAAGTAAATTTCAGTAGTGCAAAATCTTACACCACTACAGCTCAAAGGTGAAAGGTTCTTTTATAGGCGTTTCCTGTTTATAGAAGGTAGTGACCCTATTCTTGCATTGGCTGTGTCATTGCCTCGATCACAAATACGCTCATAAACCTCTGATATGTGCTGCAAACGGTTACTCTGAGAAGTAAACAGATACTCAAAACTCTACTTAGATGTAATAGCCATGGCATAAAGACAGTACAGGATGTTGATTTATGATGTGTATTTCCAACACCAATTAACTTGTTTATGGCAGACACTGACATCAATTAAACAAACTTTCAGTTTCACTTGCTCTTTAAGAAAATAAGCTTTATCCTTATTTTGCTTTCTGATTTCACAGAATATTTTTGTTTGAGAATCAGCCATGTCTTGAACAGGAGTGTATTAAAAATAGTCAAAGTTTAAAAAGCACTATTCAGGAGTTCTATCCCTGAAAACTAGGCACCAACCTTGCAATTCTTCTGTCTCAGGTACTGTTTTGTCCACAGCCGTACTATCCGCTTGGGATGATGCTACAGATTCTGTTAAAAGTGACTGACTTGACACAGGGCTGCAGGGCAAAAGAAGAAAGTTATGATTTTTATGATGCATTTCCACATTCTTTTCCTGTAAGAGGTACATTAGGGCACTTCTTGATGAAAAGGTATCCCAGAACTTTTCACTCTGAAGTCGTTTCTGTAACCACTTAAAGCTGCCACAATCTGAACTGACACAAAAGGTAAATTTTTTCTTTTTTAATTCATACTGAATGCAACAGAACAGTTCCACTGTAAAAAAGGAAAAATATTTTGGGTGGTTTGGCATACCATCATTCCACACAGAAGCAACAATGCAACATTCAATATACAAGGATCTTTATAACATAAGTTAACAAGATAACTGTAGAGTAGATAGTTTCAGTGTTCTGGTGATACGAACAAGAAAATTGCAGCATGTCAATGTTTCCAGTAATAAAGCTGCAGCAGCTGCACACAGAACCCCTTGGATTTTCACAATGTCAAGTGGTGCAGGCCAAACTTCCCTTTAGCCATACTGCTAAATCACAGCACGGCTGAACACTCACCAATGAGCACCCTGAGCAGTTGAGAGAGCAATTCAACACTAGCCATCACTCCCAGCCAAGCTGCTCATCCAGCCGCTCTCCTATGGAACGAGACAGAGCACAACTCCCAAGCAAGAGGCAGCACTACCTCATCTGCATTTTTTTTTCCTTTCCACTGAGGGATTCACTCTGAAGGCAAAACCCAGGTTATCCAGCAGCCCATGAACTAGCACTCCATGGCACAAGCAGAGCACTGGAGATGCAATTTTAATTATCAAGAACTGCATGTAGGTCTTGAACTGCCCATCTGGCCACCTAGAAAAGGGCATTGTCAATTAATTTTATCTTTCCGCAGAGTATCATAAGTTTGAGGTACTTCCAGAGACTAAAGTTGAATTCCTGCTTTTTTATTTTGAAAAAAAAGGCAAGTGACACTGATTTTTTTGAAGTGCAAGTCCAAGAGCAACCATCCAGTCATTTCTCCTGCAGTAATCAAGCCAGTGATCAGTGAGGTACTTCTATTCTTTCATGGTTTTATTGAAGTTGTGAGAGAACAAAGGCAAGGCACTGTAATTGGTTCACATCTGTGCATTGACCTGGATGAACTTTTTTTCTTTTTACACACACCAGAAGAGTTGTTTCAGGGTAAGATAAGTATTTTCTACCCCAACTAGAAACCTCAGAATGGAAAGACTAAATATAGTATCAAGCATGGCACCTAGCTCTCAGTTCATATGCAGGATCCAAGCATGAGATAACACCTCCTATAAAAAGCTAGGGAGCAGAAAACAGTCTTGAGCAGAATCAGTCAGCAGTAACTGATGAAATCGCCCTCAGCCTGTGCTCTACTACATTCATTTTTTCAAAGGAAAGTTGCAATGAGTATTACTGCAAGTTTAGCTTCCGTAGTATATAACACACTAACACTTTTCACTCAAAAAATTTCCAAAGCACTTAAGTTGCTTTTGGTTGTGTCATTCTAAACTGAAATGGAGCCACTAAATATAAACAAATATTTAGCTTTTACAAATGGAGAACACTTAGCAAGTCTGAGTGATTTACAAGAGGACATTATGTATCCTTGAATAATCCAGATGGAAATTACTTGTTTAATAAGAGATCAGTTCAGTTGCACAATTTGTACCAAGACCCGGGTCTTTGCCCTGTTCTAGTACTCTCCACTCCTTACAAAGCAACTGGCTTGTTAACATATTATCATACATTTATGAGAGCTCTAGTAAACAGCTCCCTGCTATTTTACAAAATCCTCAAATTTCTAGGATGAAGAGTTCTCCTTTGGTAAATGTACTGCAAGCTGTGGAAGCAGAAGAGCAGCCAGACAAATCTCCGTAGAACAGAAGTTGACAACTTCTATTTGAGGCTAAATTCTAAAGACAAATTTCCATTTGAATGCCAGATGAAGCACAGAGGTCTGGTAGCATTCACCCTGAGATCCCATGCTTTAAAGTTAGCACTGAAATCCTATACCTTCTCCTAATCCTGGTTCCAGTATTTAATTATGCAGGATCAGCACACTTCATGTAATCATTCTGACACAGATTTCTCTGTAAAGACACAGAGCAGACCGAAGCACCTTACCTTGGCTGCATAGATGGAGTCGATGTAGAATCTAAAGTGGACTGAGTTTCCTGGGCACTGCCCTCTGTGCACTGGACCGGTAAGGACTCGGTGATACTACTGACAGAGGCTGCTGCAATATACACACCCAGGGAAAATGTGTTAGGCTACTTCCTGGGATTACAAAAGTTACACATCATAGCGACTCTTTGACCCCTACGACACCAGTCAGGAAAGTAATTGAATCTCTGCTTACACCATAATGAAATGTAATTTTACAAAAAAGCAATTATGTTTGGTCATATTTTGATCTAGTTCCAGCACCAGGCCCCCAGAACTTACATTGCAGAAAATTTTGAATCTGGAGTTTTAAAACCGTTACTATTTTTTGCTAATTAAAGCACCTACGAGCAGCTTTCTCAGCATACCCTGCTGTACTCTGACATGAGAAGCTGGTGTTTTGTTTAAAAAAACCAAGATGGAACTGTGAGAACATCAGAAAAACTTCCCAATGCCAACTCCAGATGCATTTTGAAGGCGTAGAACCCAGATCCCCAGATTTCAATAGAAGCTATTGCTTCAGTTTAAAAGGTCAGGTTGAAGGAAAGGCAACAGTAGACACAGGGCACTGGGCCAAAAAGAATAGAAAGTATGTCAAGTTAAGGAGAAACTATTGTTGCCTTTTCCCAACCTGGAAATTAAACTCGAGATAATTTTAGTAAGGAAGCAATATAAGAGCAGATCTTTATTTAAAAGGCCTTCAGGGGCAGTTAGGGGAAGATGTCCACAAAAGCCCATGAAGGCCTTCAAAAGGAAAAGGCATCACTATCAAGTGTTTACAAGGTTAATCCTTCAGCATGAGGCCACAGATGAAATACCTGTACTTAAAATGCTTTTCACAAACATTCCCCAAGCCTAATCCTATCTCTGTCAAATTTCAGTAAAAATATGTTGCAGTGGTTTTTTTGCATTTTTATAGTTTCAAAACAGAAAAACTCAAATGAATACAAAAGGTATTAGTGAGAGGCTACTTCTGAGCAGATTAGTGGCAACACAATTACATTATGAGCATTCCATCCACGCTCATAAGGTAAGATGCTGGAATGAAATGGTTTGCATTAATGCTCCAACAATCAGTATCTGGACATGGCCAGGAAGCTGCTGCCTGCTGGGTCAGGTTGAGCTGTTCACATACACACATGTGTTGGGGTTACTTACCAGGAGGGCTAATTCTACCATTACTGTTCTGCCTTTGAAGGTGTTCTTTGTAGCACACTGAGCACATGCCATTTGTGCGAGGATTCCCGTAAAATCCGCAGCCAGTGGAACAAAGCATAGGCACTTGGCTACGGTTAGTTTCTTGAGCCATTCTCCCTTCTTCTATAAACCTGAAATTGATACACACAACCCAGTATTAAGAGGCCTGAGAAAACTCTTCTTTTACAGCTGACATTTGAAAATCTGGAATTTCCTATAGCTCAGCAAAAAGATCATCCAGAAAAAATGCCTTGTGGGTAACTCCATGCCCTTTCCCAAAAAGTCTATAAAGTCTGCCCAATAATGCACATAGTCATATGTAGGCTTTGCATGACCCACCCTCCCAGCCCCACCAAATTATTTTCAATGCATATCCCACAAAGAAAAGTAATTTTAGCAAATATTGGAAGTATTACTGCTTCTGGCAATGAGGTAAGGGGAGCAAGGGAGGGGGACACTTATGAACACCTGACACTGTGCATGAGAACTGTAAAGTAAGAGACAAGCCTGCTAACTTGTCCATGTCCAATGCCCAATTACTTGCTGCATAGTAATTATAATTAACGACAGTCACATGAATTCACATGTCACTGTTTAGTCACCGTGTCATTAGTGAAAGACGACACAACTGTTTACCACAAACTCTGTACTGTGATTTTTCACACACTAAGAAAATCACCCTTACAGTCGAAAATATTAGACCACATAAACATAACCTCTTATTTATAAATTCTGTGTGAAAATATAATAAAACTGAGAAGAGATACATGAGTTAAGAGATGTGATATACGAGTTGCTGCATGATTTAACATCCTTAACTTTGGTTTTCATAAAACCTATATCATTTTTTTCCCTGGCTTGTATTAATCAAGTTTAGAGATACTTGCAAGATATTACAAGAAAATTACAACAAATGACAATTTCCATCAGTGTTCTGAGGCTCCTAGCTATTATCAAGTGGTCTAATTTGCAAATAATTTTTGACATGTCATTTCGAGATAAAATTTTCCATTTCTCTGCCCACAAATATACAATCGCACTTTTTAAACCAATTTTGAAAGAAAAAACAGTTTCGCATTAAGAAATTAGGTATACCAAGGTATCTATTATTTGTGTTTAATTCAAGATCAACTTAGGTCTACCATTTCCTGATTAAAGGTAAGCTGAAGCATAGATAACTTGAATTCTTGCAAGTCAAGCCAAAGATAAGCAACATTACTGGAGAGGGGGAATCAATCTTGCAAGCAGTATCAGTATACATTTCAAACAAAAAGAAAAAATCCAGAGGGAAAGGGGTTTCAAGATACTTGAATACTTCACCAATTGCCCATGTTATAAAACTAGATTAAACCACAGTAAGAAATACCAGAGTAAAAAAGATTTCCTTTTACATAAAATGTATTTGAAGCCAAACACAAACAACTTTCCCATTATTTTGTTTCCAGTGAAATCTCATCTCCTCACACACCCACATCCACTCCATTTTATTTTTATTTCCCCAAAACATATGAAATTGATACCAAGAGCCAATCTCTGGGTTGCAAAGCCAACAGCAACACAAAAACAAGTCAAGTCTGCTCAGAGCAATAAGATACTCTATGGATGAGGAAGGATACAAGATACAAGACATGGAAGATGTACAGGCAGGAAGACAACCAAAATCTGATAGTATCTTTTTCAGCTTCAACCTGCAATTAAGCTCATTTCAGCTGTTGACTTCACTCCCCCATCCCAACAGAGAAGCACTTGCTTTCGACATACAAAGCCCCCATTGACCTCACACGACAGCTAAATTTGATTTTTGCTGAAGTACTGTACTTTAGCTGAAAGAGCACTTTCATGCCTGCTTTTCTCCAGACAGTCTTTCAGAACGAAACTGCAAGTAGTGCATGTGGAATTTAATTCTTATGCTGGGCCCAACATTTCAGAGAAGCCATTTCAGGGGAGTACAAAAGAATATGAGTTTGCTGTGCTTTGGTAACCAGAACCAATTTAAAGCTGAAACCTTACACAAATCAGTTTTGGCATAGAATGTTTTAAGATTGAAAGACTAATTAAAAACACTTTCGACTGAATATTTCAAGAACTAATAGAGATTCAATGTCACATTACAAGTATTAATCCTTTTAACTTTAGGCAGCAGCATATTAAAGAACCCTACTGCACTATGATTTTCTCTCTGTTCAATATTAGCTTCAAGCAGCACACAGAACTCAATAACTGCATCAGCCCCTGCTAATATTTCCCAATACAACACTGCTGAAGGGACCAGGTACTAATGCAAACATGGAATAACAATCTCCAATATGGATATTAAAAAAAAAAAGTTCTGCTCCAATTCAATAAACAAACTGAAAGGTGCCCAAAGATGCCCAGACGAAAAACAAGAAAAGCTGGCCTGAGTTCCAGCTAAGCCAGTTCCCAAGTTCATTAACCAGTGGATCCTGTCACCAGTCAAAGCACAAGCCACTGGCATGAGGCTCCAGAACACTTCAATCTCCAAGGGGAAGTGCCAGGGATTCTTCTGAAGAGTTTTAATAAGGGCCACAGGAAGCGGAAGATCTTTCATTGGTTGCTAATATTCGAGAAATAGAATGAATAAGAGATAGGATCAACCTGATGCAATGTGATGAAGTAAAAGGAGATCTTGCACCAAGACAACATCTTATTGGGTACAAAGGGGACAATTGGGTACAATCCTCCTCACCCACACAACTTCTGCTGTGAGCTACCAAAAAAACCCACTAGGAAAAGAAAGGACCATCACCAACACAAAGTCTTCTGACAGTTCAGTGAGCTCAATCAGTTCACATGCAAAAACACAAACAGAACGTTCAACACAGGAGAGCCTCTGGAACTCACGTGAGGGAGGACATGTGACCAGAAGGGACAACACATCTTTTAGCAGCATGGGATAGCTGAACTCATCTATTTGAACCCTAAAGCCACAGAATACCAAACCAGTATAATAAGCTCTCCCCATGCTTAGCCCTCCCTTCCAGTGCTCACATGCACCAAAATGAAACAAGGAAATGACTAAACTTAAAAAAATAAAAAAATATCAACCACTCTACCTTCTGCCAATTAGTTTTAACACAGATTGGTTTCTGAGCTCATTTGTCACACGTGTGCTGTTTGGGCACAGAGAGGGTCTAGCTGCAGACATGGAAACAGCTGCATGTCTAGCTGCAGACATGCATGGAAACGCCTGTTCCAGCAGCACAGCAGGCTTAAGGAAATTAAGAGACCCACTAGCCAAAAAGAGGCATTGAAAACAGAACGAAAGAGACTCGAGTACAGGCAGTTCCTGCCACTGGGCCGTGTCTCTCCTGCACACACTCGTCCCTGGGGAGGGCAGGGGCCGGATGACAGCGCTGCCGCAGGCCCAGCACAGCCACCAGCAGAGCTGGACTCTGCCCCAGCGCAGCAAACATCACCGAACAGATGTTTTTGGGGGAGGGAAGGACCTCCCATCAGCTCCGTTCTTGGCTCAGCTTCAGTTGATTTTTGTTTCCGAAGTCTCACGCAGGAAGACCCACAGTATCGCCGAGCCCAAACATCAGCAGTGACTGCCCACCTCTCCTGCTTTAGGGGAGGTTTGCTCCCACAGCTCCGGCCACTGCTGCACCCCGTCCCTGCCTGCAGCCACATCAGCTCAGCCATCTCGTGGAAACAACACAAATATTTGCTCTGGTGCACTGGAGAGCTTGCTGATCTGATAGAAGATCAACTCCAGAGAAATGACATACACTGCACAGGAAGTGACATGGCTAAAAATAGGACAACCCTTTTTAGGGGCAGCAAGCCCTTGCTGAGCATCAAGCATACTGTGAAATAAAACCCAAGTGCATACACTATCCATAATTTCAAACATGGTCTCCCCTAGCTTGGTTTCAGTATGACACTTGAAGCAGCTTCATAGCTGGAGTGACAAGGTCTTGGGATCAACATGACTACATGTATGTCCTCCTTGGTCTGAGGTGTCACAAAACAAACGTGGAGCTTGTCAAACTCCTGGAAATGCCTCTGGGCTCTGCCTGTTCCCCCAGAGCTGTGCCTGCATAGCATTCACAGGGTAATGCTATGAATTCTGAAGGTTATTCTGAATGTAGAATTGATTTCTCTTGAAGAAAAAAAAACAAAACAACAGAGCTCTTTACAATATTTCAAGCACATTCCCTGCTTTGCTTTACAGTATAGTTGTATAACCAGTTATAACAAACACTAATAAGAAGGAACAGCTGAGAGGGAAGTGCAAGAGCCTTAAACAACTCTCAGTGCAACCCCAGAACATCTACTTCATTGAAGATTATGGAATAAACACCCTCTTTCTGTATTAGCTAAAAATTAGCTATAAAATTAGCTAAACTTCAGCTGAAATTACTTCTGTTTTCTTAAAGATATTTATTGCCACTAGAAGCATGGCAGCATACAGCTCTGCAGGCTAAGTCCTCCTTTTCCTAAAAATAAGGTGCTTACAGTCTACCTGTTCCTGTTACTCCTGTAACACATAACCTCATTCATTTAATAATGCCCTCTTACTGCTGCTGCTACAGGTTTTACCTTTCCTCCCTCATCATAGCATATCCTCAGAGTAAATTCCTCTCTGTACTAAGCAAAAAATATGCAAAGGACATGCCTATAAAACGTATAGAGTTGAAGCTGTAGAAACATTAAAGCAGAGCAAATACTCCAGACATCAAGATCTCTGGAGAAAGAGACACATCTTCCAATGCTCTGTAAAGCAAGTAACAAAACACTTGTGGACATCTCTTCCCCACAGAGCAGGCACTGTGATCCTGGTCTTCCTCACCAGCCCCCTTTCTTCTTTTCTTTTTAATTAAAATGCTTATATGCCATTAGTTTCAAATAACTGATACCCTAGCTTTATAGGCTTCAAATGTTAATCAGTAAGATCAGAGAAAGCAGCATTTAGCAGGATTAAACACACAAGGTTTAAGAATAATCTCTTTCACACACAAACCACCCCCCCCATTCTAGACAAGAAAACAAAAAAAGTCTGGCACAGAATCCAGCTTTCTCTTCATCTGTCTTCCCTAGAGAAAAAGGTCTCTTGAATACCAGTTACCCTCATACTTCAAGTTGTGGTAAGGAAAACAAGCAGATCCTCACATCCTGCAGTAGTCTTGTGTTCTGCAAACACTCCTAAAATCTGTAACTGGTATGGGAAGGATCCCTCCCAAAAGCTAATGCTGAGACCACCCAAACAGCATTGTGCCTCAGCAGCACAGCACACACAGTTTGAACCGTTCTGATGCCAGCTTCGAAACTGCTGCTCAGAGAGAAAGCAGAACACTGTGAGCCACTCTTCACTGTCAAAATCAGCACACTGACAGTTTTACCTGACACTCACCTCGAATGATAAATCCAATTTTAACAAGTGATTAAAATATTCCCTCCTCTGTCATAATCACCTTTATAATGAAGCAGTTCAGCACTGACTGAAGTAGAAGCAACACTAACGGTCATTTTCTCTTTGTGTTAATGTAGCAAGGAAGAAACTGCAGGAGTGGTAATGTGTGCTGCTTAAAACATACAAAGCTTCATTCTAGGCACAAATAAGACACAAAGTTAGGCACACAAAAATACACTTCACTTTGTAGCATGTACTGGCACAGATACCCAATACCACCTGTACCACCATACAAAAAGGCTTGGTGGTACAAGAAGCAATAAATAGGAAATGCATTTCTCTACAGGCTTTCAAAACAAAAGGCAAAAAACCCCAAGACCAAAGTTCTCTTGAATCTTGCTGCAGAAGCTCCCAAAGCACTGGCTGTGATCGAGGACACTGCTTCATATTGGAATTTGCTGCTCAGATGTCCTGCTGGAAGCAGGACACTACTCAGGGTTATAAAGCACTAGACTCACAAATTAATAGCAAGTTACAGAACAGTCCTGGTTTTTTTACTCCATTGCTGCCTCCCAAAAGGCTCCAATTTACATTCACTGAGCAGTCATTTGTAGCTGCTTTAAGGCATTATCATGTCCCAGCAACTTGCTATGGAGCCAAGAAGAACTGGCAGATTTGAATAGGGGCCTCAGTCATTACAGCTCAGCCCAGCTTGCCGGTTGCAGTCAGACATGTCATTTCATCTTACAGCTCACCCTTGCTAAAGCACTGCAGCTGGTTCACATTTGCCAGCACAGCTACATGTGTAGTTATACTCTGACCCAGTTTCATCAGAATGCTTTGAGTTAAAAAAAGTGAATATGGTTAAGGACCAGCTATGCAAGCAGATCTGTAAGGGCAGCGACCTCTTTGTTCCTGTAGCAGCAGAACACACAGCTGCTGCATTTTTCAAAACACAGGAGCTCCAACTTCCTTAGACCAAGAGAATCTATACATTTTAAAGCTCTCCACTCATTCCACTGAGCCTCCAGTTTTCTTCCTGCTTAAACAAAGTTTTAAATTGCAATTTGAAATAGAATTTATATGACTTCATAACAAAAACAAAATACTCACGCTAGTGACCAAAGACTTACATAAGATGTTCTTTTAACTCACTTGACAAGTCATTTAATATCTACTATGTTCCTGTCTATTCCTGTTGAACAGCTTTTTATTTTTGTTTCATGCACAGACTTAATTTAGGCTAAAATCAAGTACTTATACTAGACACTCCTAGCAGAAACTTTACAAAAATATGTAGAGTTGGAGAAGTCTTTTCTTCACTTCCAATTTTTAGCAGTTAACAAGTTTAAATCCTTCCATACAAAAATTAAAATATTAATTAAATTTGGACTCTTAAGAAAGCTACATCTCAGATTCAAGATGTCAGGAAGACTGTGAAAGAATCACACTAATGGAAAAGAGACACACATGAGAGAGTGCAAACTCAGAAGTGGCAGATGGACAGAAAAGAGACAGTTCAGGTCTTAGGAAGGGACAGAACATTAGCAACTTTTATAACTAATCTGAGCCATAAGATCATAAACCCAGGAACACCTGGTATAGACAAAGCCTCCAGTGTCAAAGCATGTATGCTGCTAAGTACAGCTGACTGCTCTTGTACTCAAGGTTACACGAGGAACAAGAGAACATTTCACTACAACCTCTCTACTCTCACTAAGCAAGAACAAAGATGCACAGATTCCAAACTGCTATTAAGGAGATCACTGATAATAAGGACTCAGCTTTCCATGCTTGTCTGCATACACTATTAATAGATGTTACTTTGAAACTGTAATTACTACTTGTGACCACGCTTAACCTTTGCAAAGCATGGATTACCAGACCCAAAGATTAACTTCTGTAAAAGTGGTACCCCAGACTCTTATCCACCTCATGCAAAAGCATCTAATTGCTGGCAGTGACAAATTAAAGTCTACAAATAAAAACAAGCATAAGCAAATTTTTCATGTTTAATTTCCAAACATTCTAGTATAGTCAACACACCAAATAAAGAACCAATTCCATGAACTTCATTACCCTACTGAAGATTAATTCTAAAAAAACCCCAATAATCAACAAGCAATGTAAGAGGTACGTTTTATTACCTAGTAGGACGAATCGTATTTATTTTGGATTTCAAAGAGGAAGAGTACAAACAGAAGGATTTGCTCTGGAATTGCAGAAAGCTGCCAGAGCTACTGGTGTGATGCTGGGTTTTTTGCAGAAATGACCACTACTTTATGGAGCATCTGATAACTGCTAAGACACCTAAAATATTAAGTGCAGCACTATGTATAAAGCCTTCAACACTCCTATTTATCATGCATTTCAATTTGAGTCTAAAGCAGCTAAATACAAGTTAGGATGCCAAGGATTATCACTGTTTGTACATTTAAGCCTGTACATTGGGACTTCCTAGCTGTTCCTAGACTAATACTGCAGCACCACTAGAATCAGACCCTTGCATATGACAGCATTCAAACTTCCTGAGATTCGAAGAAACATCATTTTTTCCTCTGACTTAGAAAACCTAAAAGCCTCTTATTCCCCAATAGCACAATACATACTGCAGCAACCCCAGTTCATCCAGCAAACTCCAGTCCAGAGCAACACAGAAATGCTTTCAGAAAGAGGCACCACCAGCATATTCTAAGTTTCTGTCTCTCCAGAGAAGACTATCAGAAAATCTAAGCTGACAAAGCTGCCTTTTTGGAGAGGTCAACCTGAATGCAAGTAAAAATAACAAAACCCAGACACACAACAAAACTCACTTCTTGGGTTCAAGAGAAAAACCAGCAAATAACCCTTGGAGCTAGACAGACTTGTTTACAGACAGCTATGACAGGGACCTTCAATAAAGATAACCAGTTAAACATTAAAAGCACTGAGAGTAACACAGTAACTACACTTGTTCAGTACATAGCAGAAACAATTTCTAAGTGAGTTACAGACAAAGAAAAGTGAACACGAGGAAAGATGTGCTTCAGGAAGCTGGTTTTGATCTGGCATCCCTGGGGGAGGAGGCATGGTGAGAGAAGTTCAAGAAGCATATCTGAGGAACACAGGACAGTGGCCAGCCACCCCAATGGTCACGCTGTCCTACCCAAAGCACTATGTCCATACACAACCCAGAGACGAGTGTCTCCCCCAAATATGAAGATGTACTTACTCAGGCTAGTGCCCCCAGCTCACCCAAGATTTAAGGCAGACAGGCTGAGCAGGCCCATTTTTGGAAGATGGCTGTCTCTGAGACAAGACTGATACAGAAACCTTACATGAAGTTGCACTTGTGACAGAATGTGCAGCTACTTTTAAAAGAGCACCCTTCTACAGAGTGCTTGCTCTGGCATCTCTGCTCAAGAGGAATAAAATTTCAGAAGTTACACCCATTAGAAAAATCAAATCATGTCAGTAATTGCTCATCAGCAGTTGGCTATGTCAGCTCACAGTTTCCATCATGTGTGGCTGAGCTGGTATCGAGCCACACAAGTCACAGATGTTGCTTGTGAAGCCCTTTTCTTTCCTCTGGAGTTTGCACCATCTCATGTTTGTATTCTGGCATTCAGGTGCTGCAGGAATCCTTGAGTTGCCCCTCACAGCCCCATAAATTTAATTGAAATCTGTCAGATTACAGAAATACCATCTTTAAAATGCTCCACAAAAAGTAAGAAAACTACTCTGAAACAGATCAGACAGGATTGCATTCTGCTTTCTCTGGTATCAGATGTTGAAGCTGGCCATTTCAGAAGTCAGAGGCTGCATAAAATTAGAATCAGGATATTTTGGAATTCTCTCAATTCCTTTAGAATACCAGGCCAAAAGGGATGCAGGAGAGCAACTCTATAAACTATCTTTGGTTCTGTATTTTAAAACAGGTTTGACATTACACACTGATGAGAAATAATCCATAAGAAGGATTCAAACACTTACAAGATTACCCTCATAATTACAGAAAGAATAGGTATAGATTCAGTAATCGCTTCTTTTGAGCTTCAGTGAATAAGTAATCTTCTCTCAACACAGCATAAGTTTCACTTATTTTAAGCATATCAAACCCAGAAGAGATAAAAGCCACTTTAACACAAGTTCCCAAAATAGACAGCTTCTTGTTAACAAAGCACCTGTTGCTGAGAACTGACAGTAAGCACAAAACACATTATAATTTGTTTTCATAAACAGCACTATGTAGAATTTTAATTAGCTTATAATGCCACAGTTCTACATGGACCTAATGCTAAGGGAGCTCCTGCTTTAATATCGGGGTTCCTATGTGTTAATAAATAAAACAATCCTCATTCCTGGCTAGGGCATCTTGAATTCAGCTTAACTTCCAAGAACACTGTGATTATCATGCATGATGTGTAGTTCTATTTAGAATTATGCACTATGTCTAATTTAAGTGTGCAAAATTATACAATACCCTTAACTGTGGTTTGATGGGGAACTCAACCTAAAGCTAAAGCCTGACCAAAGAAAGAGGGTATGTAAGGACAAGTTTTCGGCAGAAGTGGTGTAAGTACAATGTTCCCTGTGGCAAAGCTGTATTCCTCATCTCTTGCAATACACTTAAATTTAGTCAAGGGACTCAAAGGTATTACTTTGTTTCAACCTCAATGCTATTCTGGAGGGGATGGGGGGGGGTTCTGCTTTTTTTATCCCTTAATTATTATTTCAGTCACTGGGGAAGCCAGCTTACACGATCTCAAACAAATTACATGTACTATGTAGATGTCTACATATTAAAACTTATCCCCTGCACAAAGCATAGGAAAATACTACACAGGTATGGCAGCTGCCATGCTGGACAACTGGAATTTATCCATCACTTTAATATACTATCAAATTTCACTGAAGGTATGAATAGACCAACTGGTCGCACTCTGAAGTTTTGCATCTTTCCTTAGATTCCTCTCAGCTGTCACTTTACACTGCCTGAAACAATGGAGCATGTAAACATCCAACTGCAATCTATACACACGCATTCAATATCTATTAATATGCAACTTAATGCAATGGCTTCATGATACAGGTAATTTGTGGCTTTAAACACCTCTGACACAGTTTTGCTGGGACAGGAGCTGATCTGTCCTGAACACTTCATTCTTCAAAAGCTTGGATTGGCTCTTGTATCTGGTTCATGGTGCAGCTCTGTGCCAGAAAAGTCAAAGTTAACAGCGCAGGAGGAAGGTCAACCTACAAATTCAGTAACAACTGAAATTTAAGGCATAGCCTCACTTATAGCTTAAGCCAAGGAAAAAGGCTCCCATCACCAGGAGGTCAGACTAAGAATTAGTGAGAGTTGCCCTGTGTCAGGTTAATAGATACGGGGCTAGGAAATTAACAGAAATTTGCAATGACACACTCTCCTTTCTGATGGTTTCCAAAAGTACACCACTTGCTCAGATGGAGAGGTCACCGCTTAAGAAAAGCTTAAAAAATACTGGAAGCAACTTGATTGAGGACAACTGGCATTTCTTCCCCCACTGCCGTCATGGAACAGAAAATAGTTTTTTACACTTCTTCCCTAAGCCCATACAGAACAGACTGCACATATTTCAGTTTCTCAGCTGAGGAGAAAGCCAGAGCTGACAGCTCTCGAGTAAGAGTCTGCATTGCAAACACTGCGCTTTAATCACTAGGGCATCCTTTTAACCTACAAATACTCCAGTTACAACTCTGTGAACTGCCCTCCTGATAACCAAGCCTGCTATTCATTCTGTTTCCAGACAAGATTCCACTATGTGAGCACACATTTCTAGTACAATGTCTCCCCCACTTACTGTCCAGAACACTTAGATCAGCAAATTAAGAACACAATCACCTAAAAATAGCATGGCTGGATGCCACTGTCTCCACTTATTACTATGCTACCTTTGTACAGAGTTTTTTTTTCTACAATTCTACATAGGAAAATAAAGTCATAAATGGCTTTACAGGAGGGACTTATAACGAAAAAGGCCAATGTGTTAAGCAGTGCCATGGGATTTCTTCTTTTTCCTCAAGCCACATAAACAAAAATGTACATTTTTAGAAGCATTTTTAACAGTAACTCCTTAAGTAGATCCGATTTCTCTTTTTATCCTCTTGCCATAGTGATTGTATTCTGCCAGAGAACAGATTGACACATGGCAAAGCAACAGCACTTTCTAGAGAAAGAAAAGTTCACAATATAAAGGAAAAGTAGACAAATATAGAAAAATGCAGGCCAGATCGACAATTACTTTGCTTGGCATATTAAAGCCAGTATCACACTCCAAAATGGATAAAAAGGGGGGCAAAAATCTGCTCACAGGATATTGAGCTTCAACTGTCAACAACGTGTGGCTTTCTATTATGATGCTCATTCTCTTCCATTCACAAACTATGGCCAACGGGTCTTCTATCAGGAAACAATGGAAAAAAGAACAAAGTATTTTCCTTTTTATTATGGTACTGGGTCAGAAACAGGTTTGTCAGCAAGAAAAAGGCCCTTTAGCTTGGCCTAAGGATGCAGTCACAGGCACAGCAGCTTTAGCTAGACTGCTTCCACAAGTGCAGTGTCCTCACTACAGCTTGGAAAAAAGCCCAGTGCCCTTATTCTGTCTCACACCCCTTTTGTGAAGGCAAAAAACCCCACACAACTCTTGAAGAATATTTGCATGCCTTACATTAAAAGAAAAATTAACTTGAACCCATAACCCTGTATTTCAAAACCCAACTGTCCCATTGTAAAACTTGATGCTTCTCAAGGAAACCCAGCGACACTGCAATGCATATTCTGCACTGCATATGCCACCCTCTGTAAGTTCACCAGGCCACACAAAAAAGTTTCAATAAATTCTTCATTTCAGGCCTTGACAGTCTGAGGAATTAAGGTGTCAGAGCTGCAGCAAGGACACAGGTATTATTCAGACAAGACTGATTCTCCAAGCATTCTGATTGTGTAGTGTGGGATCTGAGGTTGAAGACAGGAGGATAAGCAGGTAGCAACTAATCAGGGATTTATTTATATACAGAATGACTAGGTATAAACTTAAGACCATGGGTCACAGTCACATTATGACTTAGCAGAATAACAAGCTAATTCCTGCAGAAAGAGAGACCAGAGGCAACAGCCAAAAGTTTCACAGACACCAAGTAAGAGAAAAGCAAATGCAGAAAGGCAACAAAAATCAACCACATGACCTGTGAAATTAGATATTTTTGTTGTTATAATGGAAGAAAAAAATTAAAGCAAATTACTTCAGTGCCATGCACAGAAGTTTTAAATCACTTTTAAATACACTCAAAGCACCAAGTTTGACTGGACTCCTTAAGGAGGCAAAGTCATGCCCAACTGCCAGACCATTCTACAACAAATCAAGCACTCCTTTATCTCAGCACTAGTCTTAGCCCCTGCACAGCTCGTCACACACAGCTGACAATCTGTTTGTTATGTAACTAATAATAATATACTTACCTTGACCTATTGTTACTAATGCTGCCTTCCTCCTCTCCCTGGATACTTTAAACAAACCCCATGACAATATGTTGATACTCAAAACAATTCTAAAGTCTCTTCCCTAAAGGGCATTTCAGGTAAGTCCTTCCATGTCGCCACAATTTTTTTCTCATTAGTAATCAAATATTTTGGTATTATAAAACACTAAAATTAATACTTTTCTTGTCACCTTTTACCTGGAGAACAACATTTGTTTGATAACTACTTCTAATTGATATCTACAAAATCACTTAAGGACTCGACACCAATACCCAACAGCACGTCATACTAGCATGATATTTGGATAGCATAATCCAAACATGAGAAGTGAAATTCACTTAGAAAACTCTCCTGTATCAGCAGCTAAAGCTACCTGATAAGCATCTTACCCGATTTTGAAGGAGCTGGGCAAGGAGAGCAATCTGCAGACCTTTCAGTTTAACACTCACAACCATTTCTTTTTGCCCCTACCTTGATAATGATGCAGATCCCAATGCAAGGTCACCCTGTTGCACAGAAAACATTCTGGTACATGACAACATTGCATTGCATAAGGATTTGATTGTATTGGATTTTAGAAAAACATGTAAAATTCATACAAAATTCATAGAGGGGATAGTACAGAAATAATTTTATCCTACTTTGCAGTCTCGTATCTCCCCTGCCACCCCATCCTTGAAACTGGCATGATCAACAACTCATTGAATGTTTTCTTCTAGCAATCTAAATTAGAGATAGCCTTCTGTATAAAATGCATTACTATGCATTTGTACCTAACTTACTACCAACTTAGGTACAAAACGCTATATTTTTGCCTGAAGAATCAGTGGTTCTCTCACCACAAACACATTTTAAACCTTAAGTGGAAAATACCTGCCTTCCTCATGCAATATTCTGCTTTCATCAGCACAATTATATTCCACAGCACATACATGAAAATCCTCCAGCCTCCTGCATTGTTCAAACTAATGGTGAAGACTTCAGGCCTTGCTTAAAAAACCCATGCAATGCAAAACGTTTCAACAAGCCCAAAACACCTCACTTCCAGCTCAGAAATACCTCTTTTAAGCTCCCATTCCAATTTGATCATTTTTTAAGTTTATATTTGTCTCCCTAATCCTTCGCATAGTTGAAGATGTATTAGCATCATGAATTACAGGACACACTGGTGCAGTGCTGTCTTAAAGCCTGGGCTAGTTAAACTGCTGGGGTGGCTGCCAGGGCTTGCCAAGCCAGCCACACTGTTTACAGTTTAGTTCTCCAGATACAGGATTATTATGTTTCAGACTGACAAATGCCATATCCTGAAGATATGGTCCTGTGACACAAATATATCCTGGCAGGGCAGAACAGCTAAGCAGGGGTGGTCTTCAGCACAGAGACAGGCTGAGCTCCTGCAAGACTGCTGAGGCATTAAGTTAAAGGAAGAACTGTGGGTTTAATAAAACTGTTTCTTAAAAATGAGCTATTTTTAGGAAATACTCAAACGAGTGTGTTCATTTGTATAAGTAATACTCAAAATACTGTCTTAAGTTGATCTAAATGAAGCAGAAGATGGATCAGGTTAGGATTTAACTAAGTTTATCTCTTAATGCATAATTTAATAGCCAAAAAAGTTACTTCTCAAATGAAAAAACCCTCTGTTCCTTTCAACAACTGAGAATGAGCAAAAAAACCCAACATGATTGAGGAGAAAGAGTTTTTGCACTGTCAAAGCTTTGTTTTAGCTAATCTCTGTTTAGCTCAAAAGCCCTATAAACACACTTAGAAGAAGGGATCTGTTAAAAATATATCACCCCACCCCTTCAATTAAGGGCTGAGAAGCTTATGACACATCTGAGAGATCCAACAAGAACAGGGAAGAAAGACTTAATGTTCCTGATACTAAAGGTAATAAAAAAAAAAAAAAAAAAGAAGCAGGTTTAAAACTCCCAAACATGTTTCATGCCTCTGTTAAATGGATTTTAAAACAAGAACAAATCCCAACTATTTTTATTCCTTTGTAGGTCATGTGTAATTAACTGCTTATTTTCACAAAACCTTATTACAGTGTAAACATCACTAGGCAGATGATGTGCCCCACCCAGAGCGAGCTCCACACCACAGGACACACAACTATCTCCTAGGGAGCCCTTGTATCTGCAGGAGAGGGCTGCTCCTCAGCACCAATCTGCCCCGCAACAGCACCCCTGTGCTGATCACGCCTCCTCAGCTCACCCCTTTCCTAGAAACTGCAACAAAACCAATTAGAATGCAAACCTCACAGCTACAGCCAGGGTCAGGTGTCCCTTTTTGGATATCTAGGATGACATTACTCCTCTCTCCCTTCCCTCCTGCCTTGGGCACAGGGCAATTAGCAGAAATGATCCCTAAACCACTTGGGAAACAGGGGGAGGATGAGAAGGGGAAAAGAGCCAGTTGGGTTGGCTCCAGCCACTAGTCCAGAACAATTTGAGCCAGCCCAGTTGACTCTATCTGCATTGCTCACAGAACCCACTCTGCTGGGAGCGTGTAGGAGGCGCCACGTGTGGCAGAGAGGGCCCAACAAGCAGGAGGATGCAAAACCCACATTAGCCCACATTCCTGGTTTCAGGGTGGACACCAGCCCTTCCTAAGGCTCGGGGCTATTTTACAGAGATCAGCCCATGGCAGGCACACAGCCTGCTCCAAGGAGCACTGAACAGAACCAGAGTGCAGGGTCACCAAGCCAGCTCATGCTGGGCCACCCTCCTCACACTGGGCAGTGCCACCAGCAGCCACTGGACTCTAAGGCACAGATGTCCTTTGTCTCAAAGAGGGGAGATAAAATTTGGTCCTGCATTTTGTACACAGGGTTACAGTGGATTTCCAGAATCTCTTACTCACATCAGAGATGTACATTCCATCCTGGCACAAGAAGCAGACACATAAATCCCACAGCACACAACACATTCACAGTGTTTAAGATCTGCAGATGGAGCATGTGCAGGAGAAGGTTTTATGAACAAGAAATGCTGGAACAACCAATCGTTGTGCGGGGACAACACGGGTCCTGCCAGCAACGGCTTTCAATGCAGGCAAGAAACATTTGCTGTAGCCTGAATACAGAAGTTGTACAGCTGTGCCAGCAAAGTGGTATGTTTATCCTTTAGGGCAGATTTGCTTTCTACAAACAGCCTGCATTAGAACTGTATACATGTGGTGAGAGAGTTGAACATTTCACTCCTGTGTTGAATAAATCAGCAAAACTGGTCCCAGATAATACATCTTTCCTAACTAAGTTGGGGGCTAGAGGGGACCCAAAAAACATGACTGCTCAGTGATCAAGCAACAGGAACAAGTTGTTTTATGTATTCAGCTTTTATCTTGCTCTAAGAGAAACCACTTTTTGGCTGAATGTTTAATAGCACACAAACACTTTAGTTGGTCTCCTTCAGTTTCAGCAATATTAATACACATAATTATAAGTTCGGAGAAATTACAGCTAACTCTAGTACTCTTCTTGCCCTCACCCAATCTAGCCACTCAGTCTTAGGCCTAGCACCACATGGAAGTTAAGAAATTAATATCCAGGTATTTAAACACTTACATATCCTGGTCTTAAACCCAGTACAGGAAACCTATCCCAGCTCTCAGCTAAAAGACCATATATAGTCACTGCCATTCTAAAATAGTATTTTCAGGGTTTAAATACAGGACATTTAAAAATGGCATAAACAGATAAAGACAGCAAGAGTGAATTAGTAGTTCAGACCTATAAGCCACTGGTCCATGGCAAGACTCCAGTGGGTGTATATCCACTGATATATATACATAAAAGCAATCTAAGACCAGCATTTTGGGAGAAAACAGAATGGCTCAATGTAAAACTGAAAGAATGAAGTATGCTTTCAACATAACACTTGTTTACATTCAGTGAAAGGTCTAAGCAATTGCTTTCTGTGGTTATTTCAAAGACTGTTGCTCAATTTTTCACATCCATTCTTCTATCACCATGACTAATCATACAAAACCCATCAAACTTAAGACTCAACAAGTATTAGGGACACGAGTATTTCTTCCCAATTCCCAAGAGCAGCTGTGTATCAACCCAAGTGATTTTATAAAAACAGGAAATATTTGGGAAATCTATGTTCTTACTTCCCTAATCTGGAAGCCTTGTTCTGTATGTGGCCTCATTTAATGCAGAAAGGGTGACAATTAAAAGAAAGTCTTCATTCTCATTAGAACCCCCCTGTTTCCTGCTTCACCACTTCCTGCTCTCCTCCCTCTCACCCTATCCCATGCCACCCATGGCAATTCATACTTTTCCTGTTCCTGAAGCCCTTTCAGATGCACAAAGTGTCACTAAAAATACCATATATAGTATAACTGGTACAGAAACTGAAAATAGTCTTCCCTCAAATAAAACACCTGCTACCATCAGGCAATACAGGTTTCCAAAGAGATTCAGGTAATTCCAAAGGGAAAAAGAAAATTCTCCCCGCTTTTTTCATCCTCCTTGGCTGGAAGGGTAATAGCTACAACACAGAGCAGTAACACTTAATTTTTCCTGCCCATGTTTGTAATCAGAGCTCTTACAGACCCAGACACCCTATAAAACTGATTAAAATTGAGAAAAAAATTGCCATGTTTTACATAGTTTTTACATATCTTTGTTCTAAATGCTAAAGAACTGCGAGACATTCTTCTCATCAAGAACAAACACACAGACAACAGCACAGCAGCCTTCAGTGATACAACAAAGGACAATTTAAGACAAATGACTTGGAGCAAATGCTATCACTGAATAATCCCACAGCAGCTGTCATAATTAGTTACCTCCAATCTCATCAGAATCAGGGAAGTTAGAGTTAAAATCGAGCTCTTCCTGTAACATTGTGTAACTCCAAAACAGCAGCATTATCCTCGCTATTTTAGAATTAACATTTCTCCGTAAGATAACGTGGAACCGCTCGATTCTTCCACACCAGAACACCCGGTGCAAGCCGAGAGATGACAAAAGAAACTCGGTCAAGTTTGAGCCTCTCAGCACCTTATTTCCTGTCTAAAGAGCCCTTTTGTTCTGCTTCCCTGCATAAATGTTAATATCCTGCCATCATTAGAGAGCGAAACGACGAAGGAAAGCCCCACGCACATGAACTCCACTGCCCCGGAGGGCGGAACGACGCCACACGACGCGATTAGAACGGCAAAATTCCTACCACCACGATCTCCACAATTTTCTGTTCGCTTCACCCCAGATTAACTTCACTTGGAGCTGCACTTCGGCGCAACCTACCTTGAGCACGGGGCCCGCCCTCCCGCTCCTATTGGCCGAGCCGGCGGAGGCCCGCCCCGCCGGCCGGGCCGCGCCCGCTGATTGGCGAAGCGGCCTGTCCGTCACGTAAAGAACTTTTTCCTTGCTAGCAGGTTAGGCTGGGCGGGCTCGGGCACCCCGGGCGCGCGCTCTTAAAGGGGCCGTGCCCCGCTCCCGCCGCGACAAACCCGAGCCGCGGGCGGGCGCACCCCGGGACTGATGGCCGGGGAACGGACCCCGGTCGCCGCGGGGCGCCCACCCCACCCCCGGCACCTCGCTCTCGGACGGGGGGTCGGGGGTGGAAAACTGGATAACACCCGGGCGGGCTGGGAACGCTTCTCCCGCGGCAATTACACAACTGCCGCCTGCTCCACTTATGGGATAAAATTAGCTGTGGGTTTGGAGCCCATCCGCGCTTTAAGGGTGACTGGAGTTACCCTGGGAGGCCGAGCACTCTATATAAATTAGTAACCCCGGCTAAAAATACATCGGGTCGCCGGTTCCAAAGACTTCCACCCATTTAAAGCATGAGTCAGCAGGAGCTCCGCAGGAAGTGACTGTCTCCATCCCACAAGGTACCACGGCTTCTGCCAGAAACTTTTTGTGCTTATTCAGGCTTCACTTGGCTGAACAAATTTGCAAGATCCTGGTCACGTTATGACAACAGCGTTTCTCACGGCACAGCTTCCTCTCAGCATTAACAAAAACCCGTCTTTTAAATTAAAAGAGGTTATTTTTCCTTCGTGCAAACGCAGATGTGGTTCCCCACACAACTATCCAAGTGAAAAGATGAGTAAAAACAAAACAAGGCTTAACAAATATTTCACAAGTGCAGATAGGACACCTGGCTCAAGATGAACCTTGCCCCATTCCTAACAAGCAACACAGGGAAGAGCCAGAACACAGTCAGTGTTCCCTCCTGTACCCACAAGTATCATCACAGTTACACAAGACTCACCTTGTAGCAAGGTTGCCTTACGTAAAATATTTTCACGTGCTTAGTGTAAAACAACTAAAAATATCAAGCTAGAGGAAGATAAACCACTTGTCAGCACAAGCACATTTGGGTTGTTTTTGTCGTGTGCGAAGGCAGAGAGGAAAAACTTGTTCCTGGTTCTTGTCACCTTTCCTCTGCCAGTGCTGGAGCTGCCTGCCCTTCCCTTACTTCACCCACTACCAACACCACAAAACAGGGAAGTTTTAACTTCCCTAATACAGATTATAATAAAGTCCAAGGCAGTCCAGCACACTGTTTTACTGCAAAGACTACACATCAAGAAAATATTTACAGATAAGTGCTCCCTTGAGCTGTGATACACCAAAAAGAGCATAAAAAAACACCTTCAGGAAGGACATTTACTTCTGCTAAAACGATGAAATAGCACATTTTGTGTTACCTATTTTAAAGCAACCTATCATGCCACAAATCCAACTACAACTGAAAAGCAGCAATTGGTTGTAAGTTGATATGTATGAAATACTACAAGAACAGAATTAACAGTATTCACATAACTTCCCCCACCACACCTAAAATATAAACTGAAAAGAACCAGCCCTTAATCCTTGCATCTGAATTCAGTGCCATGTGAGAGCCAGCACTGCTGGAAGCTGATCTGGGGTCCCCTGAGGATAACTCATATTTGCATGACACTTTTTTTGACCAACCCTTATCTAAGCAATCAAAACCAAGAACACAGTTCACACAAACAAAACAGAACAGTAAAGTGTCCCTCAAGTATCTCAGTAACCAATCTTGGAAAGCTTCAATTTGGAGCACATTAACTTTAGGCCCATAAACACAGCAGCACAAGTCATATCAACCAAACTGCCAACTGCTAGAAGACATGACAAGCCTGTAACCAACACTGTTGTTGGGGTACTTTAAAAAGAAGAGGGGAAAAAAAACCTAAACCAAATATATTACCCCAAAAGTCTCCAGCTCTATTTGCTACCACAGCAGTCTCACCACCCTGTAATGGCAATGAAAAATAATTTTTATCATCAAACATCCCAAACTTCAGCTCGTGCTTCTCTCACACGGGCAACTAGCAGCTCTTATCACTACAGGGGAGATGTTCCATTGCTTTTCCTCCCCGCCTCTTCCCCCCACATGCCCTGCAGTCTGGCCAACTCCTGAAACCAGCTCTGGTGCTAATCAGACCCTTCCACCTGCCCTGAGTCTCTGAGCTGGCAGAAGTTTGGTCTTGCTCTGGTGAGCAAGAGTATGGCTTACCCAGAGCAGAAGGGACAGCAAAGCAAACTCTCCTCTGCTCAGCACTGGCCTCCCAGCTTTGCTTACCCCATCTCATTGAAAACCAAAACACACACACACCATAACTGTCCTAATAAGAAAGCCCCAAGAGTAATTTGCTCTCCTCATAAAAGTGAAGATCCCCACATTGTCTGTGGAGCATACAAACCAGATTCATGGTTGACCCTAGGTCACTGGACTAGAAATCACATCTGTCCCTAAATCTTGGCAATCCATGCATTAAAAAATTGCTATTTAAGTCATTATGCCATGCTGAAGGAAATGTAGTGAAATGAGATTTAAAAGCCTAAATTTCAGTCGAAGTTTCTGCAAAAAGCCATCTACTTTCCCTCTAAATACACGTGCATTCTGGAAAAATGACACAGGCACATTAACTCAGGCTCAAGTTAAGCCTTTGCTACTCTTACAATATCTGTAGCAATGCAGAAAAAACTAAAATAGCAGATTGCAGCTGCAAAAACACTAAGCAGGGAAGCTTTCACAGCAGTGTTAAAAAAAAAAAAATCAGTTTGCTGCCACCCAACCTTGCACTTGGACACCTAAGAGAGCACCTGACTCTCATTTGACTATGGTAATCATGGAACAGCTAAAAGGCCATTTCTTCTGTAATCTTACACATGCAGAAGACAGCAAGTTTGGGAGACTTGACAGCTCAAGAGATCAGGAACAGAGCCTTCCATCTGTAAGTCACCAGTTCAAACAGAGACAAGAATAGTAGTGATCAAAAGCTACACGTGATGGCTGCTCAGGGATTAGATGAAGAGAAGGTTACTTAATGTCCAGGTCCCAGCAGAGTAGTGTGATCAGTGTGATCACAAGAACTTTCTTCACTATTCTGCACCTGTTTTTTCAAATTTTCAGTCCTGAATCCATTACACCTCCTGGATTCTGTACATGTTAATAAGTAGCAAAGAAACTGATCTGCTGCATACACACACTGAACTGGCACTGGAGAAAAGGACTTTACCCTGTGGTTGTCAATGATGTCTGCACTACAGCACGTGCTGAACTTTTTATTATTATAGTTCAGACTTTTAGCTTTCCTTATTACTAGAGACAGCTTTCCAAGTAATATTTAGCTTCCCATGCCTTTCACACCCTCAGATGCTGTAATGCTGTTTAGAAACAATAGTTCTCAAACTTGCTGTGTATTTCTGAAAATATATCAATTTTTAAGTTACATTAGCATAGTAATTTCAGAACTTTGACATTTGAGAAATTACTCAGACAAGATTATTAATTTTTTTTATCAAGCCTAAAAAAACCCATTATTTCATGAGAGTCATGTCTACATAAAGGCAGTGAGGAAAAAAATCCCTATATGAAGAAATAAACATTCCTTTTCAGATTATGCATTATTCAATACACCAGTGTGCAGTCTCTGCAAAGTCTGCTAGCAGTACCTCCTTTCCAGCCTGAATTTAGTTTTGAAAGTCTGCAAAAGTACCTGGAATTTCCAGGCTGGATAAGAAAGATGAAAACAAGTTCAGAGTGTATGTTGGCTGAAGGTCCCCAGAGCTTGGGTTCATTGTCCTGCTTCAAACACCACAACACCACTACCAAAAACAATCTTCTACAGAAGCCCAACAGTACACAGTTCATAGTTCTTAGTAGCACATTACTTCCCAAGAATGAAATTGCTGATGAAAAGCCAAGATCCCTGAAACCTAGCAGGAAACTTATCCTCAGCTGTAACTGAGGCAGCCCTCACATACAAAGAATTCAACTTGCTATTCCAGGAGTTTGAAGAGAACATACCAGACTGATGAGATTTCAGTAATCTCGAACTTCTGAGATTCCTCTTGCTGCTTTCAATCCCAGATGTACTACTGCACTGCAATAATCAGATCTGGAAACAACAAAGAGGTGCACGTGGTAAATACAGAGAGCTCTGCTGAGCTGTCTGGACAGCACTACAGACACACCAGACAGACACATTCCCCTGGATGTTTTAGCAGCCATCTCAAACCACCCAAAGCTTGGCTGACTTGAGATATTATTAAAGTTCCAGCATGTTAAACCCCAACTCTTTGTATTTAGGCAATAAGCCCTTAACAGAATCATTTGTCCCTGCCCTGTGGCCCCTTGGCCTAAAGCTAGATATTCCTAACAGATCTCAATCTCCCAGCCACTGCCATATTGCTGTGCTTTGGGGTGGTTGTTGGGTTTTTTTGGGGGTGTGTGATTTGGTTGGGTGTTTTTTCCTTTTCTTTTTTTTTTAAATCAGAACATGGAATTGTATCTTGTACAGCTGCACAAACAAGGGCTCTGGTGACAGAGGACTACATCACTTGCTTCAGCCAAAGCCCTTGAAAAAGGATCTAGACATTTTAAAAGAGACTTCCTTGATATCAGGTATCTCTTGGGTGGAGCAAAAATAAGTATACTACAGTTTCCATTTAATTCAGCATAGTCCAAGTACATTTATATGTAATCTATAATAATCTTTTGAGGTCAAATGATGTATCTTGAATCTAAGTCAGAGCCCATTCAGTATTAAAAAAAAAGCTGCATAGCAATTAACTGCCAAGAAAATGGAACCACAAGTTTGTATACTTCCAATTTTCTCAGAAATCAGACTGATTAATATAGCTGTTGCAAAACTACACACTTTCACAGAAACAGGGATTACCTTTATCTGTAACCATAGCAACTTTTCAGTAGTTTGTGTTAATGCTACTCTCTCTGATAACTTGCCACTATCTCTTTCAAGCTATTTGTGTAAGGTTTTGAATGTGAGACCATGAAGTAACAAGTTGAAATGTAAACATACATTTTTCAATCACACTCCTGTAAGTATACTATGTCATATATGATGTTGTTAATTTTTGCCATAAATTCATGATTAGTCAAGAAGCTAAATAATAGCAGATTAAAATAAATTTAACATGATTCAGAGGTTTTAAAGAGAAACATTTTAACAGGTATTTTATGAAATATATACATGAGACAGTTTTTCCTGAAAGTAGTGAACACTATCTTGTTCTCTATCCACAAAGTAATTATGCCTCTGACATGCCAGAGACTTTGCTAATCAGTACCATAAGGAACAAAAATCCTCCCATTATGTATTTGTTCAGGCCAGGATAAATGTAAGTCAGATCAGAAAAGAGCCAGTCACTTTGTTCTGAGTTAGCTGATAGTAAAGAACAGGTGTAGATACCTCAGCACTACAAAAAACGAATCAGATAAAATTCAAAGAGTAAAGCTGTAATAGTTAAGACAGACAAGAAACAGACAAAGGAAGAAACTGACATATTTACTTCCTCAATTGTTGACTTACCATCATCCACAGCTCAGAAGAGGATTAGCACTGTGTGCAAAAAGTTATTTAAGATGACACAAGACAAACAAAAACATTTACTGTAAGTAGGAGGAAGAAGAGAATAAGTACTTCTTTTTTTTTCTCCAATGAAGTTCACAGGGAAGCTTACCAAGCTGTGCCATTCTCCTTTCAGTGTAGAGCTTGGCACAGTTAAGATGTGAGCACAGAACCTTAGAAGAGTGAAAGAAACTCGGCACACTCTTTGCTCCCTGTAACTCTTATGCAATGACACCTATTATAGGACAAGCCTGGACAAACACTCGGGAATGGACTTCAGAACACAACGGTGCGCTTGAAGTCAATCCATGCAGGAGGTGAAGTAACTACCACGGTTTTGCTGCATGCCTCCACATTACACCAGCACATATGGTGGAAGCTTCTGTAGCTCGTTGTTGCTGCTGTTGTTATTAGCAGCGACGTAACTGCCCTTTTTATTTTCTAAGGTTACCCAATCCTAACATCCTGTGGAAACATGAGTGGATGTTCACACCCCTTATCTATCACTCCAGGCTTTTGGCAAAGCCTAAAGAGGCAAGTTGGGTTAAATCTCACAGGGTTCCTGGGCGAACACCAAAACAACAACTTTTCATAACGCAAAACGCCAAAGTATGACAGACCGTGCAAGCGTTAACCCTCGGTTTAACCAGAAGAGTGGTACAACACCAAGTGCATGTTGATTCCCGAGCACCTCTGTCCCCACAGCAGCCAAACCCGCTGCGCTGGGCTCACCCGAGGGGCAGCGGGGCCCGGCCGGGGTGGGGAGCGCTGGGGCCGGCAGGGCAGCGCCGCCGGCTCCAGCCCGCTCCGAAACGCCGCGCTCCGTGCGGAGGGCGCGGGGCCGGGCCCAGCGCTGGCGGAGGGCCGGCTCTGCCTCTCCCTTCCACCCAAGGACACGAGTACAAACACCTCTGCCCCGGGATGGCTCCTGCGCACGCAGCCGCCCGCCGGGGGTGGGGAGAGGAAGACGGAACCACCAAAAAAGGCAGAGAAAGAGCCGCGGGCCCCGCGCCCGCCGTCGCCCCGCAGCCCCTCGCCCGCTGCGTGCGGGGGTCGGGGAGTACGAAGGGGGGGACCCTCCCCACAGCCCCTCCGCCGCTCCCCGGGGGCCGGTGGGCGGGCGGCCGCCGTCCCCCCGCCCCATGGCGGTGCGGAGCCGCGGCCGCAGCCCCGGCCCGGCCGCCCCGGCCCCGCCGCGCTCCCTCACCTGCGCCGGGCCCGCCGCGCCCGCCGGCCCCGCTCGCTCCTCACCAAACTTTTTTTTCCCCTTTCTCCGTGTTTCGTTGCCCTGAGAGTGACGCGGGCGGGCGCTGATTGGCGGAGCCCAGGAAGGGAGGCCGCGGGGAGCGGGAGGCGGCGCTACGGCCCGCGAGTAATTATTACACGGCGACGGCGGCGACGTGAACCACCGAATGCTATTTAAAGGGACAGCGCCCGCCCCACGTCCCCCCCCGCCCGCAGGGGTGACCTGAGGCGAGCGCAGCGCTGGGAGGGCGAACGGGCAGCGGCTGCTGGAGCGGCAGTGTCCGCTCTCCTGCCCCACAAATAAATTCATTTTGCTATGAAATACCCGTGGATGCGCCTGCTCCCTCCCCCTGTGCCCTTCAGGTCCATGAAGGGGAAGGTTTCTCCTCGCGGGGTTGCTTGCAGGGCTCGGTCCTTCACAGCGCCCTCGCCTCTGTGCCCTGTGGGAAGGCAGCGGTGGGCTTGGAGTCTCTTGTTATCTATAATGTCACCTGCTTGTTCGTGTTTTCTTCTCCTCTTGCAGGGCTCTGTGACAATCCACTACAGCTTCTTTACATGCACACCATTTCCACCTCACTCCCGATATATATATATATATATTTTTTTTTAATACACCCTCCTCACTTGTCACAGCTGGCTGTAGCCTATACCATGCAGGGAGGTTTTAAAGGTGAGATTTAAGGACGATGAATGAGTTGGTGGCTTGAAGCAGATAGGGAGTACAGGATTCCAGGGACATGAAAGAAGTCAAATAAAAGGAGAATTTTATCTGTGGATAAGGGGAGAGGAGCAGGCCAAGGCTAGAGTAGCTGCCAGCAGGCGAGTTTGCAGTTTGGAGTTTGCAGAGAGTTTTGGAGGAGGGAAGGAAAAGTGTGCAGTTCTGCAGCCAGAGAAGCTGGGGCTGGATAAAACATGTTCTCATTTCATACAATCACAGAATATAGCTGGAATGGACCCATCAGGATCATTGACTTCCTAGGAGTAATGTGAAGAGATTTAAAATTTGGGGGTTTTTTTTGATCAGAGGAAAGCATTGCAAGGGGACACATAAAAGATTTCAGCAAAGATAAAATCCAAGCAGAGACTTCTTGCTAGGAGCTTGCTATCACCCGTGTGGAGAGCTGAGATCCATAAACCTGGAAAAAGCACTAAAGGAAAGAAAACACCTTGTTTGTTTTGAATATCTGAGCTTGGATCAACAGTAGGAAATGCTGGTGCAACCAGCATGGAAGTGCTAGCATAGCTTTACAGTTATTTTGGCAGAGATTATTCAGTCTTGGCTGTCTTTGCTGATGCAATAGGTTTTCCAAATGCCAGGTTGCATGAGCAGAAGATGACCTGCATTGCATGTGGGTATCACAGCATTCACCACAACATTATTTGGAGCGTTTTCATGGTCTTGGCAGTAATCATAAGGAGCTGCAGGGAGTGATGATCACATTCCTCCCAAGCTCTCCATGACTATCTCTTTTTAATATGATTTTTTTAAACCTTGATTTCCCTCTGGCTGTTCTCGGACCGCTTTCTTTAAGTGAAGTTTCATGTCATTATTGGAAATAAAAACGCAGGATAGTAGAGCACAACATCCTCAGTGTTTAGGAAAAGGCCAGCTGATTGTTCTGCAGTTGTGAGTGACCAGCACAGCAGCTGGCAGAACAGCAGTGTAAATACAAGGGAAATGCAAACAGTGCCAGGAGTTACTGACCAGCAACACATGGTGCAACAAATGTTACGTTGTGGCATCAGATGTCAAAGGGGAGCAGCAGAATGTTCAAATGTGATCTTACTCATGTTTCGGATGACGCTCATCACTTCTCATGTGCTGAAATGAGAAAACTCAGTCAAAATAATGCTGGACTAAGTGGCTTTCCTGGAGCATTCAGAACCACTCTGTTTGGTACAGTCAAAAGCTGCCACAGCTCAGAAGAGGCAAACAACCTCTAGGAAAATAGTGAGCACAAAGTTTTGTGCTATTCGCATTAAAAAGACAGTAGTCAAACTGTCTCTGAGGAAGAAAATTCCCAAACAAGATGGCCAGGTTTATTCTTGGGGTAGAATAAAGGATACATTTAAAAAGAAAATGTACATGTTGTTCCACTGGTAATGAAAAGCGTAATATTGAAGAAATAGTGTTCAGTTTTCTAATTTGAGGATCTAGGGACTGATAGGCTAAAAAACTTTGCTGAAGTCAAGTAGGATAAGGATTAAAAGGGAAGTAGCTAAGGTGTTAACCACCCAGAGAAGGGCATCCTTGGCTTTTAAATCAGCTGAAGAAGTGAAAAGTGATTCTGAGCAAGCAGCTGGAAACAAAAGCCTGTTTTCTGTGGACCACTGCAGAAAAGGAGTTGGAGGCTATTGGCCCACCTTAAGTTGATCAGAAGAGTTTTTATTTTTAAGAGTGCACAAATGTTCAGTAGGGCACAGGACTGCCTGAAGCACGGGGAGCCTGTTATTCAGTGGGATGTTCTTCATGGAGCAACTTCATTTTACCAGGCATGATTTTGCTTTGACAGAGAAATCCAAAAGAAACTGCAAACAATTAGGCAGGGGATCCCAGTCCAAACTGAAACAACCAGGAGAGAGGTGAAAGGTTTCCCAGCTGTGCCAGTGACTTGATGATGTACAGCAAAATGGTGAGAGGTAATCAGTGAACATTGCTTCCTCTTCTGTAACGTCACAAGTGCAACGGTGTTTATTCTCCTTGACCTGCATTACTCAGATCTGCTTTCGTATATTAATGCTCCCATCATCTTCATTCCTCAGCACAACTTATTTTCATGGTTTTAAGGACTATCTGTTCATATACCTCTTTAGAAAATATGGGCACAATTTTTCTGAAAGAGGTTTCTTCTGATTTTCACTCCCTCCTCCCAAATCCATTTAATCTATCTGCTAACACAGAGGACCTTTTCCTTTGGCTCCTTTTATGTTTGCTTCTGCTATAGTGGCTTGTTATTTCTTTTGCTAAAGCTTTAGAAATCACTAGAGGAATCTTAGTAATGTATTCATTTTGAGATAGATTTATCTTCAGAGCTGGTAAATGGGAAGTCTCTTCTTCACCTCAGTGGGCTTTGCATCTGATGTTAAGTGCTAACATCATTTCAGTTCTGATCTTGTTGTTTGGGGCCCATTGTGCAGCTCATGACTCTGCTGAGATTTTCACCATAGGTTTATTGAGAGCAGAATCAGCTCCTGCTTCCTGAGAGACAGCCTATAAAAATACAAAAGAAATAAGTACAAGGTTCTCTTGAACAAGTGAATCTTAAATTTTATTTTGTTTGAGTCTGAGTCTCACTGGATTTTTTTTTATCCACAGGTACTTTGACCCCTATTCTAAGGCTTATCCTAACAGGATGAGCTGGAGTTTCAGCTACCCAGGCCTACTGGAAATTGGGCCCAGCAGTTTTTTGGCAGTGGCTTTCATGAGCAGCAATGCCCACATTCAGAGATTTGCAGAATTAGAGTCCAAGTCCTGCTTGTATTTGCAAGCCCAGAATGCCACTGACTTCAAAGGGGTTGTAAGATTTTAGCCAAGAGCAGAAATTGGCCCAGGATTTTTTCAGACTCCCTCATGTTTCTGTTTATATGACATTACCATCAAGCTCTATTAGCATGCTCCATGATGCATTTTACTTTTAAATTACATAAAGGATATTTACTGTGCTGATGCTACATAGTTTGCGAGAAAGATGCACATATGGAAATGAAAAAACATCAATTACCATCAGGATTTCCAGCTTTCAGCATTCATTTTCCAAAACAACCCAGGGACTATTTCTCATTTAAAAAAAATACCAGAAATAAAAATCCAATTTCTTGGCATTTATGTATGGCATTCTGGAGCCTTACTCATCAAGTCTGTTGTGAAAATGGTTGGAATAAAAAAAGCCTCGTATTGTTCAAAACTCTAATACTCTGCTTTTATTTTCTGTATACTGGTTTCCCGGTCAGAGACATGAGTCCATCCCTAAAAATAACAAAATGTTTTTCTGCTTCTGAGAGGATGGAAGAAAAAAATCATCTGGTGAAAACAGAGTGATCACCAAGGATAATAGGTAAAAACACAGGTAGAAGCTGAGAATGAATGGATGAAATCTATGAAAATAGGCAAGTGAGATGCCAGGCATCAGACAGTGCCCACTGCTGCCCGAAAGCATCCGAGGGGGCAGTGGAGCCGGGTCAGTGCTGCCCTGCACAGAGGGATGGCACCGCTGCAGGGCCAGCAGCTCATGGGTGCCCTGGGAGCTGCACAAGGTGAGAACAAACCTCGGTGACTCCTCCTGGGCAGGGGCAGCGCAGGCAGGAGGGCTTCCCCAGGTTCCAGTCGGAGCAGCTCAGCATCTTTCAAAATTAGGCAGATTGTGTTGCCACGTGGTGACAGATCTGGGAGCTTCCTTCTAGATAGCCTTGTTTAGGAATCTGGGCTGGAGCCTTTTAAAGCCCTAACGACTCCCTGCTTAAGCTTTTAATATCCATGTTAAGTAGTTCACTGAGCATTCAGGAGAACAGTGTGCCATTGTGGGCTGATGAGTAACTTTAGGCAGAGAAGTTATTTTGTACCTCTGTGCTTTTTCTTCTCCCGCATCCGCTTTGTCCGTGTAGATAGTAAAATCTTTCAGGGCAGGAGTGGCTCACGCTGTGCTTGTCTGGTCATCAACACAGCAACTCCAGTCTCAGTGGGAGCCTCTCTGTGCTCCCAGTCCTGGCCAAAACACAACCCTCTCAACACATCTGTTTATGCTTTGTCTATGCTACAGGGTTTGAGTATTAATTACTATTAATCACTATTTAAAATCTGGACTCCTAAATTCTGTAACATTAAAGTAGCCACATACCATATGCATAAACCCTTCCACGGATGGATCACTGCACAGAAAGCCCAGAGGATATCAACTGCTCTGGCCACCAGCTGCTAAATTGTGAGGACACGGGGACCAGAGATGCTTTAACAGGGAGGTTTCAGCCACTGGAAAATCTCCATGTACTCAGGAAAGCTGGCTCTACCTGTTTCTGCTCTAGTCTCTGAAATTTAAGGGGAGAAAAAATGCCATTGTCAGGACAGGACTGCTTGGTGATCCTTTAATAGCAGCACTCCTTCAGAGATCTTTAAATCCAGCAGAATTTAATGCATCCCTGAAGGTACCCGAAGCCAATTTTTGCTTTTGCAACTTTTTGTTGTCTCCACTGCATGTAGGAGAGCTCTTAGCTCATACTGTGGATGTCAGTGCCTGTACACATCCTGGTGTCTAGAAAGCCTGAAGCGCCTGTCAAAGATCTAGATACAAATGTCCCAAATGACAAAAATGTCTGTTCAGCCGTTTTCCCACCTGCTCAGGAATGCCAGGAGCACCAGACGACTATGAGTTTGGCACTCTTGTTTGTTCTGTTCCTGTCCATCTGACCTTGCTAGCTCAGATAGGCTATTTGTCAATGCCAGAGAAATCTGCTGCAACAACGGGGGGAGTATCTGGTGTCAGTGTTCTCCAGCTCCTTGAGGGAACTACCTCATTAGGAAAGCTAAAACATCGCTTTGATTGCTTAGAAGCAAACCATTTGTTTTGCAAGACTCTCCAAGCAGTTACTCACTTCTTGTAATATTATAATGCCTGAAGTCTTTTTCTAAAGCAGTCTTGGATACTTGAATGGCTGGAAATTTTCAGGTGATAAAAAGTTTTACAGCAAAGCAGATCTGATCAGTGTTTCCTTAAATTAGAAAATTATTCTTCTCTGTCAAAATGTCATTAGAGTTTGATAGATTTTAAAAAAAGTTATATTGGAGAAAGTTATAAAACAGGACATATCTATAGCTTCACAGATCCTCAAAATGCATATGAGATTTTGTATGCTTTCTTTAGGAAATTTGAGGCTGAAGCTTTCAATATACCTAAAGCACGTATTTTTGTCTCACAATATCCAAGTATTGTGTCATAATCAGCTTTGATCTCTCTCATTAACTTTAGCAGAGGACATCAAGCTGAGATGGACTGACTGCTGTTCTGGTATTCTCCCTCAGAAAATGAAGCATTTTGGAAGATTGATAGCTGGGGCTGCCTTTGGGTTGTACCTTTCATTCAAGGGTTCTAAAGCAATCACAGAAATTCCCAAGTCGTCCTAGCCAGAAATTGGGCCCAGCCTTCCTGTTTTTCTGCAGTGTACTTTGCTCGTTGTATCACATCAGGAGGGACGGAGTCTATCCATCTCTCTCCTCTGAGCTGGCAGTTTCCCAGGGAATTGCTAGTGAACACAGATTACTGACCATGCCCCCTGCACTCTATGCAGGGAGAAGGAAGGTGCAGAGAGGGAGAGATATCGTGTTCCTGCTCTCCTGTAACAGACAGGAATCCCTTGGGTAGTATCGCATTGGAGCAGCTCCTGCACAGCTGTAATCTGTGTGAGGACCACAGTGACAGAATCAGAGCAGAGGCCTGTCCATCCTCATTCCTACCCTATCCCTCATACATTTTATAAAAGCAAATCTGGTCCAGCAGATATACTGTCTAATTTAATTTAATATGAAGAAACTCTGATGCCTGATTCCCTATACTGTCTTTTCATGCCTTGTGCACTGCCCAGGAGATATTAAAAAGCCATACTAGCAACTTACCTCAGTTACACACAGGAAATGCCCAGTGGACTTCCTGAAAAAAAGTACACACAGAACAAGATTAAGGATTTGGATCACTGACAGGTTTACAGTTGAAGAGCAACAAATCACATCTCTCTCCAAGCTTGCTTCTCTCTGCTTCCTCCTTACTTTTCTGCTTCTCTTCTTCTAAATGAAAGGGGGCATCTTACAGGCTTGCAAAATCTTCCCTCCTGTGGGAAATTGCTAATTACCAGTTGCCACAATAAAGAACAAGTTCTGCAGAAAGAGAGAAGCATGCCACAGTAGAGGGGTGCAGTTTTTTGGTTTTTTCCTTTTTACTTAAAAAACTCTTGTAATTCTGAAAGTCGCACCTCCTAGAATAGTGTCCTGCATGTGAAGATATAGTGGGTTTTATATGCAGTTCAGCCATGACAATGCTGGGATGTGTAAGTAATGTAAGGTCTTCATAAATACTGCCTTACAAAATCTGCTTTATACTCTGCTTTGTCCTTTTATCTAGCATTCTCCAGAATGTGCTTGGGAATATTTATTTTCCCTAATTTCTTTTCCTTAACTGAGGCAAAATATTTATGCACCCACACCAAGCTCACAAAGAATAGTGCTTAGAACTGCTGCTGTTCATTTGCTGGCATACCTAATTATACAGTTGAAAATGTCAACATTAAGTTATGTCTGCATGGCAGGCATTGATGTGGCTGTTATGGAACACAGGTGTGCTCAGCCCACCTTCAACCAGAGCTCAGGCTCTGCTACCAGCAGCCACCAGCTGCAAAACCAACCAGAATAATATTCATTGAGTCACTAAATGCCAAACTCTGGCTTTAATAACTTGCATGCTACTGGTAACCAAGCCAGCTCGTGAAGACCTTGTCCAGTGTGTACCTACACAGCAGTGATCACATCCCCAGCTCACAGCTCTCCAGATGAGCACTTGTGGGCCTGGCCACCGAAGGATAAGGTTCATCACCCCCCTCTGTCTGCATCTTCCTCTCCATGAGATGTTTCCACCCCTCTGGTAGGGATTGGAGAAGGGGATAGTCACCTAATTTATAATTCAGCTGGCCCAGCTCACAGCTTAAGGCAGTGATGGAGACTCATTGGTGCTAAAATGCTGGATTATGAACTGTGGTACAGACACACAACTTTTTGTGCTATTTTATGCTACAATAGTGTCTGCAGAAAATACCATGAGAAGCACTGATCATTTACAAAACTACTGCTAACTCTGCTGGAGCTGGGCTGCCAGAGCCCATACTACCAACAGAGAGGAATTGGAAGAAAAACAAACCATAAACCAGAAAGTTTTCTACTAACAAAACATCCCAGTGTAGTTCAAAGTCAATATTAAGTCTTGAGTAAATCAGAGAAAGAAGAACAATAAGTAAAACAGGAGAAGTAATAAACATTAAAGATGTATGTATTAGTCCATACCTAACATAAAGTTACTTCTCTGGGATATTTTTCTGAGTGCTACAACAGATCTTCTGTATGATCTCGGGCAAAATACATAATTTTTCTCTGCCATGATGTTAGATAATACTTCCCTATTTTATAATCTCTCATGCTGTGAGTTGCTGAGTGTCAAAGAGTGCTCATTATGTAGGATTATATCAGCTCCTGAAGAAGGGAGAGGGCCTGCAGAAGGCAGATAAAAACGGGATGAATTTAGTTGTCCTTGAAGTCATCAGGAGTTGAGGGCATGGCAGATGCTCAGGTGTTCTCAGACTCAGTCTCTTGCTAAGGAAGCATTTCTCTAACCAGCATCCAGGGAGCAGATCTAGCATAGGGGCAAGTATTTCCACTCACAGTACTCAGGGGACAACTTGATTAATTGCCAAAAAGTGTGGTCTGATTTCTCATTGACACCACTTGTAGAAAATATTTCAGTGGAGTCAGGACTGATTCTTCCCCTGAAGAATGAGCTCCTGGTAAGGTCTTGAGAAATGTCTGAGTAAATGTCTGGAGGAAGACAAGGGTGGCTGTAGCAGGTGACTGGGCATGTTACCCCTTACAGTGTTACATATATTAAATTGAGTAAGACACAATAGGAAACACTGTGGAGGGCCAGCATTTGGGAAGACATCAGTACTTGGAATTCATCTGATGGACAAAAAAAGTTATATTTTTTATGACTGGGTTTTATACCCTTCAAAAGAATTTCCACCTGTTAGCAGTATAATAACTATGGGCAGATGAGAACAAACCTCATTGACCATTTCTGTGCACAGATCAGAACCTTCTACCTGCAGCTCAGTTCCCTTCCCTGTCTGTTACCTTCATTGCCTTATGTACAGCAGAGAATGAACACTTCAGCTTTGCAGCATTCTTTGTCATGCCCAGGTAATTAAAAGAATGCCTCTGCACCTAGTAGAATTATATAAATGTCCTTCTAAAAATCTCCACAGCATTTAATATTTTATTCATTGCTGTATGTTGTTGTGTTTTGCCTGCAGTAAAGCAACCTCATGGAAGTGAGACACTACCACTGAAGGCTAACAAACATTTTCCCTTCAACATCTTATGTTAGCACCATCCCTTTTTTGTCCTTACGTTTTGAATCCTTTCTCTTAACAATCTTTCTGTCTTCAAGCAAGAAAAAACCAAACCTACAAACCAACAAACCAGCATTGCTGCAAGCAGGGATCCAGAACAGGCAATGCTGAAGTCTTCATTCCTTTTCCATATGTGGAAAAGACTGTCTGAAAACTTTATTTCCCAGGGAAATATAGCCCACATTTTCATCCTGTAATGCCTGAATAATTGCCCTGCATATAACACTGTCTCCTGTTCGTGACTGAGGAACTAGAAGAAAAAATAAAACAAAGTTTAACATATACAAAATAACATTGATGGCTTTATTAGAGAAGGTGTAGGAAGCCAAACCACACAAGTACAGACACAGCTATTAAAGGAAAATTAGAAAATTGTCAACACAAGCTGTTCAGAAATAATTTCAGGTCTCCCAAAGCCACGTGATTTGCTTGCAGACTTTCAGTCTTCAAAATACGGGTTCAGTGTGTTCTTACTTGTCTTTGCTTTCTGATATGCTGGGGAATCACGTGGAAGCAGCTTTATTTCACAAATGTGGAGGCTGCAGACTTTTTGCTTAATAGAGATTCTTGAGTGCTACCACGACTTCAGAATCCAGAGATTCCAGAATATCATCACCAAGGCCACATGGCCAGCAGTAACGTGCAACATTAGTCTATTTTCCTAGCAAAAAACCCTCATGTTCCACATATGCAGCTCCCTGTGGGCATGCTGTGTTTTTCCATTCAGAAACCTCATCTCAGAGAAAAAGGGCTCTGTCTAGGATTTGCAGACATCTTGTTGCACAAAGTGAAGCAAAAGCAAGTTGGGACATCATGAAATTCCCATTATGTTCTGTGTGTACTCAGATTGCCCATAAGTGCATATGCAGTATGTGTGACTCATGCCCAGATCCTGGATGTGAGTACAGGAGCCCCAGGTGGAGAGTGTGCCAACAGTGCAATAAGCAACATGACTAACATCTATCATATGTATTTTGTTTTCTCACCCTTTTCTTCAAGGGAAGGCCCACATGTCTTGGCAGGTACTATTAGTGCTGTCTTTGCATCCAAGAACACAAGCTCTAGGAATCACATCTCGCACAGGAAGCGGAATGGTGATGTTTGCAATGGCCATGAGCCCCTGAGGGAGCTCATTATTTACTTTGGGATGTGGCCTGTCCCCTGCCCAGACAAGCTGCATTGTCATTTTGCAGAATCCTGTTTTCCTGAGGGACATGGCTGCCAGCAAGGTGTTTAGTCTGAAGGTCTGGAGGATGGGGTGTGCCAAGTCCAGCCATTTCACCATCTTTCCATGATGCCCAAAATTTACAAAGAGAAAATTAGTCTTCTCTCCTTTTTTTTCGTTATTTTTCTCATTATAAATTTAGACTGGTATTCAATCCAAGTGTATGGAGCTGTGTGAAGGTGAAGAGGTGAAATGAATATGCCAAACCTAAACCAAATCAGTGGCACAGTTAACCACAGGCTGAAAGTGCAGAATTGGGGAACAGTCCACCCCACTGTGATTTTCATCCAACACCAACCCATTGATACAATCTTTAAGAAGCCTCAGCAAAAGCAGTCTACACTTTCTCAACTAGTTGGACATATCTAAACACTGAGACATTGTGCTGAAGAAAAATCCTCATTCTAGATGGAGAGGAAAAAATCACGCATTTAGTTTCAGTAAGTACATTCAGTGTTAGTACCATTGCTGCCAATTCTGGCCATTAGGCCTTATAATATTTCCTGTTTTTCTGAAAACAGGAATTATGTGTAGCTCATGACAAATGAATACCCTGAATTTCTAGCCTTTATAGTTGCAAATCAGGGCTTGAAGACCTGAAATGGGTGTGCCTCACAGCCTTAGAAAACCCACAGGCAAATTGAAAATATGCATTTTATTGTTTTTGATCAACCTTGTGATTTTAAGTCATGCATGACTTTTCTTGGAGGCCTGACTCACAGCTTTTAAATGTTCATGTGGGGTTGTAGTGCCCCAAAAAGAATGAAATGCAGCTACAAGAGCTGTGCCCAGGTAACAGGTATGGGGCAACAAAGCAAATACGTAACATTTGTATTTCTTAGCAATTTTTGTTTTATGTTGGCAAACAAGAGGAGCCTGACACTCTGGTGCTTTATGGGAAGAGACAAAGCCGAGGAAGAGCAAGGCAAGGAGAGGAAGGATTCCTGCCTAACTCAAAAAATAGGTGAAAGTTCATCTTGAGAAAAAAAATAAACTAAATCTAACTGCTACCGCTGTTTCAATGAAGGGTTGGGAAGGCAGAGAGGGAAGGCATGTGTTTATATCGCAGAGCTGGTAATAAGGATTCCTCTTCTCACCCTGGTTCTGCCAATGACTCATCCAGCAGGGTTAGGCCTGTGTCAGTTCTCACTTCAGAACAGATTAGACTTAACCATAGACCCAGCTGCTGCCACACTTACTTGTGTTGAGTAACACTTTCTTCCCTGGTGACAATAGTTGTGATGGGAGAAACTCCACAGTTCACAGGAGGTGAATGACAGAGACCCATTGTAGTGACAGGAAAGAAGCATCTGGAGCACACAGGGCTCTAAGGCTTGATTAGCTCTATGCCTAAAGCACCTCTTAATTAGTTGAGCCATATGTAGATATCAGGATCTGCTCCTCTCCAGGCTTTTCTTTAGGAACAAACAATCAGGAGGTAAGGAAGGTCTGTGAGCAGGGGTTTGCTCGGCTGGCAAGCCCACCCACTCAGACAAGAGGCTGGCAAGGTGATGAAGGATCACTTTGCCCCTCTGCCATGCAAAACTGAACCAGCAGCACAAAGGCTGAAGAGCCCTATATATTCATGGAGATGCTTCTAAAAATCATGGTACTTAAGCCTAAGATGCTCTGGTCCAGGACTGAGCTGAGTTTGGAGCCCAGTACAAGTCTCCGTTTTAGAATTTCTGCCAGCCTTGAGTGCACACAGCATACCAACACCCAAACTTGTTACCAATCACTGACAGCATAAGAGCACAACTCAGGAAACCCTTCCAGGGAGGTCTTCTTCATGCTGCACACAAACGTTTGGTTAAAAAATAGTTTTAACAAGCAGTCAGTTGCATAGATCCCCAGGCATCATTTGTTCAGTAATTATTTGGTTAATAGTGATGAGTATTATCAACATTTATATATACATATATAATTCAGAGATGCCAATGAATATGATATATCTGCTTTTGTCAGTGCTGGCACCCTGCCATGCCTCATTCTCCCTTTGTAGAGTGGCTGCAGATTTGTCAATAAGCACTAGATTAGAAATTAAATCTCATAGAAACTACATTCGTTGTAATTGTATTATTATGGCTATATTGCTTAAATATCAAAGTGAACTTTTCTATTAATTGCTCCTCAGATTTCAAATAAACCACGTGTGTAGTGAATTTAGGCCAATGCCTCATTTGTGCTCTATGGAGGCCTGTACATTTTTACTTTTGATTTGAAGTGAGATTTCACATCTCCCTTTGCTATTTTCTCAAAGAAAACATTGCCTTGCTACATTTTCCAACACTTACATTATCTGCTCCACCTTTATTGTTATTAGTCAGGTACACAAAAATCAGACTGAACAGCTAAAAATTGTGCAGTATTAAATGCACACTTCAGGACTTACAGCTGCTGTAAACCCCTCACCTTTACACTCACTGGCTCAAGAACTTCATGTTCCCCTTTTATTACACACCCATAACTTACAGCAATATAAAAGCACATCATTGTTTTTCCTGATAATTTTGCCACCCTGCTATTTTACGAGCCAGTTGGTTGGTCTGCAAGTACATGCACCAGGTACTGTATCTTGATGAAGGAATTGGATTATTGCCAAATAAAACAGGCAGACTGTTATTATGGCTAATACGCTAGAAGTGTTTGCAATGGGTTTTTAAATAATCCTCTACATTTATATTGCACTATTCATCCTGAAGAGATCCAAGGTGCTGTGGTAGGCTGATAATGGGTCTTTTTGCTCATTGCTAGAATGTGACTGCTGCTAAGCTGGAGAAATAGTGACCATCCTGCACAAACAGCATTAGTGAGCACAGCAGGTAATGAAGCAAACAATAATCTTGCCATTTGGAATTGCAAGGTAATTGCTTGATTTGGAATTTGATGAGGACATAAGAGCTGATATGCTGCTGCTTGTAAAAATATGCTCCAAAGTATTTTGTGGTTGTTTCATCACTTGTGAGTGATGATGGCACTTCCACAAGCATTAGGTTCCCTGTGACCATGCTCGGCACAATATTTCCAACTGAGCTCAGGAACAAGGCTGTGACTTGGAAGGTTCATTTCTAGCAGTGCATGAATTTCTCTAAAATATTTCCTAAGCAGTCCAGTGACTTGTGAAGCCCAGCTGTCTTTGGCTCAGGACCTGAGCACACACAGCTTTACTCACTACAGCCCAAACATGTGATATGTGTGGGAAGGTGGATGACAGGCAGCCTTCAGCCAGGGATGTGTAGGTGCTTTGCTGATGTCTGACTTGTAATGCAGATAATAACACTTCATTTAACAGACAGCAAATCTTTCCTAAGTGTAGTAGGAGGATATGTAGCATTCTACTGGACTTTGAGAGATGAGGCATCCTTAGTGTGTTCCCACAGTCTGCTCTAATTTCTGCTTTGGTGCTGCCTCTGCCACGTATGCTTGAAGGATAAAATCAGAGCTGAAACAGGGAAGGTGAGAAATTCTTCTGTTATGTCACTTTTAAAAATTCACTGTTTTGCTATATGTAGTTATGAGAGGACTTATTTAGTACCTGAAATAGCAGATTGTTCCTAACAGACCATCCATATCATGCTGCCTGTATAACCTATCATTATATGAATGGAGCTGTACCACAAGGGAGGACAACTGATCAGACCTTCCCTTGAAAAATTATTGCCAAAGGCAGATGGGAAATACCAAACCAGCATACACCAAAGCTGAAATCTCACATACAGGGAAGATATAGGAAAAATTTACTGTAAAAGTAGTGGTTTATGTCCAAATTGGATACAATGGCAAATTCTTTGCAAATTGAAGGTTTCCTGGAGCTTAAAGTTGAGTGCCATTTTGGAAGCCAGGAGCCTAAATCAGAGAAATGTTGCCCAACTGGACTCTTGAGACTGAGGGTAAGAAAGGTCCATATCTCACAGTGGGATAAAAGCTGAATCCAAAGCCTATGCCATGGATCCATTACAGTGTGCACTGATGTCCCAGAATATGTTTATCCTAAAGCCCATCTTTGCCCCCCACTCCCAGTACTAGGAACTGAGATACTCACAATTTGCAGAGCTGATTTCTCTCTGGCTCCCGTGCATCAAGCACTGTAAGTCAAAGAGTTTCAGACTGTGCTTGTTTTTTGAGCTTAACTGAAATCATTAGGTAAATTATGTACAGGGTGCACAGGGATTTAGCAGTAGGATTCCCATTAATATGGTCAGACATACATGGCTAAATTCTTGGTACTAAAATTTCCCTGCACAGTATTGCCTTAATAATCTTTTTAACTTCAACAGATTGTTCTGTCTATGCAGAGATGCTACAGACAAACTGAAAGTAAACTTTCCCAGATTTTAATCACTCAAATGTCAATATTCTATTTCTTCAGGCTCCTCAAGGAAGAAGAAACCCTGTGATGACAAAAGGACAATGTGCCAAATTAAAAGCACTGTAATTATTGAAACCAACTGCTGTCACTTAGTTCTCTGGAGGCTGATAGCTCAACTGCTCTCTAGAAATAAATTTCTACAAATTCTTAGGAGTCAACACTGATGCAATCAGTTATTCATAGTAAAAAGGCTGTGCTCACTCAGCATTCTTTTTCATCTAGTTATGTCAGAAGGTATCAAAATACCAAACTTTAATAAAGGGGGAGATGGAGACTAGAGATAACAGCATTAGTTCATGTAGTGTTAACAATGACAGAATGTTTTTTCACCATACCCTAACTCAAATAAGTACAGGGATGTACAGAAACACAGTCATGAAGACACCACCAGTGAAGGTATTTAGCTTTAATGATGAAATTCTTATCTACTGTTTTTTGTTGTTTAACCATTGAAGTCCCTGTAAAACTTAGCAGTGGTACAGAACAAACTTTGGCTGAATATCAAACAGGTGCCTCAGGGTAGAAGAAGGTTTACAACATTACTACACCAATACTCAGGTAGCTCCAGAGTCAGTGCCATAGCCAAGGGGGAATGCTTTGGGAGAAGAACCACAGCAGTTGTTGGGAGGCATGCATGAATCAGAGCATTCTGGAGTGTTACATTTCTGCAAAACCAGTAAAAGGAATAAAATTATAAAACTATGAGGGTTCATCTGGCTAGCAGAGCCTGTGTTAGCTAATTTATGAGCTACACACAGAAAGTAATAACTGAAATTCTCTGCTTTGTGTTACCGAAGAGGCTGACTGGATGCTCCAATTCCAGCAGGTGTACATTTATCAGAAGTAAGTAATCTATCCTGACCTTTTTCATATGCAGTTGCAACCTCTCTGACCTCCCTGTTGCAAATACAAATACAAAGCAGAGGCAAAGCATCACCAAGTCATGATTACAACACTTTTTGGGGTAACAACTAGATCAGCTGTAGGGCAACCAACCTAGAGCATGGGCCCTTCATATGTCTGGCAGCTAATAAATGAATATTGTACTATTGCTTGTAAACTGCTTGCCTTTGGTCTGGAGTCGGTGAGAACAGCTTCTGCAGCTTGGAAGTAACATTTTTACCGAGTCACTTTTCACATCAGAACACAATTTTCTGTGGGGTTGTTATTTGGGTTGTAACTCAGCATTCTTGCTAATATCACCAGGAATTAGGCTGTGTGTTTGCTAAATCCCTATTCAGGAGTGTGAGCTTCCAGGCCAGACTTTGCTACCCAGCCCTGCTTCCTCAGAAGTGTTCAGAATCCTTTAGAAAGGAGAAAGAAGCTGTTCAGGTTGGATCCCACATGTGCATTGACCTCCCTCCAAGCAGGAGGATGCCCCATCAGCAAACCTTACACAGGTGCATGTGAAGCTGCAGGACAGGGCTGTAAATCCACAGAAAGGAAGAAAGGGGACAGGACAGCACGGATGTTTTAGGATGAAAACAAAATGTCTCAAAGAGAAACAATAGCTAGAGTCCCCAGTGCACCTCCTGATTTGACACGAGGCCATGGCTAATGGAGACAGCATTGTTTGGCAAGGAATTGCTGCAATAAACCCCCAGACATTTTCTTTGTTGGGTATCCAGCTGGACACCATGAACAGAAAACCTGACTACATCATGCAAGTGTGTTGGGTTTTTACCTTCCAGGGGAGATTAGTTTCGATTAGATTACAAGTTAATTAACAATAAATGTAGTTTATTGTTTTTGCAGTTGTTTCCAAATTGCCAAACATTACATACTAGCAAAACCATTTCTTTATTTTAAAGTGAGATTTTTACCCTTTTATGAAATCTATAATTCTAAACTGTTTTGGAGAGCTACACAACAATTAATTTAGTACACTAAACACTAAAGAATCTGACCATGACTGAATAGAAATCCAATCACAAAGTGACTATCCCGAAAAAGTGATTAGCAAATAACAAAGGACAGAATACAAAAGAAATGCTGTTCTACACCAATTTCCAATTTCTACAAAATTAACTTCTATCTAAGTGGTTAAAAAGAAAGAATGTTTTCAGGAGCAAGTACCTTGGATCAAAGATCAATGCACAAGAAAACAAATTGCTTCAGAGTGTGGTAACATAGTTTAATGGAATAATTTTACAGCTAGCAAGCCATATTGTGAAAGAAAAGTGATTTGAAAAGATGAACTTGATAAAACTGCCTTTTAGGTTGCCTCACTAGCACTCAATCTTAGGTGACTGAACCAAAACGCATGTCCAAAGAATTACAAGCTCTACATCTTTGGCATCTCTAAGGCAGATCTACAGCTAGATGGGATTCAAGACATATAAAAGCCAAACCCAGCCTCTCACTCTTAACATGCTACATTAGGCTGTGTACTAAACCAGCACCTAGGCATGGCCCAGATTGAGGCCACAGCGTGTCAAGTGCTGCATAAACAAACAGCTCCACTGACTTCCAACAAAGGATGGAAAACAAATATTAGGGCTCTGACTCACACACAGATGGCAAATGACTGGAGTGATGCACCTTTGAGTCAGCTCTTACCTGCTTCAGCTCCACTGAGCTCGTGGCTGCAGAGTTATCATCATCAATAGCCTGAGCATGGTCCAGCCCAGCTGAGGCACCACACACAGAGCCCCCCTGCCCCAACACACCTCCTTGGGAAGGCTGCTAAATACAGGCAACAGGCACTGACCTGAATGCAAGTCTCAAATTTCCTCTGCTTTAGAAGTGGGGAACTGGGTCTCAGACACACCAATGATTTTCTCCAGGACATGTGAGAACAGCTAGAAAATTAAGTGGTATTGCAAGAATCAGCAAATCTTCTGGAGAAGCCCATCCAACAGATGGGGAAAACAAAACTCAGCAGGTTGAAGGGGTCTGCCACGCCACAGGAGCAACAAGTTTGACATTGGATGTAACAATTCCAGATTTTGTGGTTTGCTATCTTTTGCAGTGAATACGGCCCCTGCTGATACACCCAACAAAACACTGAATTGTGTTCAAGTGAGACAGCAACCCTCAATCCCCTGTAGGCAGCCAGACGAATTAACTCCCTCTGGAACTGCAGTGGCCATCTATTAGCTCAGGAATATAAAAGAGAGACAAGTAAAGTAAACTAATTACGTTTCGTGGGGGCTTTTTGGATCTAGGTTCTGAGTTACGAAATAGATTGGTAATGGCTGTTTATTGTCAAGCCTCCAAAAGGAGATTGAGGGCAAAGGAGAAACAAGGATGTTGCTATTATTTACGTTGCTTGAGGACTGGCCATTGGAAATGCGTTTCTCATTGAGTGATTAACAGTTATCCAGCACAAAGAGCAAATAAAAACCTTGTCTAATTCAGTCAGTCCCATTCTCCCTGCCCTTACTGCATTAAATCACGTGCATCTGGCTGATTTATTTACTGTTGCTTCTTAATATCATTACTCTACTGTGATGCCATGTTTCAAAATCAGGAATAATTAAGAAAACATAAGAGATTTTTAACTAAAGTTCTTTGCTCTTGAAAATCGATAACTTCAGGCTTCATTTAGCTCTCTGTGGATAGATTCACATCCCTGCACAGATGAAGTTACCAAAATCAATACAGCTTTGCAGAGGCACAGGGGGTCAGTCTGTGCAGAGCTCCTCTGACTTCATGAGCAAAGCACTCGCTGCTGGGTCCAAGCTTCCATCTGCATTTGGGTTTAAAAAGGTTTCTCAGCTCCAGAATACACTATGAAAGCCCTTGATTAAGTCATTATGATGCATAATTCCCTGGCATGCCAAGAATCTAGTCCCAAATTGATACAAAGGCAAGTCTGCTGAGGATGAGTGGGTATTCTGGGGTTTTATTGTGAAAACTCAGAATTACATGCACTGAACTGCTGGCATGGAGTTTGCTTGCCCTTGCTATTGATAGCCATTAAAATGCCTCACAGATTAAATGCAATCACCCTCACCCTTGCCTAATGAAAGACTCTCACAGCCCCACTCCTGCTGTTATGTGAGGCCAGTGGGGTTTGTGTTGGCTCAGTGCTTCTCCCCATGCTCAGTGAGCTGGGGCAGGACACTCCTCCAGGCTTGGATGGTTGAATTCCCACCACAGAACAACCCCCACTCCCAGCCGGGGCATTTTGGTGCTGCTTTATTGCCCATAAAAGCTGGCAAAAGTTGAGGTTATTTGGAAAAGTCTAAAAGAATTCAGCTTTCTTAAAGACAGAGCGTTTTAGGGCCTGAGCAGTTCCTGGGATCAGTATCACTGCTAAGATGCTTACAGGCTTAATTCCCTCGATGACCCCAGGCTCTGTACCCAGCCAATGAAGATGGACAAATGGAATTCAAAGCACAGAGCACTGTAAAGATCCATGATTAAAAATGAGCTCAAGAGCAAATCTCTTTTTATTCTGCTTTGGTTAAAGAATGGCAGCAGGTTTGGATAACTAGTCACGGTAGCATCAGCTTCCTTCACACTTACTTAACAGGACATCATTTCATTTAAAAAGATCGAGGGGACAGTGTTACATGCTCAGACAGCACATCGATGAATGTGGCATAAATACCTGGGGAGACAGATTAGTTTGCTATTTCTGCTCACAGCCTTCTCCTAGGAGCACAGAAATGCCATCTCAGCATGCTTTTTGGAGGATTAGAAAGTCATAATAAACACAAGGATAAAAATATGCCATGGGAGTTACAGCTAATTTCTTGCTATAATTTGCAGCAATTTACACATAATCATTTGAAAATACTGCAGAGTGCCAACAGCCAAGTGTCTGCTGCAATGGTGCAAATCAGGAAAATGAAAAATGCAGTTAGGGCTGAAGAACCCTCCAGAAGGGTCATTTGGGATATCAAGTTCACAAGCTCTTCCTTTCAGTTGAGTAATGAAGGAGATTTTATTCTACCACATGGAGCCCAGTTTCTTAGGCTGTAAGGTGGATGGAATGACCTTCATTACAACTGACTTCAGGCCTTAGAAAAGTCCTGCCAAATAGCAATGTAGTCTCTGTCTTTTTCTTGAACATGAAGGGGTGTTAAAAATTTTTATTAAAAAAAGGAGGCTGAAAGCAGTAGGCACCAGCATCATGACATTTCCATGCAAATACACATTTGAAAGGTAATAAAACTGTAGTAAAATTACTGAATAAGGGTTCAGAAACGTGTTTTAATATCAGTATTTATTTTGAACGGATGAAAATTACTGAAATCCCATTACACATTCATTTCCTAATCATAATTTCCATCTAAATATCTGGACTGATTATAAAAGAAAATATCTGTACACTATACATTTGTATTTTTATCTATTTTATAACTTTAAATATTTCAAAACAATTTGAAAGGGGAATAAAAACAAATGTGCCCCCAGACCAGAACCCCGCATGTAAAACAAACTAAAGATGAGTTATGAACCTTCATGAAGAGGAATTTATAGTAGAAATACCAATGTTGCTGCAACCCTCTTTTATAGGGTCATCAACAGAGGGGATATGGAAAAAGAGGGGTGAAATGATTTATTAAGAGAATACATTATCTTCTAAAGGAAAGATATTTAATCTGTGGATCACAAACACTTGACCCAGGGCAAAGGTCACCAGTAGTACCAGGAGCAGATGCAGCCTTGATTTAAATAATGGAGAAGTACAGGAGGACAGAAGCCAGCACACTCCTAGGAGAGCTGATATAGAGGGCTGCAAAGCTCCAAGGCACCCAGGTAACTTGTAATTGGTAAAGTGAGCTGGAATTTTAAAGTGATTTATTTTAAAAACATGAGATACATAAGCTTCTCTTGGAAAACCAAATAGCAAAGAATTTAAAAGCATGTCTAACATTAAACTATTAAGAGCTTTAATGAATAGCTGTTTGATTTTTTTTCCAAAGACACCTGAAGGAACTGGGCACCTATATCTTATCCATGCTCAGTGGAAACTCTTTACCTAAATCTTGTTCATATTTTGGAATTGTGATTCAGTGGGACTCTCTGTATGCTAAGCAAGGCTCAGGTATGTCACTGAAATGCTGTCTCACCACATTTTGAGCATCACCAGTGTCTAAGATAGGTTTAGGTGTTGAATGCCTGTCTCTCCTGGCAGCATTATATAGCTGAAAGACACAGATCTGAACTAAAGCTGCTGATCAATCACAAATGACTGTGCACATGGTCACCTCCCCAGGGGAATGAACCAACACTCAAGATCACCCTTGACTCGTGGGTGCCAGGGACATGCAAAGTTATTATTTTGAAGCATGAGCTCTTGACTTATTTCATGAATACTCAAAAGCAGATTTTAATTTTTTCCCTTCTGGCAGCAAATGTTTTCAGCCCAGAAGCTGACTCTAGTGTTTCTGCTGGCATCTGCAAGAACTTACCAAACTTCTACCAAGACTTGTTCATGCTTCATTGTCTGGGAAGCTTAGGGACCTTTACATTTCTGTGGCTCACTGCTGACAACGATGACTACGTGTTCAAATTCTCTTAATCCAAGATAAACATTTGGAAAGGCTTATGAGAATGTAGAGCATGTGTCTGCACACATGCACGTGATGACACATGACACATGCACAGTGGAGAAGTATGTTTGGCTGCTCCTTGGCTTACAGTGATGACAGAACGGAGGATTCAGAAGAAAACAAGCTCTGACTTGAGATGAGTTACTGGGGAAGTGACGAAGCAGCAGCTGAATCCTGAGTAACACAGCCAAAGCTGGCCATTCCTACAGTTCCCTCGGGTCTCTGGAGTGCTACAGAGGAGTCATAAGGGCAAGTTGAATGACCACTTTCTCATGTTTGAGAAGCACCATGGTGTGCAACTGCATTTGATCCATCCTCTCAGCCTTTCCTTTGTGGTATTTTGGGAGCAGGACAGCTTATGCCAAGTTGCTCAGCCCTCAGTCATTTCAGATGGCACCACAGCTCAACAGTGAGCTGGAGTAGTTATTTGCTTTAGTTTATGCTGGGGACCACTTTGGCTTTCCAATTAGCCCAGAATGCCTTAGCTGGCCCAGAGGATGCAAAACCAGCTGCATCCTCCCATCCTTTCTGGAGCTTGCCTTCATTGCATGTCTGAAACACAGACTGCCAGTGGGGTCAAAGTCTCTCTTTCAATTGCCACAGAATTGGAGATCCAGGATCCCAATATTTTGTCTCCATCCTAGAAACATTAGGAGATGGTCTTAAATGTTTTAAAGTTGACTGCTCCCATAATTTATGGAGATGACCTTTCCAGGAGGCTTTGGTGCTTCCTGGCTGGGAGAATTCACAGAATCAGAGAATCTGAATGGTCTGGGATGGAAAGAACCTTAAAGATCACCTAGTCCCAACCCCTGTGCTGTTGGCAAGAGCACCTTCTACTAGACCACGCTGCTCAGAGCCCCACCCAACCTGGCCTCCAACACTTCCAGGGCTGGAGCAGCCACAACTTCTCTGGACAACTTCTTCCAGTGCCTCACCACCCTCACAGTAAAGATTTTTTCCTAATATCTAATCTACACCTACTCTCTTTCAGTTTGAAGCCATTCCCCATTGTCCTGTCATCCATGCCCTGTAAATAATGTCCCTCCATCCTTCCTGAAGGCACCCCTTAGGCTCTGCAATTAGGTCAGCCCGAAGCCTTCTCTTTTCCAGGATGAACAATCCCAATTCTCAGCCTCTCCTCATAGGAAAGATGATCCATCCATTTAATCAACCTAGGGGCCTCCTCTGGCCCTGATCCAGCAGATCCATGTCTTTCCCGTGCCGAGGACCCCAGAGATGGGCACAGCACTGTCCCAGAGCACAGTGGACACAGTGGGGACCCAGAGCCTGGAGGGACAATCCCTCCCTCGCTCTGCTGCCCACGCTGCTCTGGCTGCAGCCGGGGGCTTTGGAAACACATCATCACTTATTAACTCATCTCATTAGCGGGGTGCATCCCAATCCCACGGGATTTGCTGCACAGAGAGCCCCAGAGCCCCAAAGCAGGGATGTGCGGCGCAGCTCCCCCGGCTGCGACTAGATGTCAGCACTCCACTGGGCAAGCTGCCCCAGCGCAGCATCCGCGGCAAATGAAAACCACCGAACCTGCCCGGCTCTCGCACCACGGCTGTGCAGGACAGCTGCAAAGCTACAAGTGAACCGAGCTGCTCTTTCGCCATGAAATCCAATACCACGCCAAAAAAAAAAAAAAAAAAAAAAGAAAAAAAAAAAATTACACCCCCCCCCCCCCCCCCAAACAAACAAAAAACCCACCCCGGTGTGACCCTCAAAAAGAGAGGAAAAGGAGAGGGGAAAAAAAAAATCTTCAATCGCTTTCTTAAGGCCTTGGACTGTTCTTCCAGACCAAAAAAAAAAAAAAATCACAGTTCCTACAATCACCTGGAACTGGAACAACTCTGGCAAGGCAGATGCAGCACAGATAGCTCAGCAAAGCTTTTGTTATTTGGCTTGGTTTTGTCTCGAACGCGATGAGATAACATCGTCTCTCACAAGTCAGTTTTATGAGGGTCTGTCAACTCAGTCCCCATCTGTTCTGGAAAAATAAGCCTTTTCAGGTTAGAGTAGGGTGTGGATTCAAATCCACAGAGCATAGATTTAAATCAAAGTATCTGAAGCACCTTCCAATTGCCAAGTAGCGAGGGGAGGGTTTGCATTTGAGCTTCCCTGTCAAGCTGGTTTCTGTTTCAAGCCTTTTATTAACAATTAACACTTAAAGTATATCCAGCAGAGAGGAAAACAAGAAAGAAGCAGTGCAGTGTATGAGAACACAGTCTATGCAGCACTGGGGAGACAGAGCAGGTAGGAAACAAAGTAGAGTTTCATTAATTCAGAGGTATTCATTTACAACTACAAAATGAGAATAAAGTCTGCTAGAAGCAAGCAAGACACTGCCTAACGCAGAAAATGAGAATTAAAGCATTAGAGTGGCATGATGCAAGAGATCCCAAAGCTGATTTCTTGGAGTGTTCAGAGTTGACTATTATCAACTTGTGTGTATAGACACATCAGGTGTCACTGAACATCCAACACTTGGAACTGCACACTGCACTCTATGGAAAACATTGCAGGAGAGAGAGCTGTGACATTTCCAACAGCCCCATCCTGAGCTCTGGTCACAGTGTCACAGCTGGCTGCTCGAGATCTCTGCTCAGAGCTGCCACCCTATCCTGCGAGCTGAGCCCTCAGCTTCACCTCACAGCCCTTTCAGAAATCAAGAGGCTGTAAGTAGAAGCATTTTCGCCGAAATTGCCAAGGTATTAACACTGATTTCTTCCAATAATGGTGACATATTCATAGTCTTATTTCATTACTCTCCTCAGAATCCTAAATGCTCCACTAATGAAGAAATAGCTCTATCTGCCTGTGCTCTGCTACTGTCAATGATGAAGAAAACAAGACTGGTTGCCTTAGGTATTGTTCACTGTTCTCATATTCAACTACTACTTGTTGCTATAATAAAATATAAAAAATATAATTAATGTAATATAATAAAATATAATGTAATATAATTTATATTCTCAGAGAATACAAAAAACTTTTCATTAATTAATTGCTAAGAAATTCAGAAGTGATCTATAGTTTCACAGACTGTGCTATATAGGAAGAGTATTATTGTGATGTCTGCTGTAGTACCTCTCTCAGCCCTGTCTACATCTCACAGGACGGGAGCTGGCTGGGTGAACAATGACTTCCCTCTGCACCAGAAATTCCTGTCCAGCTGGAAAGAGTTAGGGACTGTTACACCCCTTTTTCTTTTTCTTTTTTTTTTTCTCTTTTGCATTCCTCATAAAATTATAATATTTTGCTGAAATCACAGAACATTACAAAGGCAAAGTCAGCCTGACAGCTCTGCCAAAGCAGTAGCTACAGGTACTGGATAGGAAACACCTCTGAACTTTCAAAATAAGCTTTAGTAAGAACATGAGTGTATGAAAGGGGGGACATCCAGCTTCCCATATCCAGCCCATTCCCAATCCTGGCATCTCATCCTTCCTGGGGGTAACATCTAACATTGGAGTTCACTAGCTCACACTGCCCTCTGAAACACTTTCTCTCCCAAAGGTGAACATAATACCAAGCCCTCTCTCTCTTTGTTTCCAAGGGAAAGTGAGGGGAATAATCCTGAAGAGCTGGATGCTGTGCTGTGCTGGCTCCAGCTCGAGGTTTCAAGCCCTGCTATGATGGAAGATTACTGTGTCACTCTCGGCCAGACTCACCACATACAGAAAAAAAACTGAGCAGGAAATGGAAATTACCTTGGTCTACTCAATGGGTTTCTGCAAAAACTGTGATGTCAGAGCAGCAGCACACGCATTCTAGGGGGCTGGCTAGGGTTAGCAGTGTGCTGACACCAGAGCTGTTTCAGTCCACACACGCTTTCCCCAGTGTAATCAGGTGCCAGTGCTGTGCTGACATCTGAGACTGCAGCTCTGCTCCTCTTCCATAGGTCTGAGCACCAGGGAGTGCCCAGGACTGGAAACAGGCTCACAGCCACTCCTGGGGCAAAGAAAAGCAGTTGGTGTGGGGTGCTGGGAGTGCCTTTTGCTTTCAAAGAAGGAAGAGCAGTGGAAGAAAAGTGGGTAAGAAGCAGAGGGATAAAGATGGAGAAAGAGAGGGGTCTCCAGACATCAAAGTGCTTGCTGCTCTTTGAAGCCTTTGCAAGGTGGTGAATTTCTCTGCAAACACATCCTGACCCCTCAGCAACATCAGATTGCCTCAGGAGAAGATGTTTATAAGGAAAAAGCTGGCTAAATACCCCTGCCTCTTCTCCCAAAAATAATAGGTTGGCAGAAAATTTGAATCTAAGAGCAGTTATAGGAATAATGATACTTCTTTGTTACCTGTTCTGAAAGATCCAGGTGGTATCACACATCACTGTCCTTGTACTTTCCATCCCATGTTCTGACATGCTGCCTGCATTAGCATTGTCTTTCATACTTAGAACATCTTTCACAGCATGGGCTGTAAAGATGTTATGGGCAAAAGAAATCTTTGAAGCTTCTCATTCAAATCTTCAAAGAGTGACCTTGAAGAGCACTCAGAGAGAATGTGGGGAAGTCTGGAACAGGGATAATGCTATAAAGCTGACTTTCCCCTTTGTCCATCCATAATTGTACCACTGTTGTGCTCCCACTTTTTGTAATTCTGTAAAACTCCCTGAGTGCTGAAGAAAGGTTATCCATTCCTCCATCCTGTTAGGAATATCTACCAGTTTCTTCACAAAGTTGTGACCAGAAATAACCCATAAACCTGCAATTACAGCCTTAACCCCGGCAGTGAGGAGAGTGGACTGGGGGTGCGGGGGGGGCTGCATCTCCAGCAGCATGAAATACTTGGGCATGTTTTTTCAAGCCAAATGCCTAACCTTTGCTAGCACACACCATTCTTGGAATTTTGCAAGCCAAATGCCAAACCTTTGCTAGTGGTACGTAGCAAAAGTCCCTAGAAAATGCCAATTTACTCTGCTAAAGAATGTGGTAAAATCTGGTCGATTTTAGCTGCGGAATCACTCTGGAGAAATAAATCACTCAAGACATAAAAGTAGACATACTTTTTCTTTCATTTCCTCTGTGACATATTCCCCAACGCATACCATTAAGTCACTGCCTTTTACAGGAAATTCTGTGGTAAAACCAGAAAGATTCCATCAAAACCAGACGAAACAAAACCGTGTGCATGTCCTGTGGCTGCTCACTGCTGACCCTGATCAAGAGCAGTGAACTGCTGTCTGCATTTTGTATTGAATGGAAACTGCTGAGTTCTATTACGTTTATTACTTAGCTCAGGATTATCTGCAATATGTGCTCCAGGAATCACACCTCGGACCAGCCCAGACCAGGGTTGCTCATGTCCTGCGAACCACAGCATCTTCCCTGCAAGACCAAACCGAGGAGGCTCTCAGGCCACTCCTGGACAGGATTGACATCACCTCTGTAGCTGCTGCCAAGAGAATTTTCAAGGGAGTCATGGATGAAAAGTTTGCTGATGGAAATACTAACTGGGGACGAATTATGACCATATTTACGTTTGGAGGTCTTCTCACCAAGAAGCTTCAAGAGCATGGGGTTCAGCTGACTGCAGAGGAGAAGGAGGAGATCTCTTATTTCATCACAGAGTACATCATCAACAACAAATCCGAATGGATTGATGCGAATGGTGGCTGGGTGAGTTTCTCATTTCCCACCAAAGTCTAGATTAGGAGATTTCATTAATTATTGCTATAGACACTGTCAAAACCATTTTATTCAGGGTTTCATTTGGTGGTTTAATATTTGGTGTCTGGAATGTCCCATTGAGACTGTGAAAGAGCTTTGCTTCTGCTTTAAACAGAACAGTGGTAAAAGACAACTTTATTTTTAAAAGGCACTTCCCAGTTTTGAATAACAGGATCATACCACAATTCAGGTTGAGAATGACCTTAGAAAATAATTTGGACCAGCCTCCCACTCAAAGCATGTTAAAGTACACATACCCTGAAATTTCCATTATTAAATCTAAATTTAAGTGGCATCCTAAGGTTAGCACAGCAATTTTGCTTTCATAGAGGACTTGGTCGAAAAATGCTTAAGTTCAAGGTAAGGAAAGAATACACAGGTGTGATCCTCACAAATGAAGCCAGCACTTTTGCTGTAGATTTCAACAAAGCCATTATTTAATCCCCCAAATCAGTTTTACTTACAACAAATGTACAGGTAAGTACAACTAGCATTAAATCTTTTCTGTTTGGACTGAGATAATCCTAGAACTTCTATCTATGAATAGTCAATGCACAGAAAAATATTTGTTACTAAGTGGACTGTTTTGCCAAGCTGCTGAAATTCCCATTCTGCCAGTGAAGGGAAAGTAGAGAAAGTTGCTTTTGCTTTGCAAAGTTTCATCAAGCCAATACTTTTTTTTTTTTTTTTTTTTTTTTTTTTTTTTTTTTTTTGGTAAGGGGAACTGAGAAGGAACTGAGAATCAATGACACCAGTGTCAGTTATTTCCTTGGTACTTTTTTCCTTTACTTATATGTAGATTTTACTTTCTATTTCCACCCCCTCTCATCCCACTTCTCTCATATTTCCTACTACTTTTTTCCCCCTGATTTATTTTCTAGTGTCTTGCTTTTCCTTTTTTTTTTTCCTTTCTGCTTGTTTTAATCCTTCTCTGTCTGTAGCAGCAAAAAAAAAGGTGATAGTGACTCATGGCCCCTTGATGCATGGGATTTATTATAAAGGCTTCTCTTTCCATCTCTTTCAAATAGAGTCAATTTTATTTCAGAGAAGTATCAACTCCTGGCAACATTCTGTCATAATAGGTGGCTCATCATAGCAGAATAAGGAAGCTTAAAGGAATATATTTCTGAGTGTATTACTACATCAGAATCATAGTACTTGTACCTTCCTGGAAGATGTGGGCTCAGATGATAGAGTTCATGTTTGTTTTCTATTTACACAGAGAGGGCATGGTCTTGACTTGGAGATGAAACAAACATTCAGCAAGGTGCAGCTATTTTCAGCTACTGTTTTTAAAGCCCTATTCATCTTTTGGAGGCAGAGCTCTGAGAAGCTGTCCCTCACTGCACAGTGCTGCAGCACCTTTAATCTGACACAGACAGCGGTGTGGTTTCTCCACATGTCGTTTTTAAGCTGTCCCTAAGTGTGCATGTTCTTTTCCACAGGAAAATGGCTTCCTAACAAAGTTTGAAAGAAGATCACTACTGTCTTTCTCCAAAATTACAGCCCTGCTCATAGCTGTTGTTTCCTTGTTGAGAGAGTACTACTGAAGTAAAAGGATCTGCCATTCATCTGTAATCTAGATATTGCCACAAGCTTCATCTCTCAACCTTCCTCCAAGCAATATTAACAAGAGAATAATTTCCTTCCATAATTTGTGTTTAATTTATTTGTATTTATTTTGTCTAAATACAATGTTTAATATGCTATCCTAATTACCAAATCTGAAGTTGAGATCCTTCCGAAGGGGAATCTGCACAACATCTTGCAGCAATTCAAGTCCACCTTGCCAGGCAGAATTGCTTTGAGATCATTCTCCACATCCAGACAGCTCCTGAATCTCTCTTGCATCTCCATGAAAGGACATTGTCTTAGTGAAATACAATCCAATGGGTTAAGAAATAAGTTTTTATGTCATTTGTTTTGTAAATGAAAAACTACTGTAATGCATTTTATTGCAACCTCTATATAAGAAAAAGGGGGGAATTTTTGTGAAGAAAAAAAAAAAGGGAACTCCAACACAGAAGTGGATAGAAGTTACTGACACAGACTAAGCAATTTCTTTGGGAAGAACTATTTGTGGAAGCTAGCAACTTAAAAATGTGCACTCACTTACTGTTAATGCAATGGTATGTGTTTTTGTGCTGTATTTTTTTAATTGCTCACATCTACAATGAATGTTCTTTCACTTTTGTGTGATGTAGTCAGCTGGCTGAATGTTTTTTAAACTAGATGTTTAAAAATAGGCAAGTACAAAATATTTTTTAAATGAGAAATTTTTGTAAATACACTAATATTTTAAGAAAATGTATTAAAATACATATTTTAAACGTATAACTGGTCTCATTTTTTCCAGAAAAGCTGTAGCATGGGAAAAGATCTGCCTGACTAAGATAATCTTAGGAGAGCTATCACAATGCTGCTGGAAAATCTAAGTAGTTTATGGGTTTGACCTGGTGACCATGGATGTCAAGACTTTAATTTCCATTTTCAGATAGGTACTATCTGGTAGCTTGTATAAGAAACAGGTATCTTGTGGCAAAATAAAGGAACTGGATCAGCTCTAATGACAGTAATTTGTGTTTTGGGATGCATTGTAAAACTTAGCTAATTAGGAGAGTGATGTAAGAGACTTACAGGCTTTTACAGTCTGGGGCAAATCATGTTTTTACTCAAATTCCATTTGCTTTCAAAGGCTAAGTAGTTCTTCAAGAATTCATTCTAGAAGGGTTTTCTTCAGCTGTACTGACTTTCCATTAGGGAACTAAGGCTGGGTCTAAACACCTTTCTTTTTTTAGACGTGTTGGGAGGTGAACCAAACTGAGCCAGCAGCTGCCTGTGACACACACCACCACTGTTCTCTGAGACAGAGCCTCTAAAATACCCAGCTTTGTGACACTGAGGGAACAAATCAGCCTCTGCTGGCCATGGGCTCTCCATCTTTCATCTCAGCACAAGACTTTTTTTTTGCAGTAGGGACATCTTTTACTGGAACAACCTGCCCAGGGATGTGGTTGAGTCCCCCTCCCTGGCAGTTTTCAGGATACAACTAAACAGGGCACTAGACAGTTTCATCTAGGCTCCCTTTTCCAGGAAAGATTGGACCACACGAGCTTTCAATGTCCCTTCCAGCCTGGGTTGCTCTGTGATTCCATGGCTTAACCTGGTGGGTTTAACCATAGAACACAAACAGATGATAATGTTTGTTAGAACGTGTATTTCTCCCTCCTCAGTGAAAAACAAGAAACGTTATTTAGCATGCAGGCAGGATTTGTGAAGTAAACTTTGTTGCTGTTGAAGATGGCAGCATTCAGAAGGCAAGGGACAGCTAAAGGCAAATGCCCACCTCCAGAACACCTATGGCAGCATCATCAGAAATGACATTTTAAGACATGACATATATGTCTCTATTAGCCTAAGTCTTCATGGTAAGAACAGTAATTCTTACTCAGTTCCTTTTAGAGCACTACTGCAAGCACGTATTTTAGTGGCTAACATCAATCTATTAATACCGCATCCACTTCCTTTTACACTGATCTAGTAACCTACTTTATACTCAGAAATACAATTTTTTTAGTTAAATGTAAAGGGCGACTGTGTCTTTTCAAGATGTAGGTGATACAATAATTTTAGAACTTGCCTTCGTGGTAAGGGCAGGGTTTAAACAAAAGAAGCCTGGATCATTAATGGTCCAGTGGGCTCCAGGTTAACTTCGTCAGGACAAAACCTCCTTTTTTCAGTGCAGAGCAAGAAAAGCAGTGATGACATGTACCACCCCAATTCTAAGCATAGTAAAACACCTGAAAACAGCAGGGCTATTAGCTAAGTTTTATAAGATAGTGTAGATGTCACGAAGTTACCCAGGTCCTGGGGCACCACTGTTTAAGGGATCCTTGGATCTGCCAGGGGAGAACAAAGTGCTGCTTCTAGAGCAAAAGGTGAGGTCAAAGAACTGCACCGTGTGACAGCTGATGTCTTCATGATGCACACAGCAGCTAAACTGCGATGTCATCAAAAGCCACATGGAAGAGATTTATGAAAACAGCTGTTCTCCTATAGAAATGTCTGTATCAAATCACAGAATCAGCCAGGTTGGAAAAAACCTCTGGAGTCGTTGAGTCCAACCTTTGACTGGTCACCACCACCTTGTCAAGTGGACCACGGCACTAAGTGCCACATCCAGTAATTTCTTTAACTCTTGCAGGGATGGTTCCACCCTTCCCTGAGCAGTTAAATGTGTGCTGGACCCAGAGGCGTCCTTTGGGATGTGGCTGGCACATTTTCCCTGTGGGCACAGCTTCTGGGCTGGACACCGATGGACGACCTGAGCCACAGGAACAGGGCTGTCCTTCACACCCTCCCCAGAGCCCAGAGTGTCACAGGGATATGAAACTGATGGGCAGACGGTGCTAAAACATCCCGCGGAATGTATTTTCCCTTCCTGCAGCGAAGTTAAAGAGGAAATTCTATGCGATCTGCAAAGGGGGAAAAAAACCACCCACTACCAGAAAAAAAAAAAAACCAAAAACAAAAACCAAACCCACCAAAAAACCCTCAAACAACAAAAAAGGCACGCTGGTGTCGGCAGGGGCCCCCCAGCACGGCGGGGCCGGTGCCAGCGGGCTCGGAGCGGAGAGCGGGCGGTCCCGGGCCCGCCCTGCCCGGCTCCGGCGCGGCGCTCGGGGCCGCATGGAGCGGGCCGGGCACGGCCGAGCCATGGCGGCGGCGCTGAGGGCGGCCAAGCAGCAGCTGCGGGCGGAGCTGCGGCAGCGCCTGCGGGAGCTCGGCACGGCCGAGAAGCAGCGCCAGTCCCGCCTGCTCGGGCGCAAGGTGGGTGCGGGTAGCCGGGCACGGCCCGGAGCCGGGCAGCACGGCCGGGACTTTCCAGGCCCCGCTGCCGGTGATCGAAACCGTGACTCAGGGGCCCTGCCGCCGAGCGGGGGTGAGCTCCGCCGAGCGGGGGTGAGCTCCGCCTCGGAGCCTTCCCTCGCCCGTTCCGCTGCAGGGAGGGGAGCGGGGCTGGCGGCGCCGGTGTGACAGGAACTGCCGGCGGCACCGGCTGCAGCGGGGCCTGCTGGGGACACTTCTGCCCTGGGTGCTGGGGACACTTCTGCCATGGGTGCTGGGGACACTTCTGCCATGGGGTGGTGATCACCCTTCACCCCTGGCGTGCTGGGGACACTTCTCCCTGGAGCCTTGGTCACACTTCACCCCTGGAGTGGCGTGGTGATCACCCTTTGCCCCCGGGGATGCTGGGGACGCTTCTCCCTGGAACAGTGGTCACACTTCACCCATGGGTGCTCACACTTCACCCCTGGAACAGTGGTCACACTTCACCCCTTGGGGTTCTGGGGACACTTCAGCCCTGGAGCGGTGGGGACACATCACCCGTGGGTGGTCACACTTCACCCATGGCTTTTGGGGACAATGGGGACAGACTGCCGCACACCCCAAACACGGCTCCTCGGGGTGGTGGCGGGTGTTTATCTCAGCCATTCCACCCCAGCCATACATACAAAACCCAGCCACTGACTGATCGGGCCTCTTGTTTTACACCCTGTCATCTCCCTTCTGTATCTTCCTGCAGTGTTTCTTCCACACAATTTTATTTCTAATATAATTTTTGCGCTCTAAAAGATATCAAGCAGGGCTTGCCTAACTGGTATCCTAGCACAGAGTGATATGGGTATGTACTTTTGAAATGTCCTGTTTGTGTTTGGATTACACAGTTTTTATATAGATGTATTTTATCATTTTAATAAACATAATAAAATTTTATTTTGCAGTCACTGCATGTAATAGAGCACAGTCCTCATTTTTTTTGCAGCACCAGCGGGTACTTCTAGATGATCTACATTTATATGGTTATTTTCCTGCCAGAGGCTCTCAAATCATTTATAGACTTCATTTACTACTAATGTGTAGCCAGTTCATGAGTGGGATGTGGCAGCATAGAAACTTTAGGTGGTAGGAAGTTTTAACTGGAATTTACATAACCTTTTTTTTTTTTCATTGGGAATGCTTTTTAAAAACATATCTATATGTAGTGTCCTACTCTCATGGTAATGCATTATAGTAATCATACATCCTAGACTTAAATCTCTCGAATTTTAGCTAATACTGGCATGCATCACCTTTAAAAATTCAGTCCTCAGACAACTTTTAAGCACCTAGCCCCTGTAGTACTGAATTTTTAGGAGCCCTCAGCCTTTGTCTAACTGCTGCTGATAAACACAGCAACACAGCACTCATTTCATCTAGTGAGAGCACACTAAAAGATACAGCCTTTGTTTTGCTTAAAAGAAGGCATCAGGAAATATGACATAAATTGATGATATCTTGCCATTTTCTTAATCTGACACAAATTGAAAATCCTGAGCTTGCTTGAGACGGAGTGGCTCTGTGCAAATGGCAGAAAGTAGAGTTGGCTTCCTCATGGGGGATGGGTAATACAGCAAGCATGGAGAAATTTTGGAAAAGGCTGAGAAAATACTTGGAATCATATAAGGCCAGAAATGTAGCTTTGTAACATACATCAGTGCTTGTAGCTAATAGAAGTGAGCAGGTTATTTTATAACACCTGAGTAATATTTTTAGTAGTAAAATCTCATTTCAAAATAATCTTTAAAATCAAAATGAAATAGCTCCACAGGCTGACCTAGCCACGAGTATTTAATTAGCTTCTGGATGATTATTCTTTTTTAATGCTTATGTTCATGATTAAAGTAATGCTATTTGTATGCTCTGATTCTGAAAAAATTGCCATCAGCTGGTGAACAAAGGGAAGATAATATTTGTTAAGTGTGGAAATTTTTTCAGTCTTCTCAGAAACTGCTCCGAGTCATAGCAGGAGCATCTGCACAATTCTGAGAATATCTGAAATTGTGTCTTCCTGCTCACATGTGGGTTTACATCTTCAACCTCATTTTTGTTCCTATACAGCCTCATTAATGTTACTGGATACATCACAGCAGATGGGACCTGTGTGGTACCCACAGCACACAGCCCTTGTCTAAAAGTGTCTCAGTGTCTCAGTTTCTCTCTTCACCAAACCATGAGACGTTTTGGCTCTGGAGGCCCTCAACATGAGCCACAGCTGTTTTCTGGAGTCTGCAGTTTGACTAAATAGTCTGCTTTTTGCAGCAAAATCTACCATGGAAATTCTGTTCTTTCAAGAGCTTAATCCTGTGGAAAAATCCATGTGTAGGGTTAGGCAGATAGAAAAGGAAATAAAATACAGTTTTGAATTGTTAAGATGTTTCCGTGGCCAAGCAACATGTACACCAACATTTAGTCTGAAGTTTTTTTTGCCCTTACAAAATTGTACCCATCTTCTGGATATTTCACCTGTTTTTTAACTGTTGTGATGGAAAGAAAATAAAAAAATGTAGTGGGAGCCAGATCTTGGCTCAGATATGGGCATTTGTATCTCAAAACAAGGCCAGGGCAAAGGCTAAAGCTCAGAAGAGTGAGTTACCCTGCAGTTATACAAACACTGAGCAGGAGATTTGGTGATCTCTGTTCTTAGATACTAGAGAGTTTCTCAATTGTCTGATATTTTTGACAGATTTTTGTAAGTTTATAAAATAAGAGTAAATCACATTTAAATGAGTTGAGACACATTTATATTTGTTTTGTCCAGATGTAAGTGACAAAATATATAAGGTGCTAGAGAATGAAAAGACAAGCTTTTAGAAGCCTCCTTTCAAGTTTAATGTGGAATTCAGTCTGGAATGGGCAGAGACAAGTGAGGTATGAGTCTGCTAACACGTTTTCACCATGTAAGCATTTTTTATTTTCCCTCCTATATTCAGCCTTTTATAAGCCCAGTACAGAGTCTCATGAAAAGCAAAAAATGGCAAGGCCATCTTTCCTTCAGGCTCTGAAAAATGTGCAGTAATAAGATCATCTATTAGAAGCAGGTGATGTTTGAAGTCATATATCTCATCTTGCTGGAGGGAAGAGATTCAGGTTAACAAAAGAAAGAGGGGCCTGGTCTTGGAAAGCTTTGTGTTCTGCAGTCATCTGCTCTAATTTTCCTTTGAGTTATTGTCATTGAGGTGCTTCCCCTTCTCCTAGGCCCACAGGAGAGATGCAGCCTGTAAAAAGAAAGAAAAGGAATGCTAAACCCTCATGGCTTGCATAAGCTGGCAGTTCTGGCCTGCTGTATCTTTTTGCAGTGATGTTGGGCATTTGAGGATGTCTGCACTGTATGGCACAGATCTTTAGGGGATTGGAAGATTCTCTACAAAATTGTTTTTTGCTGGCCCAAAAGTGTGTCTCAGTGTTTAGTTCACTAGATGCAAAAATTTGCCTATTTTGATTTTGCTGATGGTAGAAATGCTGGAGTATGCAACAAAGTCAGTTTATTCTGTTTATGATGTGTCAAAGTTTGTATCTCTACCCTTTTCAATGAATATTTTGCTCCAGTTTTGTGTTAAAGTAAGTTGATCTTTCAAAAAACTTCATAAACCGATTGTGTCAATTTCCCATATAGGTGATTGACCATCCCAAATACCAAGAATCAAAAAGAATTGCAGTCTTCCTCAGCATGCCAGATGAAGTCCAGACAGAAGAAATCATTAAGGACATTTTTAAGCAAGGCAAAGAGTGTTTCATTCCCCGTTACAAACCTCAGAGCAATCACATGGACATGCTGAAGTTATCATCAGCTGAAGACATTTCTTCACTTGCATTGACATCCTGGAATATTCTTCAGCCCAGTGATGATGACACTGCAAGAGAGGAAGCTCTTGCTGGTGGTGAGTATTTTCTTGCTGTATCATGGGATTGTTGAGCAGGAGTAGCCTGGAGGCCAGTAGGAGATACTCTGATAGCAAGAATGAAATTAAATATTACACCTTGGTTTTATACGTGGTAGAGACATGCTCCTTTCTCTTGCCTGTTTTTCTCTACCCTATGGCACCCCTTTGACCCCTTTGCCAGCAGAGCAGGAACACGACTGCACTGATCCAACTGAAAACCCTCCAGATAAATCATCTTTGTGATCTGATCCATGAACATCCTCAGCACAGTCTCAGCCAGCGTAATGTCAGTGAAAGAGGGGTTTGCTGGGGGTAGCTTAGGCTGCCACTGAAAATCATGGGGATTCACAGGTTTGGGATGTACTCTGAGAACTTTGGTTTCTGCTGCCTGAAAAGCTGGCAGCATCTCAGGTTGTGCCTGTAGACTGAGAATTTTCTGAAATCTTTGATCCTGTGAATTGTGTTGCATGGATGAATCACAGTGCTGATATGGAGCCTGCCTTTGCAGAACAGCTCTCTGGACTGAGACCTTAGACTGAAAATGAAAGGACTTTCTTGGCAGCCTGCATGAATATTACAGTCTTTTCCAGCATTATTCTCTCACACTTTTATTATGATCTTATAATGCTGTCTCAGACACTGGATTCTTCACAGGGTTAAGAAGATACAAGTTCATTAAGATCAAACTTTTGTGTGTGTTTTGATCTTCAAATAACCTTTCTCTTAACCTAAAATGCCCCAACTCCTACTTCTAAACAAGCTTACTTTTTGTGTATTTGCATTCATTATTTGCATTCTTTTTGTAAACACTTTAATGTCTTCTTGAAACATCTGCAGAAATGTTTAATCTTATTAATGGAAAACTCATCTTGAACTTGTGCTTGAAACCTCAGCCTGGGAAGATTTACTACTCCAGATTGAAATTCACCATGCAGACAGCTTCCACACCTCACACACTTGCCAGCATTTTAGTGCTTCATAAAGGAACATAACATTTCTATGACTCTGTTTGATTGAACTTGGGCCTGTATTTGCTTTGGGATGCCAATGTACTTTCCCAGAATGCTTCACCATGTTTGTTTCTTTTATTTTCGGTCATTACCTCTTTCCTAATCCAGAATCTTTTCTGTGTCTACATTTTAGCTAGCAAGAGATTTCACTGCTTCATACAATCATCTTCTTTACATTTAATATTTAGCACTGTTTGCTGTTTTCTAATGTTTGTCAAAAAATTGTGTGTATTGATGGGATTTAGGGACTTTTGAAGGTAACCTAAAAAATTTCTGTTGACTGGGCTTATTTCAGGCACTCTGGACAAGCTTTTATACTACTGGTGAGCTGCTGTTAATTGAATTTAACAAGTCTGTTGCAGAAATCACAGAGTAAAAACACAATTTGAGGTATGATGGGAGCAAGGACTTCCAGGTGTAGAGTGCACTGAGATGTACCTGGGTGCCAGTCAGTGAAGATGGGGAAGGCAAGGACACACTTTGGTAGCTGGCAAATTCTGGAGCTGCTGCTTCATTCTCTGCACCAGAGAGCAGTGCCAGAAGAGCTCCTGTGCTCTACAGAGAGGTGCCAAGAGACCAGTTGTAAGAACTGATGTATGTCCATGTCAGACTTGTTTTGCCTGAAACTCATTATAAGTCTGTTTGGACTGTTTGTACAGTAATTTTGGAATAACGCCATTTGGATTGGTAGTCAGACTTTGGTCCTTTATCTTAGAGCAGTTTTTGTAAATTAGAGAATAAGTTTAGGGTTTTTCCGCTGTTGCAGCATGAGACACATTCTACTAATTTGTCCCCACAGAAACATACACTTCATCTCAATATGTCTTTATATTCCTTTTGCTATATTTTTTGTCACCTGTTAGGTTTTTTGAACTTTGCTACAGTTGCAAGAATGCAAATTGCCTAGCTGCTACATCCATCCTCCATTGTTGGAATGACACATGGATGGCACATTTATCTCCGAGATGTTATCAAATACTTTGGTGATCTGAGGCATTTACATTGTTATAAGGAGATAACATGGTCTTACATTAGTAATGTTCCCATGGCTGGCATAAATTACTGTGTAATTTCCAAGAAATGGCCTGCAGGTACATAAATAAGCCATGTCATTTCTGAGCGTATTCATTTTGCATGACAAAAAGCCTAAATTCACACTGTCCTTAAAACTTCAGGCATGGTTACTGTTAAGCATAGCTCAAATACAAGATTGGGTGCACTTTTTGCATAGAGTTTCCCAGTCTTTAGTAGCACTCATGGGCAGTGTTGAATAGACATGAGCCCCTCCTTTTGGAGATGATCCTTTTTTCTGTTGGACCAAGGTTTACCTTTTTTCATCTTGGCACCACTCACATATGTTGGCATAAACAGAGATCACTGCTTTTGTGGTAGGAGAAAGTCTGTCATCTTCTCTACCATGTGTGGGTGACTCACTGGCATGTGAAAAGTTGCTTTCTTCAGGCTATTTGGACACAATAACAGCAAGAACAAAGGTGGAAGAAGTTCAGATATTTTGGCATACGGCTATATGTAGGTGCATGACTTGGTTTGTTTCCAGCTATATCTATTGAAAAGACTTAAGCAACTTCTGGGGCAAGCCTGTGATACATTTTCCTAATTATCCTGTGATAATTTTCCTAATTGCCTATCAGAGGTATAAATGTGCACTGGTATTGGGTTTTGCCCAAGGTGATACTGCTGATGAAAGTCCAGGCAGGTTGCAGTATTTGTTTACAAAAGTGTAAAAACCTTGCACAACTTTGGAAGGAGTAAATCAGATAAAACTGTACTCCTTGTTTGCTTTTTATCATTACTCCTACAGAAGTTTAAAGAGCTCTTCACCAGCAGTTTCATTTTCAGTGTGGTTTAGGGAGGTGTTGTGATTTCACTGAGCAGGACATGGGTTTCCCTATTTGTAATGTTATTTATTATTACTTAGACCTGCTCTGAGAACTATGAGGGAAAAGCTAAGTTATTCCTCTGAAAAAGAGATTATTCTTCCTGGCACACAAAAAACAAAAAGAAAAAAGACTAGGTTGAGTGTTTCCATATGGTAAAATTCTTGGAGGTTTCTTTGAAGGGAGGCACATGGCCAAGGATCTCAGCTGGAAGGCTTGGACCTGGGCAAATACACTTAACTGTTCATAACTGAACTACTGACTGGTAGCTGAAGGTGTGCAGTAAATTATAAACAGCTTTCCTAACATTCACCTGCATGATGGAGAGAGGGGGGTTTGGTCTAAATATTTTTCTTGGCCAAGAAATGAAGTGTTGTTAGAAATTATGGTTCTGAATCTGCTTACTCTAATGGATTGGGACGTGCTTTTCTAAGAAATGCAATAAATGGGATTATGTGTACAGACTTAATTCAGCCTCTTAATCTCTGTCAGTTCTGCCCTGGTGTCACAGTACATGGTCCTTGTCTCTCAGGTGTGAACGCCCTCAAAGATGAGCTCAGATGAAATGATCTGGGCTCTTCAAAGAGGCAGATGAACACTGCTTGCTGTTAAGGATTGCCTCTAAGAGTATCTGCTCATCTGCTCAGTTGTTTACCTTCTCCCTGCTCAGGTTAGAGCTGCAGGCCTCTACTGTGCATTATGCAAACCTCAGGATAGAGATCTGCATTTCTGTATGGGCTCTTCATCACTACACCATTCAGTGACTTAAAGATACTAAGTGATGTTTGCTGATGGAGAAGCAGCAGAGGCTCAGGATCCTGTTGCAGCCTGAGTTGTGCAGAGGAGCTGCCTCCAGTGAATACAGACTTTTGCTTGTTTTTCCAGCATTAAGTTTTCTTCTCTGTTCCCTTCAAAACAATGATTTCCCAGATTTATCTCAGCCTTGGACTAGACCTCCTTTTTCAAGCTTTAATTTCTCTACCACCACAATGTCCCTTTCCATCTTTCTGCTCTTTCACTGGCCTCTCTGAAACTCCCTCCTAAGTGTCTTTCTCTGGCCTTTCTCACTGTATTCCCCACTTCCTCCTGCACTCAGTCCCAGCCTGTCATTTCAGGAGCAGCTGGGCCAGCATAAATAGATTGTCCCTGCCAAAAGGGAGTAGATCATGTGTTTTGTCTTCTTTCACTTGTCTGCTTCCAGACATACAAGATTCTCCATCCCAGTTTACTCATTTCCTTCCCCACTGTGCTGACTTCTTTCTCTTTTTCATTGGCTTAGAAATATCTCACTGTTTAATGGTACTTTTTCTACTAAATTGTACAAAAGACATAGTTTTGTGATTGTTTCTTTTGAGGAGTGCCTGTATAAATAATCTGCTGCCCTTTCTCGTCCTCTTGGTCCCCACTTCTTCTCTCCCGTGCCAGCACAGATGGCTCTGCAGCCACGTTGGGACTTATACTGGGAAACCAGTCTTGGTTAGGAGCAACCCAGCACCAGCAGAAGTCTCTTCTCAGACAGAATCACTACACAGGTTTGGACTGATGCAACTGAAGGGCTGGTAGGGGTTGTGAAAATGGGTGTCATGCCAAAAAAAGTCTCAGTGAAACATCAGTCATCACTTCCTTCCATGTTTCAGTTCCCAGTCTTGCCCCGGGCAGCAGGAATAGGAGCAGCAGTGAAATGAAAGTCCTTTGGAGTCTTCACAGCTGAGATGGGTCTGGCAGGAAGAGCTGAGCTTGCAGCTCCATGTGCTCCCTCTGTGCACCAATACTGGCTTAAGGAGTTTTCCCTCCTTGTGTTTTCCTGCCTGTTCCTGCCTCTCTCTGGTGAGCTGGATCAACCTGCTGCTCTGGGTGAAGATTATTTCTCTCCTTCCCCCTCCCCTGTTTTCATTGGAATGTTTTGAACCCAGATGAGTGGATCCAGTTTACCATGTGGCTGGATCAGTGCCAGATGTGTGGGGAGGAGGGAATGAGGAGCCAGGATGGAGGGACCATCCTGAGGTTCCTAGAGAGAATCATGGGGCCACCCATGCACATGTGACTCCAGTAGTGGTACAGGGAGGGGGGCATCTTCAGAGAGCCCCAGAACTCACCCAGACACATCTGTCCTAAGCCTGTGCCAATGGCAGCTTTTCAGACATTTGCAGTGTTGCATAATCCTGGCTTAAATGGGTTTGAACAGGGCTAAAGCTGAATCATCACCAGTGAGGGTACTACAAGCAAAATTTCAAGTTCTTGCTACAAGGCACGGAGCAACAGAGCTTCTCTCCTTTTTTTTTTTTTTTTTTTTTTTTGACTAGCATTGATCTGGGAAACCAGCGAACCATTTTGCAGGAATAAAACAAACATAACCCTCCTACCCCTACCACAGTTTGGCACAAGTACCCAAGCTGAAAAACTTCAGCTTTTGACAATATAACATCTTATACGTAATGAGGAATGCTGAATAATCTGCTACTACTCAACTACAGCATAATGTATTTTTGCTTTAAGAAATATATTAAGAACTTGAGTTGTATCTTTTAATTTAATTTGGAGACTTCTGGCATTTTCAGCACTGAAAATTTCAGTGGCCTACTGACCACAGCATTTGTGTTGTAACTTCAAGATAATTAGTGAAATATTAACTAGATAATCCATGCTTTCAATAACGGTGAAAATTTATTATGAATAAAAAGAAAAGCTCCGAATTTGAAATAAAATAAGGAAATACTAACGTGTGCCTAGAAGTAACTTCTTGCAGCTTTGTTTTCACATAACCTTTTGAATGTTGGCTTTTAAGGTTAAGGTAGTTTTATCTTTCTGCCCTTTTAACTTCCAGAGCACTGTGAGACCTGCTGTAGCATAAATTGCAACAACCTGCTGGTAGCAGAAACAGACAGGAACAGCTTATTTGTGTGGGGGTATTTGGTTTATAAGGACTATTTATGCCAGGAAACATGATTCTCTTGCACGGAAACTGCTGGTTACCTCTAGGTTAAGAGTTCCAAACCTTGAGTAGTTTGAAATTATTCCTGAGTGACCATTGACCCTATTTGAAACTTTGCCATTGGGATTTGTCCTGCAGAAACATTTTTGTCACCTGTCTTTAAATTCCTCCTATTTATTCATGCATTCAAAGATTCTGCATTTGCTGCCAGGACTGATGGCCTTGTGATGCAATCAGTAGGCAAGGGCTGTGCAATGAGTGTGAAAGGAGAATGTAAGGAGTGTGCAAGAAGTGTGCAACGAATGTGATCGATTGCTCGGCGATCGACTGCTCATGCCTGCCGATCGATTGTTCGGCGATCAATTCGTTATGCCTGGCGATCGATTGCTCATGCACGCTCATTTGCACACTTGTTGCACACTCATTGCGCAGTCATTGTAGCATTGTTGCATGCTTATTGCACACTCATTACACACTCGTAGGACGCTTGTTGCACACTCATTTGCACAATTCTCGCGCATTTGCAGTCATTTGCACACTCGTTTGCACACTTATCAGCACACCCATTTGCACACTCATTTGCACTCATTCGCACACTTGCACACTCATTTGAACACTCATTTTTACACTCATTGCATCCCCTTGCACACTCGTTGCAGTACAAAATATGCCAAGGGACAGATTATAATTTAAAATCTTTTTACACTGGTCATAAAAAGAAAACCTAAGAGCATGGGACAATACAAAATTGAAAATCGAGGCTTAGCGGCTAATGTAATTTATTTTTTAATGAAATGATTTAAAATTTGGAATGAACTTCTGTTTGGAGACAATGATCCATAGTATTTTTGATATGCAAAAGAAGAACAAAATTGAGTGCAAATGAGGCATTAACATTCTGGTCATGAATCTTGCTGTGGAGAGAGGATCCTTCCCCTCGCAGTGCAGGATCTGAACAGGCAGTGCAGCATCACATGTTTTACAAGAGCCAGGGAATCTCACAACTTGTAGCTGTGGAGCAACAACTGAAGGATCTTCCTACCTCTGCAGCTGCAGCCCCCAGATTATTGCCTTACAAACAGGTTCTGGTTTCTCTTTCCAGCAGGCATTGGGAGCATTCCTCTAAGCATCTAATTTTATTTGTATTAAGCCCTTGGCTCTGCTGCCTTCCAACAGCTGTGAGTTGTACTGGTTAGTTAGTTGTAATGTGAAATATTATGTTCCTTATTATGTTAATATTATATTATGCTCCTGCGACCTGTGAAATATTATGTTCCTTGTATTCATTTTAAATTTGCTGCTTTTATTTTAAGGGATATTTCATTTTTCTATGATGAGAAGTAAATAAGGATGTTTGAGTTACATTGTTCTTATTATTCATTGTTTAGTTACATCTGTACTATATCTATTGTATTCTTTTCTATCAAACTTTGACTGTTTTATTTTTCTTGTAGAAAAGCTTTTCTGTAGGAGTTCCAGCCATTGCTCTTTCAACCTTTACAATCTCTTTTATGTTATTCTAGAAAAACAGATGCCTGGGAGAAAATTTCTGCCCAGGTAAAGAAATACTGTGAAATACATGTAGTGGCACTGGAGATGTTAATTCTTTCTGTATATGCCATAACTCTGCTTTTCAGATCAGCTCACTGGACAGATCTCTTACTTGTTTCCACAGCAGTGTTCCACAATGACACATCATTACAAAAGGGCCTGTTCCACTAGTAAAAATCTATAAAATAATTTTATATTATTCCATCTGGCTTGTTCCTAGCAGGTAGAGCTAGGAAAATACTTTCTTGGGGAGAAAACATTTCAGGTGATAGCAAGTTTCCCTCAGGGTTTTTCTGCATCCCAACCTAAATTTGAAAGGTGTGTGATTCCATCCTGCTGCTGGGGTTACTCTTCCCTGAAGCTGGTCTTCTCTTGAGGTCTGCACCAGCTTCCAGACCTCCCTGAAACAGCTCAATAATCAACACTTTGTTTGCTAAGTGAAGGCAGAAACTTTTAGCTGAGTTTCTCCCAGTGCCTCTCTTCAGAAACAGGTATGACACAATTGCAGAGAGTTTTTTTTTTTAAAGGCTTTTGAAAAAATGCTCTGAAATGCAAAAGTTCATGTGTTTATATGGCGTTGCTTTGTAATGCCCTTTGTTTGGTGTCCTTATGTCCTGAATTTCCCTTGTGCAGACTAAACCACGAGCACTGTGTGGCTTAATTTTAATACCACCCATGCCAGGGTGTCCTGCAGTGAACCTGAAAGGCTGAGAGCTCTGGAACACTACAGCTTTTCGCATTCATAAAGTTCATTAAGGCTTTAAAAGAGGGTTTTTCCTTGTAATTATCTGAAGTGTCGCATCCACATTTGCCTTCTTGCAGAAAACTCATCAAAACAACTGAAAGGATTACTTCTCTGTAATCAATTAAAGTTTGAAGAGAAGTAAAAGCAACATGGGCAAGGGCCTTGAAGTAACTGCAAGTGACTCTCGAGGGTTTTGTTTCAAAGAGGGCTAATTTTGCTCCAGTGAGTGTGAACAGTAGCATTGTCATTTTTTTTTATACAGTTTCCTAGAGACAGGAGTCTTTGAAAGGCAGATAAGAGGTGAAATTCATTTCTGTAGTGTGGCAGGAGTCTGTACAACAACTCTTGCCGGGGACATGCCAATGTGCAAGTGTCTCTGGCTGCAGTAATTAATCCAGACAGACGTCTTTGTCTCCCTTTATTTTCATGTTTTGGAAAGAAACACCCAGCACCAAGCTCATCTCCATGTCTTTGTGTCACAATCTGGGGAACAGGAGAGGAAGCTTTTCCCTGCTGCCCACCTGTGTGGGGAATGTGGGTTGAAGATGTGGTTTGGTGAGACAGCTGAGTCCTCCTTTCAGCTGCCTGGTGCCAGAGGGGACAGTCCTGCTGCCTTTTCCTTGTGCCCAGCTCTGTGCTCCCCTCATCCCAGGTACCATCTCTGCTACTTGCTGCTGAGCAGATTCAGCTCGTGAACCTGGCAGAAATTTGTGACTTTTTTTTTTCCTTTCTTTTTCCTAGGATTGGTGTTCTGCCAGCATAGTGGGCTATTAAATCAGGTCAGCACTTTTCCAGCTACAAAAGATTTGTTTTTCTGGCACAGTTAATCCCTGCTGGTTTTGCTGAGATTGAAAATACACAGTTATTCCCCTGGATGGTGGGAAACTCCTTGGACTGGCCCAGAGCCACAGGCTTTCAGGAAGCAGGAGACTCATGCTGCTGTTTCATGGTGCCAGGATAGCTCTGGATCTTCATGTTTGGTGTCATGCTGAACTCAGTCCCTGCTTGGGTTGGCTGTTGTGCATATGAGATGGGAATGAGTTTTTGGGATGTAGATGAGGGCAGATTCCTGTCCAAGAGTGACATGAAGCCTTTTGTCGGCAGGTGTCAGCATTCCGTACATTTGCCATGGAGCATTGGTGTCATTTCGGCTGTTTTCCTATAATTAAAATCTCATCCAGGCATTGCACTCACACACACAGGAGAGCAAATGCTCCAGCCTGATTTCCCATAAAAATCAGGGATTGAAATGAGGGAGGGATAGGATTTCAGGGAGAACCGGATTTTTTGAACTCTGCAAGCTTAAAAAGATAAAAGAAAACCTTGTGATGGAAGCAGGAGGGTTTTTCAGCTGTTGTGGTGTTAACACAATTGACAGCAACTGTGAAGGTGCCATCACCTCCCAGCCAGCTGACTCTGCATGTACAATAAACCCTGCCTGTAGGCAGCCTGATCTTCCCATCAAGTCGTGTCACTCCTTACAGGAACCAGGTTTATGCACTGACTTGGAAGTTGTTGTCTTAACTGTTTCTATTTCATGAGCAATTCTGCGTATTTTATGATAGGCTATCTGCTGAGTGAGTCAAAGGGTATTGGAAATATTGATAGTGATGCATAAAGTATTGAAAAAACCCCAGATGATTCACCTCGGTCTTATTTTGACTTAAGAATACCCAGACAGAAGTATGCAAAACAGGACTAAGACTGAAGATATGCACGTGTATGCAGTGGGAGTATTTAAATGAATGCTCAGGCAAACACCATAGAAGTGTAGCTGATAAGGCCATAAAGAAATTCCCATAAAAACACACAGATACACAAAGATCCCTAAATTTTAGACTGCAGCAGTATCCCCACATAAACAGTTCAAGCATCAGTGCCTTGTGAGTTTCTGCAAAGGAGCAGATTTGCAGTCAGCATTTGCTGATTTAACAAGATATGTTGATGTGCTGTAAAGTGGCTCTAATGCCATTTCTCCTTTCTTTGGAATTGCTCCTTGGTACATCTGGTTTCAGAGTATTTTGGTGGTTTAAAATCACAGGAGAATCCAGGTGCAAGCCTTGGAACCAAACATTTTTGATTGCCTATGTTTTCCCAATCAGATTGTGCTCACATATATGAATATCAGAAACAGATTCAGTCATTTTTCGCAGTCTGATAACTGAGAAGTCCTAAGCTATTTTTGCCTTTACTCTCAATTTGCAAGACCAGACATTTTGTGGGTGGCATTGAGTGATCATGTTTTATTTACGGGGCTTACGCAGGCTCGATGAATAATAGTGAAATAGAAAAATACTTTTCAAATTTTCTTTTAGGTGGAACTCTGAAAATGAGACTCTAGTCCCCATCTTACTGTAAGTTAAACCTCAGGGGAAATGAGTGTGATGGTTATAGTCTCACACAGCGTTTTCACATTGTGAAACCAGCCAGAAACACAAGTCTTAGCCTTGTACAGTAGCTTCTCTGATGAAACATGAAAAGATATTTTTCTGTGGAGTAGGATAGGTTTGTTTGAGCAGGGCTGACAAACTACACCTGATGTTGTGCAGTGCACTTAGCTTTTCAGATGCATTGGCACTAAACCTGCAAGATTTTGGTTTAAACTGATTCAAAATCAGAGGTATTTACTTGAGCACAGCTCAGTAGCAGATGAGCTGATCAAGCAGCTTTATTATGTGTTTTTGAGGTTTAATATCAGGCAAGTGGCTGCCACTCAATTGTTTTAAACCTTTATGACTGATGGCTATCATGTATTTTCTCAGGGAGGCAGATAAATATTTTATTATGCTGTAGTTCAGCAGGGCAAGTGTGAGCTGTGAAGACCAATGTTTCATGCTGACACAAAGCACTGACATGGATGAGTAGACAGATAAACGCTGAGTTGCTCCGTTGCTTGTTTGTAGATTCTGCTGATGGTTCTATTTTCTGCAAAATATTTTATTGAAGTAATAACAGAAGCTGTCTCTGTCGTGCCAGCGGCTGGGGCACCAAGATTGCAGAGGAGATAGTCTGCTTGGCATCTGTATGCCTGTAAAACGTGGGTTATGGGTGTACAAAATGTTCTTCAGAGGACAAAAGGAGACAAAACCTTCCTAGTGCCTGCAATTCCCATACAAAAGAATGAAAATAAAGGAATTACCCCTGGTGTTAAGAGCATTTCTCCCTGGAGGAGTTGAGGCTTTGAGGACTTAATGGTGTGTCCCTTAGCAGGACATGCTGTGGATGGAGCCTGAGATTTGGACGTGATGCTTCAACTTTGATTCCTGTGCTGGGTCAAAGTGAGCATCTCTCTGGCTGCTTCTGGAGCAGCACCCTGAGATGAGCTCGGTCAGAGCATGGTGGCTGTGATGCCAAGGTTGTGTGTTCATCCCTGCTGCTCACTCAGGAGTTGGGCTCAATAATCCTTGTGCGTCCCTTCCAACTCAGAGTATTCTGTGATTCTGTGACAACAGGTGTCTGTGAATAGGTAGAAAACAGTATGTCCTGCTGAAGTGATGTGGTAGTGCACAATTAAAGGTGTTCTCACAGGGGAAACACCCGGAAGAAAAGCTACTGACTGCAGTTTAAAATGAGCTCGTTTTTTATTCTAATATGAAACACAACTTTTAGTCTTGTTAGGTATTTGTTTGGGATCTTATGGAGTCTACAGAGTGAGCACTCGAGGAAAGCTTTTTATAAACAACCAACCATGTATCTACAAGAGAAAAGAATTCTCTCAAACTCAGTTCTTCTCAAACTCATGTCAGTAATATTTTTCATGTAGTTCCCAAGGTGGGTGCAGAGAGGAGTCAATGGGGCAATGTCAATTTAGAGCAACTGAAGTCGTGGTCCTTCATGTTGTAACTTGGGTTTCCAAGGAGATGAAAATTCACACTGAGCTTCTAACAATATATCATGTAAGCAAATAAGAATTATCAGTTAAAAGTTCCCGTTCTTTTTAAGGGATTATATTTGCATTTTAGCAGACTGGCTGGGGTCAAGGCAAGCAATATTGCTGTTTATGTCTGCAGTTATTTGTGTTACTGGATGAGCACTTCATTGAGTTTGGATGAATGCCTTTTTTTAAAATGTTTATGAGTTGCAGCAAAGGATAATGTTTTTGTCTCCTTGGGCATGTAACAGTGTCTTCTCAAGGAGTTTGTGGGGAAAAGAGCTTGTTTCCTCTGGAAGCAATCCCAGCCCTTTGGGAACCATGCACCTCAGTAGGGTCTGAATCAGATCTGTAGTGAACAGATCTGGCATTTAACTTTTTGATCTTATACCAAGAGACGTGTAAGAGCAGAGATGCTGTGCTCAAAACCCAGGGCAGGTTTTTCCAAAGGGCAGAAACCTTTTTATCTGGAAGGAAACAGTAAGCGTTGGTAACCTCAGGAGTGGTGCTGGGGCACCCAGGGTGTTCTAGGAGAAACCATAAAGGGGAAGGAATTTGTTTTGCTGCAGCATAAGTGAAATACTTTTGTGGAGTTGTTTTCCCCAAGATCTGGTGATTAACTCAGCCCACAGTGTTAGGTACTGTGTAAATACAGAACAAGATGGTGATCTGTGCTCTATAGAGTATGTGTTGAAAACAAGCACCTGCCCAAGAGGCCTAACCACGCTAATGCTGACTGTTATTAAAGTTGCAGTGAGGATTCTGTCATTAATTAGAAATTTCTGAGTTATTCCAATTCATTGGCCCATACCCTGTGTGTCTCCAAGACTGATACTTAGATATTAGGATCAAGTGGATGAGTTATTTTTTTCCTCTGTGTCAGGGTAGCAGATAGAGGCAGCAGATGGTTACTGCACTCTTTTCACTCTGAAAAGTAAGGTCTTCCTGAAACATTGTGGTCTTTGCTAGGTCAGAAAAGGACCAAAGTAGGTTTTCCTTCTTTGTAATCAACAGCTTTCAGTTACTTGTGAGCTCAGCAGAGGTTTTTCACAGATCTGACATAGTTTATGGTGTGCACAGCAACATGAACACTCCTTTCCTTTAAACAGAAAGCGATTCTTGACCTGGTTCTTCTGCTCCTGCACCTTATATAATCATTTACATCTGAGCAGAGCACGAACGAGGTGTGTGTGGAACAAAACCAACCACTGGAAAACTCATTCTTGCCTGAGGAAGCAGACTGTGAGGATCCAACCATCCTTGTGGTGATGGAGTAAACAATGCACAAACTTCTGTGCTTCAGGGGAAGCTCAAGCTGCACAGCTGCTGCTGTGAGGAGCAGCAGCAGTGACCCAGAGCTGATCACTGTTGACCCCTTGTAGGCTCGGTGTGTGCTGTGAGCACGGTTCGTGTGAGCACGTTGCTGTTCTTCACAGGCACACAGGAGCTGCTGCGGCTCGGCCTCTGCCCAGTCCTCTGTCACTGCTTTTGAGGAGAGGATCAAAAGAGTCCTGGCTCCCACTTTGATGGGTCCCAGGCGCTTTGCTGTGCCCACAAAGCAAGTGGCAGCGAGGGATGAGAAGTTGGGATGACAGAGTATTTCAATTCCAGCTTCCATTAGGACTGTCAAGCTGTGCAGGGGGAGATGAGTGACCCTACACAGTGGGTGCCAAGGGGCTGGTGAAGCCCCTTTCAACCTGGGAGGAGGGAGGCCGTGCTGGCTGCTCCTTCTGAGGGCAGAACAAGTCCCCAGCAGTCTTTACATGACCTGTATCTGTGCAGTTTGATGGACCCTTCTATAATTAACCATTGTCAAGAACACTTCTGAAAATGCCGGCTGGCATTTCAAATAGGAACATCAGATTAAGGAGAAGAGAGGTAATGAGGTGCAAGGAGAAAATCCTTCCCTGGGGAACAAATCAAACCTGATACCATCATGAAAAGTAATGAGAAATGCACTGCCAAGCTGAGGTTCACTGTGGCTGCCTAGAGGAAACAAAACCGTGTACTCTTATTTAAAACACCGAGAGGGGTTTGCTAATGCTTTGGTTTGCTGCCCAAGTCAGGGCATGTGTAGCTTGCACACCTGTCTCTTGAATGTAGTTTTGCTACACGTTTCTTGAGTCCTTGGGCCAGTCATTTCTCTTCTCAGTGACAATAAGGTGTCTACATCATTGTAAGGGAGTCAGTGCAAACAGAGTGTGCCTGTACACCCACAGGACAGGTTCAGAAGCTGTGATTGTATCTACACTGCCAAACAACATAGGGCTAAGTGGCACAGATAAGTCCTGTCCACACTACACAGAGCTTGGCCTCTTTTCTTTTTTCTGTAGGAGCCAGACCTGTACCCTTCTGTCTTTACTGCACGTGGCAGTCTTGTCCCCTGGAGCAGTCATGGGTGGCACTTGATCCAGCAGTGCCAGACACTGTGCTGACAATTAAGGTATTGACCACCTGTGATCCTGTAAATCAATTTGTTTTCTGGCTGTGCTGCATTTAGCAGTATAAATGAAGCCTGTGTGGCCGTGTCAGCAGGGCTGTATGCCCACACTAATAGATAAGTCAGGGTATATTATTTCACGCATGGTGCTACACAGTTGGAGGAGCTGTAAGCACAAGAGCTTATGCCATAGATACATTGAGTATTAGGTGACTGTCATCATAATTACTAATCTTACTACCTTACCCAGTAGCTTAAAGTGTGCAAGAACCATGGATATTCTCTACATAGAAGCTGGAGCAAAGTGTTGTTGCTTGAGACAATGTTTTCAGCCTTCAGCACTTTGCAGACCACGTGCAAGTGTTCCAGGAGAATCACGGCTTACCTGTGACAAAACTCTCTTGACTGTGGATGTGCTTTCCTGGGCTCCTGGTGACCACAGGACCCTTGGGGATCCAAGAACCACCAGTTAATGTCTACAGACACATGGGAGACAGTGGACATTACAAGGAGATGGGCAGGTGTCGAATGTGAGACTTCCCTTAACATGTTTTATGAGGCACTGAAACACTTGATGTGGTGTTTGATTTTCAAGTACCTGCTCTGTCTTCTCAGGGAGGAGGATGCCAATTCACACAGTGGGCTGTAGGAGCAAGGGCAGTAGGATGTGAGGACAGAGCAAGGCACAGTCCTGAGTGGCAGACAATAGTCCTGCAGGGCTGAGAGAGCTGGGGAGCATGAGGATCCCATGCCAAAGGGGCATGTTCTTATCCTCAGCTGCCATCCTGTTGATGTACCCTCAGTGCTGATAGCAATCTTAAGTATCTGCAATCTTGGTCTCATCTGTGTGTCACCTCTCTTCCTGTGACAGCTCTTCCCCCACACTGCCACAGACACCACAAGAGGTTTTGATGCTCCCCAAGTGACATATCAGGGAAACATTTACTCCATGCAGCTCTCTGCCATCCATTCTAGACCCTGATATAGGATTTGGGACTAACACTGCTTGAGCTGCCCTTGGGCTTCTTGCACGGTTAGTTGTGTCATTTTTTCTACCGAACGTCTTGAAAGACATTTTAACTAAATCTTGTGTAGTGTGAGTTGCATGGATATCAGAGAACATGTTGTGAGTCTGAGCAAGGCACTCAGTATTGATGTGCTCCACAGAAGAAAAATATAAAGGTAACTATTACAGTATTTACAGCATAATTTTTCATACTGAGATTTGCATAAGCTTTTTTGAGTTCTTTATCATAAAGCCCCCATGATTATAGAGGAGCCAACTGTTAAAAGAGTCTCTGTTTCTCCAGAGAACCCAGAGGAAAACAGTGCTTTAATACATCTAAATTTGCTTTAGGTGCCTGATGCTATCAGTTAAACTCCACAGAAAATATATTTCTTTCCTTCACTGTTTTTACCATTTCCCTCTTTCCCTAGTGTTTCCCCTGACTTGTCTTCTTCATGTCTCTAACACAAATGTAAGGAGAAATGGAACCTTTTTGCTCTGCAGATTTGCCCCCTGTGTGCATTCTTCCTGCCAGCAGCAGACTGCAAATGTTTCCTGCTTTTTGTCTTGAGAGGCCCCTGGGGTGAAAGGGGCTGAAGCAGACTGAGCAGAATGTGTTTAGTTCTGTGCATCATGACTGATTGGTACTTACTGGCTTCTGGGCCACCTGAATACCTACACAAGGCTGATGTGAGGCAGGTTGTGGAGAGGATAAAGTAGGAGTAACTTGGGGAGGATTTAACCTGCAGAATCTATTCCTGACCTTGCTAACAGGAGGGCTGGTTTCTAGGTCCTAGTCCCTAGGCCTGACTATTGACAGAAGCAAACTGAGGGGATGTGATGTAGTATGTCCCATATAATGTACGTGGTAGTACCATGAAAATGGCATCTCTTCTCAGGGAGACCATACTTCTGCCTTTGAGCCTCTTTTTGTTTGCCATTTGCTATCTCACTCATTTCACTATCCTGTGAGTCAAAAGTTGATTGCAGTGTGGTAAAACACCCTGACTCCTTTTTAATCCAACCAGTATTGTTCTGTGGTCTGTCCTTTGACTAATTCTCTCCCCGTACTCCCCTGACCTCTTTCGAAAAGCTGTGCTCCATGACTGTACGATGCTGGATTTGCAAGATTGATGTTCTCTAAGCATTTCACACTGTGTTGCCTTGCATATTTTATATCAATGTTCTAATTAAGACATCAGATCATGATGCTTGAGTGTTCATGCCAGTGATTCTTCTCTGAACAATGAAAAGTGGAAGGAAATATCCAGGAGCCTGGGAAGTGTGTGCAAATGAGTTGTTTTTATGTGAATTGTTAACATGCTCTTCCAGGCAGGGTATGGGATTTCAGGTGGGATTCTCTCTAAACTGAAAAACTCTACTTTGCTCTGGCTTTTCCAGTACATGCTCCTACACATCTCCTTCAATGGTGGGCATCATCCCTCAGATGTAGTAAAAGCAGCTCAGCCCAAAGTGGCAGGAAGGAGTAGGTGTGGACATGGAAAAAGCAGAAAAATACCTGACCAGGTCAAAGCTCTGGTAGAGGAGCAGAGTCTGGTCACAGAAAAGCTGCTCAAGGCTAAGCACTGTTCCTGTAAGAAGACAGAAGCAGTGGACTGAGACTCTGTATTTGCTTTCTTTCCAGACTCGTGTCAGCTGTCTTTTAGTCTGTGCTCCCTTTCCACTCCCTGCCCTTCTCTCCTTAAGTGTCTGTCTGCTACAGCAGCAAGAAATAAAAGACTTTCTCTGCATTGTGAAAGGAGTAAGTGGGATGTTCCTGGGTTCAGGAGTCAGCACCAGGCCAGTCCAGCTCATTTGTTTAGAGGATGTCCTCTCACACTGAACTTGCAGAAGTGATGGGGACGTGCAGCAGCCTCAAGCCTGGTGGTGACTCGTGGTTTCAGTGATGTGAATCAGCTCCTGAAACAAGTGTGTAGCCAAGTGCAGACTGGAGCTGGCTCCCTGGCATGGTGCCCATCCACATCTCACAGAGCATGAGCAAAGCAAGGACTCTTGCCTTTTTATCTGGAGCTGGTTGATGGGATCTTCTGTCAGGGTTTCACCAGCCAGTCCAGGTGATTAGCAGCTTATGCATCTTCTTTCAGTTTTTTAACTGACTTTGAGTTCCAATCAAGTGCAATCTCACAAGAATCCTGGAAGGAGGGATATTTAGGGCAGGGAAGCAGAATGCCTGTGTGTGCTGCAGGAACAGCAGTGAAAATTGCTGGAGGCTGAGAAAGAAAATTCTTTGGGACAAAAGGAACCTGACATCATGAAGGGGCAAGCCTTCAAATCTTCATCTTGATATAAGAGGGAAAATTACCACTTTCAGAATATATTGTATTCAAGGCTTTTTGGGTTTGGAAGGTCAAGAGAGGATTCGTGGCATCTTACAGTGGTGTCAATATGTCTCCACTTTCTCTTACATGTCTTTTCATTCTTATTTTCCTTTTCTATTTTTGTGTCTGATGTTGAAGTTCATTTGATTTTCTGATTCTTCCTGCATTTCATTTCCCTGAGTTCAGTCTCAGCCTGGATTTAGAGTTATAATCATTTGTATTTGGAAGTGTGGGGTTAAAATGATAAAATAAATTTGTTAAAATGTAGGGTTTTTTTTCCCATCCAGCTTTTCAAGATCTAATTATTTTTCAGCTGAACGAGTATGCAGTTGATAAGATGAAAATGTAAATTTACAGGTTTAGTATTCAAAGTATTTTTCAACTGATCAAAGGGGAAGCATTTTACAAAACACAAAGCTTGTGTTCTTGCAAATATCTGAAGTTATGCGGTTTGTAGTCAAGCCATCAGGAAATCCACAGGGCATCCACTAATGCTTATTTCATTTTTCTGCAGGAGGTCTTGACCTTATCTTCATGCCAGGCCTTGGGTTTGACAAAAAAGGCAACAGATTGGGAAGAGGGAAAGGATATTATGATACCTATCTTGAAAGATGTATGAAACATCCCCGTGGAAAGCCTTACACGATTGCTTTGGCTTTTAGAGAACAGATTTGTGAATCAGTGCCTGTGACAGAAAATGATGTTCCAGTAGATGAAATCCTTTATGAAAACTGCTGAAAGTATTTTGATACCAACCCACCTCCGGAGCAAGCAACCAAAGATGTCATATCCGTCAATCATGGTTTTTTCCTAATTGTCATATGTGACTTTGGGACCAATAAAAGACACTTTTTGTGTTTTGGGACAAAAACCTCAAAAAACAGTATAACTGTGGTAATAGAAGTGAGGATTGTCTTGATTTGTTTCTAATTAGCAAATGTCTGGTGTGAATTCATATTCTAGAATCAATGCACACAAGAATGAATGTTTATTACAATAAGGACCATTTCATCTCATAATATTTTTGAGGTACAGGCTTCTTGATACTAAACGGTTTTATTACTCTGGTTTAAAAGTGAACTCTCTAGTAATGACAGTTTTTGATCCATTCTGGAATTAGATACTTGTAATGGTAAAAATTCTTAGTGTGATTTAAATTTAAATATTGTGTTCATCCATGAGCAAAACAAGAAATTGATGGAGATGTCTTAGAGGAAGCTGGACAAAAATGGTGATGGGAAAAAAGCCTTAATTAAATTTAGTGTATGCAGTAATTCCTTGCAATTGTCTTAAAATAAAGGGAGTACCTGTTAATAAAAAAGGATTGATGTCCATAAGTTTGATATGTTCTTTCCTTTATCTGAATACAAGAGTGTAATGTAGTCTAAAATGTGGTCAAGGAGTTCTCTATCTGGAGACAGCTCTTTTTTGGTAAAATAATATTCAAAATTCTCTATTCAAAGTTCTCTAATTTTGTACATCAGCTATTAATAATGTCCCAAAATACTGTGTGGTGCTTTGTTAAAAAATAAGAGATGCTGAGAATTGCAGAGAGCAGGTTTTATGGATGGAATAAATTTTTGGGTGGAAGGTTGGCTGTTCTCTGCTTCTCCAGACAATCATGGAAATCCAGAAGAAGATAGTGAGTTTCCTCTGCACACTGTACTTGTAGTATAAGAACACAGTATTTCCAATCAGGATCAATCAAACTGTCAGAATTTTGTGTTCTGTCTTTAATACAACTTCACCTTTTCTATGCATATTTAATTCTTCCCCCAGTCAATAAATCAGTGCATTTATTTTCACCAAACTACTCTGTTTCATCATTTTAAAAAATCCATAAATTCTTAAGGACCAGCTCCAGAGTGGAATGACCTTAAGGCTTCCTCAACAACACCTGGTTTTGTGAACAAAACCATGCCTGCAGTACCTGTGAACCTTTTCTTCTCAGAGTGCTTGTATTCAGTGCTGTTTCCCTTCTGCTAATAGTGGGACTATTTAAACCCTTTGGCTCTGGGGTGACCATCAGCTTAGCAGCTGAGGTCTCTCTGGCCTGTGCTCCCTGGTTCTTCTCCATCCTGTGTTAACCGAGGTCCATCTGGCCAGGCTGAAATTCCCTCTGGCCTTGGGCTGCTGGGCATCCCACCCGTGTGTGCAGGAAAGCTGCAGCCTGGGCAGGGCAGCTGCTGGCACTTTGCCATCTGGGCTGCTTGTGAAACAGTGGTGATCAGAGCTGGCCTTCCATCCCTTCCTTATCACACTGTGTCACCCTGCAAACGAAAGGTGTGTCCGTGGGTGCACAAAGGGTGGTGCAAGCAGAAATTGAGGTGGCAGCATTGGTGCTGGTGCAGTCCTTGGAATGTCCCCCAGGTCCCCTCAGCTCTGAGTTCTGCCAGCTGTGCTGCCTCACACGAGGGAGACAGACTCCTACCATTCCAGACCTTTGGGGAAGAAAAGTGATGAGAAAACCAGACTTTTTTTTTTTTTTACAATCTCTATCGTGTCAGTATTTTAATCCCTTCTTCATTTCTGAACTTCCATTAGCATATGGAGAGCAACAAAACAAAACAATGGGGCAGGCTTTATGTGTGGCAGGCCTGTTTCTGGGTTTGTCTGCAAATCTGCAAGAGTTCACCTCCCACATCAGGCTCAGCAGTGTGCCATATGGCACAGCCTGCCACCAACATCAACAAAGCCACGCTGAACCCAGTGCTTGTCACAGCAGAAACCTGGAACCGGCATCTGATACATGTTTTAAATACATATATTAGGTCCAACACTGTGCTGGCCTTTGGCTTAGCTTTTGATCTTGCTGTCTGAACTTTGATTTATTCACTAGAATAAGGGCTGCTGGGCTTGTAGGTATTTCACTACAGATGATACCAGGTGAACAACTGTGTACAGAAAGGCCAGCATATGTGGAAGAGACTTCAGAGCCAGCACTAGCAGCTGTACAGAAACAAAGGGCTGAGAGACAAGGACTTGGTTTTGTTGTGTGAGAGTTCAAAATAGGAGGGGGGGAAATGAAAGATTTTGGATGCAAAATACAGGCTCTCATCCAGCACAGCCACAGATAGGCACCAAGCTTTGTCCTTGTGGGCTCACTGGAGTTGCTGGAACTAATTGGTGTAGAAAAAGCAAGCAAGCTTTGAAGGTTTTCAGGACTTGAGGCAATGAGTGTCCTCAAACTTCTTATGTCTCAGATCACTTTTCAGTACCTCGTGCAGCCATTCTCTCCCACTTTCACTCCAAACTGCCCTTTTGGCTACAGCTGCAGTGGGAAAGGATGAGGAGACTATTTAATGTACTGTATCATTGGGAACAAGAGGAACTGGTGCTTTGTTCCTTGCCAGCCTCTCCTGAGTCAGGAGTTGATCATTACAGGCTCATCAGCCAGGCTGGGGGAGCTGCAGGACCCTGGCTGATGCAAATAGCTCTTAACATTTAGCTGGTGGGGATAGTAAAACGATATTTATGTATATTGTCTTGAGAATCACGGAGCTAAATAAATGTGACAGTTTTCATTTGACATCCCCAGCCTTGCTGCTGTCGCTCAGGGTTTTTCTTTTTGCCACAGAACATGAAATCACTGTCAGTTTGATAGTATATAGCAGTGTTCCTGAAGCACAAAGGTTAGGGGGGTGGGGGGCGCGTCAGCATTATTTACGTTTGCTATGCATGAAGTGGCACTCGGGGAGCGAGGCAGGCTGCCAAGACCGAGAGGAATCGGGGCTGTCTGGTTGCTCTCTTGTATCTCTCCATGCTGGATTGTCAGGGTAGGATTTATAAAAATTGCTTCAAAACAGTATCATCTTTCCTCAAATGGACGTGCCCCCGTCTGGTGCAGCGATTGCCATTATTGCTATTCTCGTGACAAAGTGTCTATCAATCTCCACTTTGTTTATAAACAAATCTGCCTGCCCTGCATAGGAAATAGATAGACTAAGGGAAAAACACCATTACCAAAGGAATAAGTTAATTATATTTCAAGATCTCAGCGGGGAATGCTATCTCAGACTATTCAGTAAGATCTGACCAGTAGAGTTATAATTAAAAAATGTCCCCAGGGAAGAAGTTGTAAATTATTTACTGTAAGGGGCTTTTCCAGCTTCTTTTAGTTTAATTACACACTCTGAAAGAGAAAGACCTCAGAATCAAATTAACTAAGATGTTGAAATGGCTTTGTTAAAATCATGTTTACAGCTGAGCAAGTGGGTGACTGTGAGCAAGGTTCAAATATAGGACAAATCTTTGAAAGCCGACATTACTCATGGTTTAAAAATCATACGGAAAGCACCAAAAAGTCTGTGCATAGAAAATGCAGTTGCTGGTTTTATCCAGCGTTCCCACTGGCCTCAGAAGGCTTAGTATGATCTGGCAGTGCCTCATGGCCATTTCCTTGGTGGGAAAGGAACTGATTTCTGTGGGCTTTTCCATAGGGTACAGAGGTAACTGGTTGGACTTGATGATCTCACAGGTCTTTTCCAACCTGAACAATTCTCTGAGTCCATGATTCTAAGCCCTACCAGAGAGAGATGAAAGATTAGAGGTGATGGAGAGGCAGAATAAGAGCATGCTGGGACGGTCTAAATTTTCCGTCACTCTCTCACCATCTAGGACATTTTAGCTCAAAACATCCTGGTTAACCCTTAGTGGAAGGTGGGCTGAACATGTCCCTTGGTGCTAAGGGACAGGCAGATGTTGTGACCTTTTCAAATGTGTGGGTGTAGACATCTGTTGTGATCTCTGGTCAGATGTGGAGAATGGAAGTCAAGAGAGCTCCTCCTTCATCTCAACCACTGACTCACTGCTTGGCCAAGAAGGAGGCATTATCTAATATCTGTTTGCTAAGGCATAAGGCAGCCAGGAATACTCTATCTGCCTGCCTGTTGATGCCAAATTCTATGTATGTAATGGCTTTTCAGCTGCAGTTGCCCTTGAATTTGTTTCTTTCTGCAAGGCCCCACGTCTGCTGTGGCACCTTCACCACAGAGCCAAGGGCTGCACAGAGCAGCCAGCCAGGCACAGCTGCTGGGGCCCATATACACATATTGCCACTTCTCCTTACTCTAGGTCTCCTTTTTCTTTCAAATTTATTGCACTTTCATGTCTTGCTTAGATGGAAACTGCCCCAGAGTTAGGAATCTCCCTACCCCCTGCGTGTGTACAGTCCTCAGCATGGGATTGTAGCCTGGGGGTGCCATTATCACATCCCAAGCAATAAGTTCTCCACCTTCAGGCAAACTATCTGCAAATCTGGAGATGAAAGCTGCTTCAGTCGTTCATCAGGCAGATGAGATCTCTGCTTTTATTTTGTTATACTGTAAATCTGCTACTTAGTTTTTTAGTCTCTCTGCAAACTACTGAATCATAAAAATGCTTGTAGCAAATGCCAGCTTGTCTGTCACCAGTGTAATGCATTTTAAATGGCTTATCACATCCAAGAGAAGACTACAATACTTTGGAGATGATTTGGATATATAGTTAGGGAACAAAATATGTTGTCAGCTTTCAAATTGTCTTGATCAGTAGATTTTATTTTGTATTTTACTATAGTGTATCCAGTAGCACTTTGAAAGGAAAGAGAAAATATCCCTAAATTTCTGCAGATGTAGTCTTTTTATGGGGAAAACCACAGAAGAGTGGAAGAGGACAGAATGTAAACCAAAGGATTTTTCTGGAAAGGGGAGGACTGTAAGGTTGGAATATTCTGAGCAGAAGTACTGCCATTTAATTATTAGGAGTGGTGAGTCCATATTAACCTTTATGGAAAGGTACTGTAGGCTATAATAAAGCTGAACACATTTCTATAGCCTTTTGTTATCACCTTGTCAAATTTAATAAAATATTACTAGCAAAAAAGTTCTATTAGGATGGCTAAAAAAAGTACTGGAAAGGATTATTTCCTATTAAATAGTTTAGATTCACCATTCCACCCAACAGTGTGTGAGTGTCCAAGTGGTGGAGCAGGTCACTGATCATTTCCCCTTGAATTATGGGGACTTCATTCTGCTCCTTATCCCTGTTTTCAGGGGGCTGGGTACCTGCTAAAAAACTGGTCTCACTACTAGAGACCGAGGCAAAGGTGTTAAATACCTCAGCTTTTTCCTCATCCTCTGTCACTAAGTTTCTTTTCCCATCCAATAAAGGATGGACACTCTCCTTAGCCCTCCTTTCATTTGTAATGTATTTATAGAAACATTTTGTAGCACCTTCCACAGCAATAGCCAGGTTAAACTCCAGTTGGGCTTTGGCCCCTCTAACTTTCTCCCTCTGTAACCTCACAACATCCTTGTAGTTCAGCCAAGCCAGTCTTCCCCACTGGCTCATCTTTTGGCACATGGAGATGCCCTGTTCTGCTTCTTTAGGGTTTCTTTCTTGAAGGATATCCAGCCTTCCTGGACTCCTCTGTGTCCCAAGGGACTCTGTCAGCCAGGATCCTAAAAACAGGCCAAAGTCCAAGGCAGCCATTCTGCTGACCCCCCTCCTTTCCCAAGAACTAGGAAACTATTGATAATTTTCTGATCACAGTGCCCAAGGAAGCTTTGAACCATCACATCACCCTTTCTGAAATTCCTGGTGTGGGAAAAGCCCGTGGTCCCCTGGGAACACCACTTTGGGAACCTACCAGCTCTTTAATACAGGCAAAAGTGAAAAATGTAGCAAGCAAAAGCAGGTAAATTAAACAGAAAGCTGAAGCTGAGGTGGGAATTTGAGGAGGTTTAGATACAATCAAGTCATTCTGAAAAAAGAGAAAAAGAGATTACGCTCTAAGAACTGGATTGCAACGACTTGGTGGGAAAGGGCTTAGCTCAGACTTCAGCAGTTTTGCAGCCACCCTCCTGACTGGATGCAAACTGCCCCTTTACAGCCCTGATAAATGCTCTGCAAAAGCTAAAATAAAGCAACCTCCACTTTACAAAGGCTGAAAAAGCAACTTTGCAGCTTGTTAGCTGGGACACACTTGCTTCCCTGAGACTTCTCCTGCTCGGACTGGTAGGACTTTGATAGACCTCCTGTGCTGTCCCTGACACAGGACACTCACGTATGAACACTGTTTTATCATAAATTAAAAGCACTGGGAAAGGCCTGGAAGTTGGCCATAAATCTGGTGGTAAGCACCGGCGAGCAGCAGGGGCTGGGCTGTACATCATTAATAAAGATGTTGAGGAGGCACAGGCGCTGTCTTGCTGTGGATGTTGTTGCTCAGGGCTCCACCACAGCACAGCTGAGATTTGATGCACACAGGGCTATCAGTCAAAGACTCTTGGCTGGCTTAAAAACGATACAGGGTACTGTTGGAAGAAGCTGTTCTTGGTGATGAGGTTCTTGTTTTACTTTTATTTAAAGGGAGAAAAAGAGTCTATCTCCATTTTTCAACATAACACAAATTCCTGACGGAATTCCCCAGCCTATTGAACAGTGCTGTGAACTTTGTTTTGAATAATTTGAATAATTTGCACCAAAATTAAAGTGAGGTTTAAAGCTCTGTGTGACATTGGTCTTAGCTTTGTAAGCACAATCTCCAGCACAACAGGCCTCTGGCTGGGATTAGTCCCAGCACAATGCAGATTATTCAAGAGCAAGAATAAAGAGGTAAGAGGAGGGGATTATAGTGCAATGGGCTTAAATCTGGTTTTGCATAAGGGGTGGAGAGCAGCAGCAGGACCAGCCAGGCTATTTTCTCACCACTTGAATACTTCAAATCCAGCCTGGATGTATAATCTTCTGGCTTTGCCTTTTCTTTCCCTGATGGGTATACAAATTTTTGGAATAAGGGTCCTCCTTCAGCATTTATAGGACACTCTATGGTGCATGGACAGAAGCCATAAGGGGCACAGCAGCTCTCTTGCTTATTGTGGCACCCAGAAATGAATTGTTTCTCCCTGAGGACAGTGGGGAGAGGGCTGCAGTTGTCTGGGCATCATGGAGGAGAGGGAAGAGGAGCAGAAAAGGTGAATGGGTGTGGAGGAGGGAAGGGAGCAGCTCTTCGCTGGGGACTGCCACACACTCACCTCCTGCCATTTGGAAACTTTTTATACAGAGCCATGGGAACACAAGTATTTGTGGATTTTTTTTAACAAACTATAAATTGGATTTTAAAGCAAGCATTTGTCTAAAATTACAAGCCATGGGCCTGAGATGCTGTAGAGTGTGACAGAACAAGGGGCTAATTGCAAGCAAGCTTCTACCCCTCTTGATTATTGTTGTAATTCACAGATTATTAACATGATGGTCTAAACATGAAATAAGTTGTTTAAAACTGTGAAGTCCTTTTTCTGATCTCTAAGTCACTACCTAAAGTAGGTGGGATGTGTGTGTAAAAAAAGAGGTTTGGGCTCTGCCCCCATCTGATGCTGTGCTGCTCCCTGTTAACATGATGACTGCTGCCAGGAGGCTGCAAAATGGCATTTTCAGTCTTCTGCTTAGCTTGTGGGTGTATTTCATAGCTGGTCCCACGTGTTCTTCTGCAAGCTCTCATAAGGGCACGGAGGCTGCTGCCTTCTATGGTCCTCCCTCACCTCCTGGTTTCCAGCACAACTGGCCCTGCCTGGAGATTTAGGGCATTTGAATCAAGGGAGGTGGGGAAGGAGTGAGGCCATTTGCTAAATGAGCATTTCCATGGGTTTGGGAAGGTGCCCAAGTGCCAGGTTTTGCACTTTCAAACTGCTGCCTTCAGGCAGAGGAGGAGGAGGAGGAGGTGGCCACCATGGACAGCCTCCTGATGCAGGAGGACAGTTGGAAAGGTGACCAAGCTCTACACTATTTTCCTATTTTCTTAGCCCATGGAACAGCACAAACATCCCTTTGGTGTTTAAAATACAGTTAAGCACTTCCCAGAGAGGAAGAATTTGCCTGCAGCTGGGCATGCTACTTCTTTTCAAGGTATCCACAATGTTGTTGACCCCTGTTTGGTGTCACCTAAAAGATGGGTCAAGAGCAGTTTAAGCACACTAAAATCCCAGCATTTACCCCTCTGCCCTTTTGAATTTTATTTCTCAAATAGCTGGTGTGCCATGCAAGAGGTGGTGTACAAAGAAGACCCAGTAGAGGAGCTGTTTTGCAATAGTATAATGCTGTTGGGAGACAAACTAATATTCAAAAACTTCTAACTCATTTTGTGTCTGGTTTTGGGATGTGTGTGTGACACAGATCAACTTACCCTCACTCCCATTATTCTACCTTTTACTCTGACAGCAGGTAGTGTTTAAGGGCAACACTGGAAAACACTGTTAAAGGCAATGAGCCCAGAGCATTTATTAAGGCAACTTTTTGTTCAAAGAGGAGACTCTTAACAGCTTTGGCTTCGTGGCTTCCTTCCTGTGTAACACTTTGGAGCACAGGAAGGCAGATCTTGACTTCATGGGTTATAGCTCTGTCTGCTGAAGAGCTTGAGAAGGATCAATGTGAAATGAATCCTAGCACAGCCTATCCCCAAGAGCATAGCAAAATTAATCCACCACTAGTTTCTCTCTGTCTGGAGCTGGAAAATACAAACAGAAAGTGAAATTTGTGCTGATAATTACTTTGGCAGCTGTCACATGTACATGGTGTAAAGGATCAGCACAGACACAGCTTCCAATATGATGATAGCCTGTGGTAATGGCTATGATTAAGAGGAAGCTAATTAGAATATTTTACACATTCAGTCCCCACAGTTCACTGCTCTTTAAGTAAATTTGCATTTGGGAAGAGAGCCTTATTTTTGATGTACATGGATAGTGTTCCCTGCAGACTTCCAGTGATTTACACTGTAGCCATTTGCACCAGAGCATTTTCTTTGGTAGCTCACCAAATATTACAGCTTTCTTCCACACAGCAGCAAAACTCTGAAAAGATTTGTCCTAGTTCTTCTTACATACAAGCTGGTACAAATACATGAAGAAATACAAAGAATAGGAATTTTTAAGATTACCTAAGGAATTTAGTCTAATGCTTCTTCTTCAGTGTTGCTTCAAACACTACCTACTGTGAGAATAATATGTGAAGAATAATGGAGTGAGGATAACTAGAACTGTTTCTCACACGTGTCCCAAAACCAGATCCAGAATGAGTGAGAAGCTTTTGAATAGTACTTTGATTTCTAAGTCACGTAAGTATTTGCAATTTTACCCAGGATGGAGTTGCACATGCAAACAGACTGGTTTCAAGCAGCATGAGCACACTCAAATGCTTTTGTGTTGGAGGTATTAACCCACATATGGGTATTCAACTACTATCAGAACAAACTGTGCCACTGCACTAGAATCAGATAAAAATATGCAAAGCAGGTAGCTTGAGGCTCATTTGTACTAAAATTCCTCTAGCTGTTTGAACAGACTTTGTAATGTCAGCATACTCCCACCTGAGCATCTTCTTTATTGTGAGCATTGTAAAATGGCCTTCCTGGATGCAAAAATGGGACCTGAATACATTTACTTCAAGGATGCAAGCCTTTTTTTTTCCTCTTAAGTAAAAAAATGACCGGAGTCAAAATAACCTAATTTCTTTCTTTCTCTTTCTCTTTCTCCCTCTCTCTCTCTCTTTTTCTCTTGAAATTATAGAATTATAGAGTGAGAATTGGGAAAAATATATATAAAAAATCTGGATTATTCCCCTTCTTATTTCTCCTGCTCATCTTTTATCCTTTCCTGTCCTTGTCATTGCTCCTCTCTCTCCCCCTCATAGTTATCATCCTTGCTGTCCTTATCAGCATTATTAGTTGGCATCCAATTGAAAAGCCCTCCATCCCATCACAGGTTTGTATTTGCAGATGCAGGAGAGAGGCTTTGGACAGAATCCCACATGTTGGGGGCCCTTGGAGATGCATGGGGTAGAAAAGGAAGATAAGAACAGCAAGTCTATAAATCTCCACATCTATAAATCTTAAAATGGATTACTGATGACAGTAACTCTTTAATGGAAAGAGTGACAGTCCATGTAGACGAAAGGCAGTGTAATTCATGGAGGCTATTAAATTTGAGAGGCCTTTTCATTCTCATTTGTCTTTCAGTGTTATGTGTTGATCACAGGGAGATTATTCTCAGGGGAGAGATGTGCCCTGCTCACCAGGGCCTGAGGAGTGCCTGTGTTTGTCTGTCTGGCATTTGCTGTGGTGAATAATATATTTGCTCCTCCTGCACCAGAGAAGAAAACAGACAGTGCTGGTAGGGGATGGAGAAGAGAACACACAACGGGCTGCCCTGCTTGTGATGTTTGAGAGCCTCCTGGTTGCAGCACTGTGTTTGTAGAGTTAGAAGTATCCACAAACCAAACACAGAGCAGTAAGGGGCTCATGGTCAAGTTCTCCCCATCTTTTGATCAGCTGGGATGTGACTGTGCCCAGGCAACCCCTTCACAGCCCAGCAAAACTGTCACAGGACAGAGGCCACCTTCACTGGATGGGATGTGATGGTGGGGCTGTTTTCTGTGGAAATGAGGCCTGAGAGGTCAAGTCACAATGGAAAAAGCAAAAGCACCCAGCAAAAGCAGCTTGTGGTTTATAAATACTGATGCATCAGAATAAGAGTTCAGAGCAGTGAGCAGGCACCAGGGGAATTTACATCTAACAGCACTCACTTTGCCAAGATAGCATTTCTTAATTTTGGTCAGGGGTGCCAAAGTTACCATGCAGCCCATGGGAAAATAAAGCTGAGTTTCATCGAGAAATGAGTCGCTTCTTTGACTTGGGAGAGGTTGGGAGCAGGATGGTTTCACTCCGGGGTGTGGATGGATTTACTGTAGCACAGTCATTTCCTGCAGGTGATGGGCTGTTCCTGCTGCCTGTGCCAGCCTGGGATGTGTTGTCCTTGCTGTTGGTGCCATTGTTCATTCCGGGGCTGAGGCACTCAGCAGATGTGATCCCCATCAAAATCAATTGGCTGAAGTCACACCCTGCATCTTCAGTTGCTGAGGAAAGAAAAATCAGTGTTGCTCATGAGAGGACCACTGGTGCAGAAAGTCACTTAGCACCAGCAGCTGCTTTATGGCAGCAGAGATTCAGAGATGCCAGCAGAGGCTGCAGCAGGATCCTGTGTTAGACTGGAGTCCTGGGGACATGCATGGGAAGAAACCTTGAGGAGAGGGCTGCTCCTTCTCTGTGTATGGAAAATTCCCATTCGTTTCCGAAGGAAAGCACGTGTGTGTAGTTTATTTATGAACTTATTTACACAGCTAAAAAGATCAAGGACATTGCTGTCAAACTACAGAGATCTGGGTCCATACTCTCACTGCAGCCGGGGAGCTGACAGCAGCTTCAGTGTTCTAAATTACTTATTGGCTAATTAGCCATTTTCTATTAATTATTAGCTTATTGCTATTAGCTGATTAGCCCCTGGCTGGCCATTGTGGCAGCCCCACCTGCACCTGCAGAGATGGCAATGTTCTCACTCCAGGTCTGTGTCCAGCCCTGGCCAGGCGTGGCTCCCAAAGCTGCTGCCCTCTCCTACAGCGAGGGTCTCAGCCAAGCACTGGTGTGTGGCACCTCTGTCACCAGACCCTGCTGGCATTTTGGCAGCCTTGCCATTGTGCTGGGGATGAGTCAGAGGAGCTGTGCTCTCTGCCCAGGGCCAGGAGAGGCTCAGTTTCAGTGCTGAGTCACTGGCAGAGCAGTGTGGGCAGCCTGGGGCTGTGGTTTGTAGCCTCCTGCTTTATAAAGGACTTCTGCTTATTTTTGCCCATTTAAAAGGTCACTCATCCCTAAGCATCCTTCTGTGGATGTTCCTCCAGCACACCTAGGTAAGGATGGATTTGTTTGTTCATGGTCCTCGCTGTTTAATGTGAGGGTTTTACCATGGTGCACAACCCTCATCCACACTGTGTCTGCCTCCAACACCTCTGGCACCAAGACAGAAGCCACTTCTTCCAAATATTGTTATTGTGATGTATTGTTTATACCATGGAAAAATATTGAGGAGACAAAGTGGGAAAAATTAGTTAATTCTTCCTAAAATCTGCAAGCAGATGAAAGACAAAGAATATAGAATAAAAAAAAAAAAACCAAAACAAAAACAAACCCTCAGCTAATTTTGGAGCATGTTTCATCTTCACAAGAGTCACTCATTTTCTAGATAATTCCTTGTAAACCTTTGTTCCTTTTGTTGCAAGTTCGGTATAATTTCATATTATGCCAAGTTCAATGCAAGGGAGGAAAGAAAAAAAGGCATGATGGTTTGAATTATTCCCCATCCCCCCATCCCACAAGAAAAACCCAGGTTTGAACTTTACTTTTTAATATGCAAGGACCCAGCCAAGGACGCCCTTGCTAATCTTTCAAAATGCAGCATTTTGCTCCTTCAAAGTCTTAAAAGCTGCTTAGATTTTGACTGAATGTGTAACCCTATATTAAACTTCTAATGGCTAATGAGACAGAACTTGGTTATGAGGACTAAAATACAGAAAATAAAAATCAGTAGCCTAGAATGAGTACTCATCCTCTTTTACTTCCATTAAATTCATTTTAAACTAACTTTACCATATATCTTTCATGAGATTTTCATTATTTTCCCAACCACTGAGGACAAGATGGAACAATCAGTTTTATTGTTCATTTGTCTAATTTTTGCTTCACTGTGGGTTATTCAGGCATTTGAGTGTGATATTTCACTGCCAGCCCAAGCTGGTGTTTTAATCTGTGCTGTCCCTTCTCCTCCTCCTGTTCTCTGCTTTTCTTCCAGTTGGAAGGACAAAATGTCCATTCCAAATATGCAACTTCAAAAAAAAATTTAAAAATCTCTTGCAGTGCTGTTCTAAGCTGGAACAAATCATACAAATGCTAAAAGTGGCTTTTATCAGCTCTGTTTTCCTCTAGACATTTGCATCCCTAATCCATACAGATTTTTTCTAGCTTGGGGTATCTCCTAGATCACTTTTCCAGCAGAACTGCTGCTCTGGATGTCTCTTGGGTTACCATTTTTGCACAGTCTATAAGAAAGCTGAAGCTGTGTCTGTCCAGTGCTGTTTCGCTGGCTACATCATTCTGTAGGCAAAAAATGTGGCGGGAATTACCTGGGCTTTATCTCACGTGAATGAAGTAGCAAGGTCTGATTTGGTAATGTGAATGAAGTTTCTGATTTTAGTCTAACTCTGAATATCTAATTTTGTTAATGCATACCTATGAAATACCTCACAACAATGTTATCTAGAAAATGTTTGAAGAACAACAGCAGAGTTTATCTAAGTCAATTGTACAGTTATTTGTGGGGACTGCACTGCAACTCTGCTGGAAATAATGGCAATTCTGCAGTTACTCATGTCAGCAGAGTTATGATATTCCCTGATTGCTCTCCAATTAACTTGTGCCACTGCAGCAGCCCCGGAATGGAGCAGGCAGGACACATTGCTAAGGAATCCAGGCATTTTGAAGGGGCTACCTTATGGCCAGCAGCCCCCAAACTGTGGTTCTGTTTAAGCAAGGGCTGGATAAGCACCAGCAGTGAGGATCCGTGGCTTTTTTTTGGAGCGAAGCTCTGCGCTCAGCTCACGTTATTGATGGGGTCGTGTGTGAGGGAGGCTTACAGGAAGGGAAGAGTAATGGCATAAAGAGAGAGAATGGCAAATTGGCTGGCTGAGAAATGACCTGTGTCCAGCCCTGCTGAGCCGGGCTGGCTGGAAGGGCAAAGGCACAGCAACGCAGCCGCTCGGTGAAAATAGGGGAAAGTCACTTTTAGTGAAAATAGAAATACTGATAGGAGTTTAAAAGTACAGGTCAAGGGATGTAGGCTGTTCCCCCTGATGTGAGGTTGGATGGAGGGTAATGATTTATTTTGTCTTTAAGGAGTTTTATTAATTATTGGGAAGCAGCTGCCTGTGATTGAAGCACTCAGAGGCAAAACCAACCAGGCACATGGGCCTTGGGAATCCCTTCTCACTTGAGCACTGGGAGAATTTACAAGGGATTGATCCCTTCCTAGGGCACAGGTTTGGTTAAGGCAAAGCATGGCAGGAAGGCCAGATTTGCTGTGGATGTGATTACCAGCAATAATTCCACTCCTGTCACCTCCCTCGGCAACAACCAACTGCTGGAGCAGGGCAGAGGAGATGCCGGGCAGTGACATGTGGCAGGGACAGCAGGTCGAGTCTCAGGCCTGGGAGACAGAAATCAGGACAGACAGCTCCCAGCAGGAGCCTTGGTGGCTTTCTAAAGCCATTTCTGGGCTCTTAATAGGCAGAAATAGGGTCAGATGGGTGCGAGGAAAGCAGATGATGATTCCTTAGAAAACAGATGTGCCTTCCCAATGTGTGCTCTTGTCTCTGTCTCAACAGCTGGAGCTCATCCTCATTCCTATCACTCACTCTTACTGCTCTGAGCTGTTGCACATTTAATATGAAGATTTTGATTCATTTTATGGTAAGTCTCACCCATCTGCATATGTTGGTGTTGAGCTGGCTCCTGTACAGAGCTCCAGTGCTGAAAGTGGATGGAGAAATCTAGGATGAAAGGTTTGGCCCCCTCAGGGACACCTCATGGATAACGAGGTGTGGGCTCTTCAGTCCCATGAACAAGGAATAATTCACTGCATTTTCAGGCTTGGCAGCTTGTTTCTTATAATTCCTTGAGAGGTGGTAATTAAATGTCATTGCATTAGAACCAATATGTCCCAAGCAGAGAACAAACTCATACTCATAATTATGTAGCCATCACATTAAACAAACAAGATGCTCATTAAAAATAGATGCAAAAGATTCAATTAGATCTAATGCTGTATTAAGGATTTGATGACATGCTGGCTTTATCTCCATTGGTTCTAGGAATAATGAAGCAGCTTTTCAGAGTGACCCAAGAGGAATATGTTTCTTTTTTAAATACCCATTTTCTTTCTTAATCTTAAAACTACTATTAAGCACCTTTTCCTCTAAGTAAAGAGGGAAGGGGAAAAAAAAGGAAAAGGAACTTTATTGTCTTCCAGCATTCCATCTGGGTTTAGAGGCAAAAAAGAATGAGGGAGCCCAATCTTTATTCCGTGTGCAGCCTCTAATATGATTCAGAATAATGTACTAGGAAATCAAATCTCTGTAAGGGAGATTATTGAGTGTACAGAAAAGGATGATTATTGAATGTACAGAATTTCTTCTAAGCATTATCTGCCTCCTGTATATGTGCACCTCTCCTGTATGTCCTAGAAGAGCAGTGTGATGGTCACTTGGCTCTGTTCCTCCTGGTGAATCTTCTGCCTTTGGTCCATCCTCCCCACCCGGCTGGGCACTGGCTGCAGCTCCCACTGAGCTATAGATCTTTCTCTCACAAGCTGGTTTTATTTAAACCCTTGTCTGTGGCCCTGCCCCTTGTGTTTTGGAAGCATGTTACATTTTGCCAAGCGATCAGGACTGTGCTGTTCCATCGCTGCTTTCTTTTCTCTGAAAAGTCTGCCCAGGGGACAGAGCTGTAAATTGTATCCCGGCTCCATCTTAATCCATCACTTGGACCAAGCAGCAGAATCTTTGCAAAGACTGAAACAAAATCAACTTTGCTTTTTTCTTTGACTCGCTTGCCTAGCTTGCAATACAGACACTGTCAGCTTTTAATTATGTGTGGGCAGATTATCCAGTTGCAAATGAACCCTGTTACACCAAAAATAAAACACTTTTATTCTCCTCATTGACCTTTCCTACATCGTCTCTCCAGTTTTTGCTAAGATTAATATAGAAAATAAAACATTTATTTCCACAGTCTGATTTACATCAGTTTTGTTCAACTGTGCTTCACTTTATTTGGGTTCGTTCAGCTCCCTCCCTGAGTCTGGATAATCACAAGTTGGCTGACTGTAGTGAGGAAATACATATTAAAATTTATAGTTATCAAATAGCCTGATGCAGTGTCTGCTGTAGATGGCAAAATAGGTTGGAATGATTGGGCATTTGTCTCTGAAACAGAGGGTGGTTTTGATGTATGTGCATAATTTGTAAGAGAATTTGCTTCTCCATAACAGTGCTGTGGTTGATGCAGCATAATTAAGAATTTCATCACCAATCTGAAAAGAGCTCTTTGGTCTTGAATGTGGTTTGATTTCACAGAGAAATCACCTTTTGGGCATGATGTATTTGGAACCCCACGAGTCCCACTACCTCTAGGATAATTGCTATGAGGGAAATGTAAGAGATATGTGCTCGTGAGGGATATTGTTATAACAACCAATTCCTTGACTCTACTTGTAAATCAGTATATTCCAGCAAAGGGCACAAGCCTGAAAAGTTGTAGATTGACGTGTCCATGTTAATCTACAAGAAACAGGGATAAAGGGATATTTTCAGTTCAACTTCATCTCTTGCTACTGTGTCTAGTCTAAAGATAGCTGTGAAATCTCTCTGGCATTCCAAGGTGAGGTACAATGTGGGAAATAACTCTGCAGTGCTGCCAGTGCAGAGCAGAGATGGTGGTGGGGAGGTGAGATGGCTTTGCCAGCCTGGTGCTGGCTGTGTTTTCATGTTCTCAGGGAGACACAGGATCCTTCAGAGTGTGACAGTTGCTGATTTGGTCTGTAAAACACATAAACTTGTGTTTTCAGGTAGAAAACTGCAAACTGGAAAAAAACAGACTGTTGGTCTCTGCTGAAACATGAAGAACATATTTTTTTCCACTTTTGCTCACATACTTTTCCCTAGTCAGCTCATTTTCCTTTTAAAATATCCCCCCCTTTTTTTCCTATTTTTTTTCCCTTTTTATTTTCTCCAAATGAGCAACAACACCTTGGGTGCCGTTTCACTGTCCTCTCCAAGTGACATTTCAACTCCTCCAAGGAAGAAGTCACCATGAAAGGAGTAGAAGAAATCTATGGGATCATTTCTCCTGATAAGGGCAAAATTGTGACCATCCTGGGCCACTGTTGGCATTTCCCTTCACACCACTCTCTGAAAGCCCTTGACCAGAGGAAAAGGATGTGCAAAAGGTGAGATTTCCTTTACACTTATAGAGCCTTTCATCCCCCAGCAACTGAATTAATTTCATCTATAAAACAAGAGCCTTGGAGGATCCCACCCTCTTGTGCATGGGATGGGTTAATTTGTATTCTGCTGCTGGTTCTGTAAGATAACAAATACAGGAAGAGAACATCAATCCTGATTTCTTTTCTTTCTTTATCTCCCCTCCTGTTCTCTGTTGTGCCACGACTGCTAATAACATTCTGGTTTAGTGGTGGTTGTAATAAGATATGGATGCTGGATATTGTTTTTTTTATACCTGTTGCACCTATAAGAATGTGGATGGCAGACTTCTCTCCTCCTCTCCTGCTTCTCTCTGAATTGAATTCATTTACCTCAAAATTACAGAGCTGTAGTCACACATCCATCAGGTCAGAGAGATACTTAGAAGAAAGATGTAGTCCACTCACCCCTCCTATGTGCCCTTACATTGTTATCAATCCCTCAACACTCTCATCTCTTTTTATCTGAAAAAGAGGGACAAATACTCCATTTTTTCACTTAAATCTCAGATCATTTGCTAAAGTCATTTTGTGTAACCAACTTTAATTATTGATAAAGGTGAGACTTTCTGTACTTGTAATAAATTTCTATATTCATAAAAGGCCAGGGATTCAAAACACCCAGAATCTAAATTATTTATCAGTCAGAAGGACGGCTGGATCCACAGTACAGGACATTTCTAAGGACCTCAGCTGACCACAGGGGTCACCTGCTTCAGGTGTGACCTTGCTCTTTCTGCTCCCTAGAGATCTCCTAACACAGGAAGGTGGTGGGCATTATTCAAGCATGGATAAGACCTTGAAATTTATACATTTACTGGGAAAATGTGGAGATGTGGATGTGAAAGTTGGGAACTGGATGTCTGTCCCTCATCCATCAAGTGTGAAGAGTGATCCCCAGGGCTGGTGGTGCAGGGCAGCACTTTCTGCTGCTGCTCACACTTTGCCCAAACCCCCAGAACTGGGGGCTCGGAGCCACCTGAGCCCAGGTGATGTCACCTGTCCATGCTCTGGCACGGTGTGGGTGGGTGGGTGTCCAAAGGCACCCAGGGGTGCTGGATTTGGGCTTCAAAAAGTGGGTTTGGAGAGGCAGTGGGTGCAGATTCACCCCTACAGTCACCAAACTGGTGTCCTCAGTGGGCCAGTCTCACACACACAGAGCCCTGATAACATTTCACCACCCCACATGTTTTTAACCCATTTAACCCATGGTGTGCACTACCCCAGAGTTCGTCTGCCTTCACATCAGCCACATAACCTGGAGCTCCAGCCCAGTCTTTGCCCATGCAGAACCTGTTTTTTTTTTATTCTATTGATGAAATTGGAAAAAAAAAAAAATTCCACTTGTGTCCAGGAAAGAAGAACTGAGAAAAATGCCAGGACAAAAAGCAGACAGAAGAAGAAAAAATTTCCACTTACCAAAGCTGTTAGGCAAACCTCATCACACATTCATAACTCTGCCTTCCACCAGCAGCAGGGCTTCAGGAAAAACATCTCCACAGCAGACAGCAGCACAGGTGATCTAGTGCAGAGAATCAAGGGCAGGAAGTTTCCCTAAGATCTGTAATTTTAGAAGCAACTGAGACTTTCCAGTTTATTTGCATGATGAAGGAAGTGAGCAGAAAAAAAAAATCCCAGCGTCTTCCATCATGAAATACATATTGTGGCAGAATGCTGCATGCCTCGTGTCAAAGGATCCATAGTATTGATTTCTTGAAATGAAAAATAAGTTTAAGGTGGAGTGCTTGGGAAAAAAAAAATCAATAAAATTTCAAGTGACTGAATAGAACTATCAATTGTAATGACAGCAATCAAAAAGCCTTATCCAGTTCCATAACATTTTGGTGTCTGGACCTTTATTTTCATTAAATTTGTCATTGACAGAATGCTGACCTTACCTTACCAACCTGTCTGAAATTAGATTAAAATTAGTGTGGCTGAAAATGCTTGATTCCATTCCACACAGTGTGTGTAAGCAGAAACTGGAAAATATGGAGCAGAAGTGTAAATGTCTGCAATGCAAATTGGAATGCAACAACCAAGTCAACTCAGAAGAATATTTGAAAATATCTCCTGAAATTTAATAAAGAGACTCAGCCCCCAGCAGCTCTCACTGAAACCATCTCCCAGGGTGTTAGCAGAACATGAGGACCTGTGTCTCTTCCAAAACCCCTCTTTTTTTTTTGGGTTACTTTTCCCTTTTATTCCCACAACACTCAATGAATAATCAGCCTGTGTGGGATCAAGGGCTGGAACTCTCTGGGGAGGTTTCTCCCTGTTTTCAGACTGAGGATGAGGGACTTGCCTCTGAGCCATGCCCATCACCATCATCACCATCATCACCATCCTCATCGGGCTCCCCAGCACTATCCAGGACTCAAGGCTGAGCCATTCCTGGGCACTCTGCTCTAAGGGCTGTTATGTTTTTGCCCCAATCAACATGTGTAGGAATTAATTATTCATCATTATAAATCACCTTATCTCAGTACAAGTAATGTGAACAGGATCATCCTTTTCCAGAGGGGATGTTCCCCACATGAGGCAGCTCTGTAACCCTCGTGTGACCGAGGCAGTGGCTCTGCTGGTGCCTGGGGAAAAGCCAAGGGATGGGTTGGTCTCCTCCCTTCTTGCTCTCTCCTTCATGTTCTCCCTGCTTTGTTCAGAGCTGCTTTCCCTGCTTCTCCCCCTCTGTTCAGTGAACCGAGGCTGTGGCTCAGCAGCTCCCAGGGGACACACGTGGCAGGTCCCCACAGCCACAGGAGTGACCACAGCTCACTCGTCACCACACCTGGCTGTCATGTGGTTACCCCCATCCCCTCCTTATTACTCCACCAGACAGAGCAGGGACAGAGGCAGCCTGTGCTGCTTTATTCTCATCATCTTCATCCTCTCTGTTTTCTGTCTTCTTTCTCCAGATTTCCTACTCTCTTTTTTTTTATCCCAGTGATTTTGGAGCTATTGCTGTTAAAACTTCCCAAAGCATTCCTGGGGCCACCTAATCCTTTACAGCCCCAGAGCATCAGGTTCTCAGATGCTGCTGACCTTCACTGCTGGGAATGATTCCCAGTGGACATAAGAAGCTCAGACCTGCCAGGACGTCTTCCTCTCCTACTTAGGGCTAGAAAAAACATCCTCAGAATGAGACAAGAGGACTTGTCCTTGCATTTCTTGGCCAAGAGCTGTTCTTTGTGTCTCTCTGAAATCCAGAGCGTGCATTTTGCAGCTGCTGGGCAACAGAAGGTGCATCTGTACAAACCTTTCAGGATAAAGCATCTTGGCCGCCCTGAGTCACTGTCTGGTACCACAGGATCCATTTCTATGGCTGAGGACCATAGAAATATGAGATAGAAAAGGGGGAAAAGGGGGAAAAAGCCTACATTTTCCAATTTTTTTTATTTGTGGCCCCAGATGGGATTCTGGTTTGAATGCATAAATGGTTTCAATACAAAGTACCTCCTTTTCCTTTGTATTATTTCAAGTCCATTCTTAAAAGGCACAACCACAAGGAGCTGCCCCTCAATATGTGTGGCAGTGCCTCTGGTTTGGAACACACCAGACACTCTTCTCTTAGTTGTCATCAAAGGTATCATGTCCTCCAGCACCTAGATGTTAAATTGTGCTCTCTGATGGAGAAATTTTGTCTTCTTTTGTTCCAAATAGTAACACTGAATTTGTGGCATTTTCCTGGAAACATTTCTTTGTACTTAAAGAAAAAATACAATCAAGACTATATAAGGAACTGGTTGGCAAGTGATTCTATCATTCCTAAAGCCTTTTGAACTTTTCAGACCTCAAAGTGTTTGATTTACTTTGCTGTTCAGGTGTCATCTCAGGCTGATTATTTTTGAGACTTGTTCTCTTGTCCCAGGTCATTGAGTTTTGCACTTGATCTTCAAGAGCACCTTGGCTCCAGCTATTTCCTTGGGAATACACAGCCTTGCATTCACCTGCAGGGAGAGCAACCTGCACTAAACTACTGGAGTTGATTTACAGGAAAAGGGCCAATTTTTTCCTTTATCGCTTCTACTGTTGCAGAGAGATGAATTCTCCATGGCATAATAGCAGAACAAAAATAGATTGCTTCTGTAATACTCCATACAACAGCCTGGAATACATCAGCCTTTTTCCTCAACAGTTCTTTGACAAATGAAACTTTATCTAACCATGTTCACCATGTTATTCTCCTTCTCCCTTTTGCTCCATTTTTCCAGATTCCTGCAAGTGCCAAAATGGTGATGGTGCAGTGACACGACTGCTGTGATGCTGCTGCCAAAGATAGGCAAAGGGTCTCAGCGACATTGTGAGCACTGAATTTCATGCTGAATGGGCAGAGGTTTCCATTTATGATAGTGCCAATGAAGACCAGCGATGCTTGGGCTCTGGGTTGGGTACTGATCAGGTTTCCCTTTATTTTGGGCTGTATTTGTTGTCTTGGATAGCCCTCAGCAATTTTTGCAGCAAGGTTCCCATTCTGTTCAGTCTTGATGCAGGAGAAGTATCAGGGAAATGTCCTTGTCTATAGAAAACCTTCTAATTAAAACAACTGCTTGGCTCTGTGCTATTGAAAGCAAACAACTCTGAGGGGAGCATTTGTTTTATCTGAACGTGGAGAAAAGGCAATAAATGCTCACAATCTGGCTAAAAATAGAGGGCAAAGTGAACTCCCTATTTTCAGGTCTAAAAAAACTAGAATCTTTTTTTATAAAATTATTCTATTTGTCAAACACATTCAGAACTCTGGGGAAAAGCCATTCCTTTTATTTTGGGTGAAATGTTCCATTCAAATTGAGGACTTTATGTTTTCATCCTCCCCCAGCACCTCAGCCCAGTGTTTCTGCAGAAAAGGGTATTAAATGAGATTACCAGGAAGCCAGTTCCTCCATATATTAGAGTTTTGTATCAAGTCTGTGTGCTTTGGCCACTTTTTCTTTAATTTGACTTATTCCAATCCCCATTACTTTCACAAGTCCTTAAGGATGCTTTCAGGGCTGCATGCTGAAGGCTGCAAACCCAGTTAGCCCCAGGAGAAAATGCACCTGCTCCTGTCCCACCTCTTTTCTGCTACGGCCCAAGGACTTTTCCTATCAAATTTAAAGGAATCACCCATAATTGCAACATCATATGAATTTATTTGGAGAGCCTGGGGTTAGGGACTGCTGCAGTGTGACAGGCACTGCACTCCTGGTGCTGCCTGGGGCCAGCATAGACTCAAGCAATGCAAACAAAATATTCTAGCAGGAAAATGGGCATTTTCTGATGGATGAGGCTGACAGTTGGGTGGTACAGTGACTCTCAGCAGATTTCAAGAGATTTCACATAGGAAGAACAGGCAAAACTTCTTCAGAGCCATTTCATGCAAACTTTCTTCTTGGGGTAATGGCTAAGAGTTATTGCAGGGCTGTGTGTCCTGATGCAGGGTATTCCCTGCATCCCTTTTTGCCATCCCTGGGAGTGCTGAAAACACATCCTCAGATGTTTCATGAACAAACCACAACACCCCATCTACATTCCCAAAAAACAGAGACAGCCCAGCTCTGCCCTGAGCCATGCCAGGTTCCCCCTTGGGTTCCCATCCTCATGGTGGCACATGGGGTTTGTTCCAACTGGGGACAGGTGTGTAGAGGTGCTAATGGGAAACTGCTGCTTACATCCAAGACTGACAAGCTCAGAATAAATCAGATGGTGGGGTTTGGCCTCGCTGTAGGGTACCCCTGCTCTGACTGGTCCTGCCCTCACCCCGTGCCTGGGGCAGGGACCTCGCTGGGTGCTTTGGGTGAGGTCTGCCAGATTTGGGGCGAGGGCTGCAGATGGCAGGCACAGTTTGTGAGCTCACTCTGCTACCCCAGGGCCTGCTGGGCAGGATTGATTGCACGGCTCAGGAAGAGGCATTAGCAGATGTTATTGATGTGGGACTGGCATTATCCTCAGCACATGCTGTCGATGGAGAGAAAAAACCACAGATGGCATAATTTTTTAAAGCCCCTCTGCCAAAATCTTTTAAAACAAAACTTGCCGTTTCTGTTTGTATTGATCCTCCTCTCCTGCTATTGATTTTTGCTCTTTGCCATCACTGATGTGAGGAATGGGGATAAACGGGGAGTGGCTGCTGTCACACAAGCACGTGGATGAAGAAAATAATCTTCAGCAACCTTGTGCTTGGGAGGGGTTTCTTGTTTTGTTTGGGGTTTGGTTTTTGTTTTTGCTGTGCTCTTACTGCTCTATTTAACATCGAAATAACAGGGCTGTTAGACTGGCTAGCAAGTCCCCAGATGCCCATAAGGAGAACTTGGTGCTGTATTTATGTGACGGCTGTGCCATAAAAATGGATCAGGAAATGCTTCAAGCCGAGAGCTTGGCTTGAGCAGAGTGACCTGACATGAGCTGGAGCTGAGGAAGGATTTCAGAAGCTGCTGAAATAATTACAGCTGTACCTGTACCAGAAGTATGGTTTGGATGAGAGCTTCCATATTTCAGTCCTCATCTACCTGGACAATGACATTTGGAATAGGGATCGAAAGGCCAAATCTCTCCCCCTTTTTTTCCTTAATGAGCAAACCTTCAGGATTGAAAAATAGGACAATACAAGAAATGCAGATGCCTATGAGCATCAGCATTAAATGCAGACCATAAAGATTATGTATATTTTCAGCACTCTTGCGTTTGCAAGAACAGACTTTTGCTTGCATCATATTCACACGAAGGTTTGTGTCAAACAGCAGATAATGGAAATCATCCAGGTTCCGATTACTTTGGTGGCAGCCTGCCTTGAATACAACATTCAGTTCTGGGCCACCTCATTACTAGGAAAAAACCAAATTGCAGACAATTCAAAGAGCAGCTGAAATGATTTTGGGGTTGAAAAGACTGATTTATGAGAAACGATGATGAACTAAATATACATACCTTCACTGAGTAATGACTTGTGTTATGGTTACTGTCTTCAGGCAGACAGAAAAGAATTATTTTGTGTGTACAAAAATGTAATGCTAAGGAGAGCACGATAAAAATGACAGAAGGGAAAGTCTGAGCTAAGAAACAGTACAAAATCTCTGTGAAATAATCTCCTAAAAGGCATGGGAAAAGCTCCCATCTCTTTATTGACATTTTTAAAAAGACGGGGAAAAATAGAGATGATACAGTTATTCATCCAATTTATCCAATAGCTTTTTTATAAATCTCTAACTCCAAAACAAATAAAAAATAAAAAAGGGATTACTCTCTTATATCCTCAGAATTCCTTAAAAACACAAACTGATACTTTCTTGTCAAAAGAATGACGGAGAAGAAATTTGTTCAGACCTTGTAACTCTCTGTGGGAGATCTGGATTTTGTAACCTTGGCAGTTCCTAGCACACAACAAATACTCCCTCACACAGGTTCTAACCTAATTAGCCTGTGGGGTTTTGGGGTTTTATTTTGTCTATTGCACACTGCACGACCCAGAGTGTCTGGAGAGCTGTGCCAGGAGAGCAGTCAGTGCCAGGGCTGCCACCCACCACCCTCTTCCCAACGGGACCCTCCCAAGGGAAGAGCCACCATGGGAAACAAGTCCTGAGAAGAGAACAGGCTCTGACCTGCTCTTCTGGCCGTGTCAAACACGTCCCTGTGTTTGCCAGCAGTGCAGGGCTGCTGGCCTGGCCCCCGTGTGCAGGGCACGTTCCGGCAGAACGGAGACTGATAACTGCATGGTGTTGACAAAAGGGACAAAATCCTTTTATCTGCTGTCTACAGAGAATGTTCCAAGCTGAGGAGAAAACGCAGGGAAGGGAGGATGAAGTATTTTAATCAGACCCATTTTCCATACAGAAATGCTACAGTTTGAGAAAAACTACTTTGGTCTGGCCCATCCAAATTCATTATTATCACTAACCCTGGAGGAGCTGCACAAAAGACTGCTGTTGATGCCGTATCCAGCTGAGAGTTTCATGAAGAAAATCTGCACTTTTAAAATCAGCTAATCATCAGAATAGCTAAGGAAGTAGTTCTTTCCTTTGGATCACAACGGTGCCAGCACTTGGCACAGCAAAGGCTGTAAAAGAAGAAGCATGCAACATTAAGTGACATAAGTGAATGTGTCATTAAAGAACTAAAGGGCTAATTTTTTTCTAAATATGTCATTTAAAAAAATAAAGATGCCTCATTTAAACTCATTCAAAAGCTGTTAAACCAATTTAACACTTTGCTGTTTACTCCTGAAAGATGTTGAGAGCTTATCTTATCTCCTCCTACCACTGTTCAAGGCTAATCAGAATATATTAATGCATCTCTTTTCCATTGCAATAAACCAGTAAAATGAACGTAGAGATTTCTGTGAACTCTGTTTACCAAAGACCTATTCCTTTTCTTGTCTAAAGTGAATATAGTGGCTAAGAGCCTGAGAGGCAGGAAGGGGCAGAGAAGCACTGGATGACACAGGCTCATATTCATGGCAATGAACTACATGAAATCTTAATGAGAAAACAATGCTAGCTGAAAACAAGCTTTAAAATTACTCGGGCAGTCCCAAGTAGGGAAGCTTTCCAAAATCAAACCATCATCAGCCTGGGGAAAAACTCTCTCTCCCTCCTCCCCAAAGTTAACCCTATTTGCAAAAGGGGAAAGTAGCAGCCCAATAATAAAAGCATCAGTTATCTGCTAGCAGTGCAGGTTACCTCCTCCTGCAGAGCTCTGGATCAAGGGCAGTGGTGAAAGGCTTTGATATACAGCATACATCAGGACTTGGCTTTATTTTGTTTGCTCTCCCTGCTTAGAGAGGGAGAAGTAAACCCAGCACATTTCCATCCTTGGCTTTCCCTGTGCAAGAGGCTGGGATGGAGCAAATTTCAGGAAGGACAGGGCAGACTGTAGAAAATTCTGGGAGATAAAAATGAATGAGGAACAGGAAAAAGAGTGGACAGCATAGCACAAAGGATCTAGAGATTTGCTTGAGGGGTATGGTTGGAAAATTGCTTTCTTTTTCTCAGAACTGAACAGATATTTAAAGAAATAAGGCTAGGGAAAAAGTGCAGGCATGGTTTACCAAGGGTCAACAGATCTATGGTTAGCTTTAAATCAGTGCAACTTCACTGGGAGGTTTAGTTTTGGGTGTATTCAGGATGGGGAATAAGCATATGAATTATTCTGGTAGAGTGGTAGTAAATAGTCTGGCGGTCTCAGACCAATTTCTGTGGTGCCATATCTCATAAAGTCTGATAAATCCAGCGTGTGCAGCTGCTGAGGACTTTTGGCAGTAGAAAAAAACCTATATAGCAGTAAGTATCTATATACCAGAGAATCACTGACCATGCACCAGCCCTGGCAACTTGCTTTTGTGATGCTGAGATTTTGTTACTGCCTCAATCTCCTGTGTTTTGGATGAGAAATGAGAATAGTACTGGGGAGTGCAGAGCAACTATGGATGAGCTTGCTGGAGTGTGTCTGACTGAATTCCCCAGGCCGATAGCAAAGTGCCTCATGTCTGGATTTCTCGTTTATGAGTTCATCACATTTAGAGTAGGTCCAGCAGGTCCAGATATTTTGGGGTTTGTTGCTTACTGGCCTCTCAAAGTTCCCTTTCCTGTTCAGTTGCAGTGATTTAAATCCCCTGGAAGAAAAAGGGAGGAAAATTATCTCCCACTTACTAGCTTTACTAGTTTTGGGAAATTTTATATATTCCACATATATTTCTTTCCAGCCAAAAAATCCCTCTCCACTTCATTACTCCCTTAGCTTAATCATCTTAACTAAACTCTGTCTTTTTATTCCTTATTATTTGTGCATGAGATTCAGCTTTACATGCAAAACACCCCACAGCTTTTTACTCTGAAGCATAAATATGATCCTTTTCATTACAAAGTTGATATTTATTATTTACAAAATAGTATTGGAAAGAAAACCTGTTACCATGTTAGGTAGCAACTAAAAGTGTGACTCTTGTGCCCACTACCAGAAATTACAAACAGAATTGTAAAAAACATTGCTGTGGATAATTTCAGCCCAGAAATACTGAGCAGCTTTTATGAATGTTCCTGTTTTCACTTCCTGGCAGAACTGTATCCCTCTTCACCAGGAGGAGGGGGGTTTAACATGTTTAGGAGGCTTGGAGAGCTGTCTGAAAGCAGTCAATCAGTCTGCACTGTGATAGTCTGGGTCTGACTCTGTTTTGTTTAAAAAGCAGAGGTAAATATCACCTGAGGAAATAAAAAGAATTGAGACAAAATTCTGCCTATGGAAAGCCAAGCTGTCAGTTATCCAAAACATGTTACATACTCGCAAATGAGCCTCCAAAATCACCTCTAATCAATTTTCTCCTTATTTCCTTTTCCTCCAGCCACACACAGTTGTATTCCATCAGGGTACCCAGAGAGAGCAGAAGGTCTCTGTTCCCTGAACATCACCACCATGAGGTTGGTTAGACCAGCCCCAAAGTCAAACAAAGCACACCAGGAGCACACCTGGTTGTGGGATGTACTGGGAATCCTGCACCAGCCTGCAGCAGGGCAAACATTCAGTGCACTCAGAATCCTCTCTCTCAGTTAACTCTAGGGAAGTGTGATCCCTGCACCACTGTGCTGCCATTTGCCTTTGAATCCATGTGCCTGGAAACCCTGGGAAAGCTGGGTCCTTCCAAATCCTAACCTGGCTTTCCTCAGATGGGTAAAACTGCAGGATTATCCTGTCTGCACTGCAACACACAGCTGAGGCTTTATTTGCTGAGTGTATTTGAGATGTGCCATCCTCTTCAGGGCTGCTGGTTGCTTTTGCCAGGACACTTTGGTTTCAGCAGCACAGGTTGTCACTTCAGCATTTGCTGGATATTGCCCTTTGCTCAGGAGAGCTCCTCTGTTTCCTCGTTTCCCTTGCAGCTATAGCTGTGCCTCTCCATGGTGCTCTTAGCACCAAGTAAGCTGTGCCAGCACATCCTATTTTTACACCCTGGGAAATGGCAGCCCTGTAATGAAATATGGGCTGGAAGGAGAGCAGTGCAGTGGGGGGTGCACAGTGCTCTCCGTGCAGGTGAGTACATAAAACAGCACTGTGTGAAACATCCCTGGGCCCTGCTAGATCCTGGCAGCCTGCTTCCTTCTGCTTACAACTCAAGCATTAGTGCAGTCTGCAGAGAGTTGTACACATTTGCTTTGGGCTGCTTGTCTGAAATATCGACCTCTGCATCCTGAGCCTTGCAGAGCAGCCAGCATCAGATGGGGCTTTTTAGGCATCTGTTCAGGGAAAGAGCTCTGTAGGGCTGATGCCACTGACTCCACAGGATATAGATATGCTTATTTCCCTGACACTGGGTCCTAACAGTCGTCTGGTGTGCAGAAAGTTCTTTCAAGCTGCAGACTTGATGAAGGCAATAGCCAAAGGACGAGGGTACTCGTGGTCCCAGCCAGAGAAAATTACCATCCTGCATGGAGAATTATGCTGGAAGAGAAATCTGAGATGCCTGATTGCCTGCTGATGGGCATCATCTGCAGCTCCCTCCCATTACTGCACATCAGCCATTAGAGGCAACGAGAAACCATCTCAAATTCATGGGCAACCACTGGCTGAGGATATTCTGGCACTTGTGAGGGGTTTGCTGCCTTTTACCAGGCAGGCAAATGGCACCTGATGGAGCATTAGGGTCAGCCAGACTATTTAGCTGCTTCTATAATGTCCAGTGCTACATGAAAAGTGGCAAAGTTGGGGTATAGAAATCCCCCTGGCTATTGGTTGTGGATTTTTTTCCTCTGGCTCTGTCCTTTCTTCCCCTCAGAAGAGCGGAAAAACACACGCTTTAGAATATCATTCTCCAAGAAAATACAAATTACCTGAAGCCACAGTTTAGCTGATGTGATGGTCTAAAAACCTGTGTGAGACAAGTCCTTCAGGGAAGTAAGAAATGCCCATCCCATGGGTTTGTCTGGAAGTTGGGTTCCCCCAGCTGGAACTGGGGCAGAGTTGGGGAGTTATGGATATTTGTTATGTAGGCAGCAAGAGAGAAAGAGAGGGGAGGAGAAGGGTGGCAATTTGTCTGGCCAGAGCCAGTGAGACATTTGGAGGCTCAATGCCTGGGCAAATCAGCCCCAGGGGCTTTCCAGGAAGAATAACAAAGGCAATTTTTCTTAAGTTTATCCACTTAACACTTGTGCTTTCCCCTCTGAGCATGGGAATAGGCAGCAGGGAAAGCACCTGCAGTTTTCAGCTGGAAATATTTGCAAAACCTCCTCTGACTTGGGCAGAGCAGCTGAGACAAGAGCATACAGTGTTGTTCAGGTTTCTGCTTTTACAGCCCAGATTTGCCCACTCTGAAGGCTGGACCTTGTGCTGGGTTAGGGCTGTTGTGTGCCTTCACCTTCCCTCATCAGTGCTCAACAGCCTGTGAAGAGAAAAAGGCTTTGTTTTAGTGGGAGCAGGTGTTTGATTACCTCGCCTCTCTCCTTTTATATTAAACTTATCCCTGGTTCACCTCTCTAGGAGGGATAAACTCATGTTTGCAAAAGTGGCGAGGGAAATCATTTGAAAGGCACCATCAGAGGTCGGCTGCCTGCACTGATGGCTTGATGAAACAAAAGAGCAAATGAGCAAAAGAAAAGCATTCAAAGTATTTTCTGCCTGTGGAGCATGGCTCAGAGCAGTGCTGCAAGGCTGTCTGCCTCTACCCCAGGGGGCTGCTGAGCCTACACACGTGTAGATTTACAAAGAAAATGGGACAAATTCAGCCCATCCATCCCCAGTGCTGCCTCCCTGCTCGGGGGCTGGGTTGGTGGCAGGTGCTCTCCTCCCCTTGGACAAAGGAGCTGTGGCGTTGTCCCCTTGCAGGACAGCATCCAAGGACAGCAAAGGCATCCCTGAAGGGAACATAAGCTGTGTACTGCCCAGGCCAGGCTGCAATCAGGCAGCAGTGCCATGCCCAGGCACAGCAGCTGTGTCCTTGGCACCTGAGCTGTCCTTGGCCTGAGCACCAGGCTCATGGTGCCAGCACCAAAAGGGATGGTGGGCTGGAAACAGCAACTCAGGATGGACACATGGGCCAGCATTTTTGGATGTGGAGACAGAACCAGGGGGAGCCTGCCCGGTTTCAGAGCACTCCATGTGAACCTCCATCCACTCGACTGGGGCCCCATTAAGTGAAGGAGCAGAGAAGGAATAACTACATTACATCTTTGTTTGCAGATGGCATTGGAGGCAGCCATGTCTGGGTGAATAGAAGCCCACTGCTCTGCTTTAACCATCTGTCAGGCTCCCTGCCACAGTGCCTGTGTTTGTTCAGGCGTGGGTAGGGAATTACCCACCTCATGTCACGGCAGATTGCCTTTCCCCTTCTCACTACTCCATTCCCCTCCTGAATATTTTGGATCTTTGCCTCCAGTGGCTTAAATGCAGGTGTTGGGTTATGGCCATGGAGAGCCAGGGACAGACAATAAAGAAATTCTTGGGTGTCTTTGGATGAAGATGAGGTTGGAAGGAATCTGAGTCAGCTCTTCCAGAGTTTTCAGATACCAGGACAGCACTGGGATCAAAAAAGCCATTGTTCCCCTTGGCACAATGCTGGAGGATGTTATCAGAGTACAGACCCATGGCCAAACTGGAAGTGTTTGCCTGTTGGAAACATCTGCTGTTCTCCTCTGCTTCTCATACGATTTGCCAAAATATATTTCTTGTACTTTTGCAGCTCAGAACAGCTTGTTATGAGGCTGAATTCATGATGTGTAGTCTTGTGACACACTGCTGCCTGATGAGGTAGGACATGCAGATGAAGGAGGAGTGTAAACACATCAGAAAGAGTGCAGTGCCCAGCTTGGAAGCTGTATAAAGTATCTTCAAAAACATTATCTGTCTTTGCTGTTATTAGTCCTAAGAGCCAGAGAGAAAGTTACTGCAGTCAAAGATAAAAGAGCTTTCAAGAAATGTGCCTCACAACTGAGTGTCCTGCTGAAATTTCCAAGGTTCCTCTGTCCTCTTGATGTGAACGAGAGTGTAGTACACTGGTACCTAAGCCCCTCACTCCATGTGTGGACACTGAAATATCCTCAGGATCTTTGAGCACTTAGATGCCCTTCAAACTACAATTCTCCCCTCAGAGCCGTGTGCCTCCCCTGTCCTGGCTAGATGCTATAGCTCCATCCAAACCTTCAAACTCTTCACTTTAAGCATATCTTCGAGTGTTTTTCTGGATCAGAGCAGCCTTCAGTGCCAGGAAGGGTGGGGATGCTCTCACTTCACCCCAGTTCTCTGGAGTTCTCCAGTTTGCCCATTCCAGAGGAAGAGAGTGCTTCAACCCATCGTGATTCTGGATCTGAAATCGAGGGGTTCAGTCTGTTTTGCTGTTTTGATAGTGCCATGGTGTCTCCTCTGTCAGGAGAGGGAACACAGACCAACTTAGCAAGACACAGTGTTAGACAGAGAAAGTGTTTCCCATCCAAATGAATCTGGGAACAGGTGCAGATCTTCAGGTCTTTCAGACAAAGTGGTGTGGATGCACCAAAACCTTGTTTCTTACTGATTTTTGTGATTGATTGTACTTAAAGGTCAAATACATTATAATTACAGTCATGCGTTATATGAAACATGAGTATATAAATACTTTTTAAAGCGCTAATGAACAATTAATAGTTGTTTCAAGAAATGGATAATCAGATGTTCTCAACTGCTGTACAGTCTGGCAGGTCAATAGGTTGCTTATGACTATAGCTGATTACTGCCAATAACACCTTGAGTGGTGTGATTTTGCCCAGCTTTAACACAAGATGTTTGTGTTAAATCTGTGTGTTCAGCAGCCATTAACCCTCTCTCCACTGTTCTAGAAACAGAGCCCCTCCAGAGCATGTCCAGGATTAATGGGTTATGATACGAACAGAAGGCTGTGGGTTGTTGAGTAACACATTTGTAGCTCCAGAACTTGATTATAGATGAGCAGAAAGGAGTAGAGACAGATGAATGCAGACTGCAAACAACAAAAAACATCTGCTGACTGCACAGGGAAAGCTCTGAGTGCCAGAATTGTACATCCAGAAATCCACAAGCAGTGGGGCTTTTTAATGTGTGCTAGGGGGCTTGGGGAGGATCCTAGAAATTCTTTTAAGGTTCAGTGGTATTTTTAGCTGTCTATCCCACTGTTTTTAAATTACAGCTCACAGAGCAGGTCATCTAACTACCCCAGATGTGTCTGTGCAAGAGAAATTGCTCCTTCATGATCTCAGCCTCGCTACTATACAATCAATTCTGCTTTTAAGTAGTAAAGAAGCTCACTGGAGCTGCCAGTTCTGATTACAGCATGAAACATCTAACCTTGGTTTACAGCTACCAAAATTGTGTCTCTTGCAGACTGAGATTTACTTGGGCTGAGGCAGTGCTGGGTGCAGGAGGAAAAACAATCGTGCTGAAACCTTCCTGGAGGCAGAGAGACAAAAACGCAGCTGATGTGAGAGCAGCACGGGCTCACTCCACAACTGTGCTCCTGAAACGCAGCCCCTCGTGCTGAGTGCTGCACAGAACACTAACACAGATGCTGCCTGTTTGTCCTTGGAGCCTTCAGGAGCCACTGGGGTGTTGGAGGAGGCATTTCACACCCCAGTGAGCACATCCTCCCCAGGTATTTCTGATCCCCACTCTTGTGATTGCTGGCAGGTTTGTGGCACTGTGCTCACTCCAGTTCAGAATTACACTCAGAAAAACAGACCTCGTTTTCCTCACTTTTACTTTGGTTTTGTAATCAGTGTAACTTCAATGACCCTCTGCTTTTATACCAGAAATAGCACTCAGGAAATCAGATTCAGGAGGAGAGAGGCATCCAGTGCAGCTATTGTAGGAAGGCAAAGACAGATAGAGACATTTCTGACTCCTTCTGGTTCTGCTATAAGCCAAAGGCCAAATGTGCCACCAGTACAAAGTGAAACAACCATCAGGCTGCTTTAAATGGCTTTGGTTTGCAAAAGCTGCTAGAGACTTATGATACCCTCGGTTTTCTCATCACCAGTGTGTCCTCCTCCCAAACAGGAGTGGAACTGCTGTCTGAGTGATGTACAGGCTGGCCATACGAGCTCTGAAGCTGGTTTAAAGCTTCTTCCATTTTGCTGGTTTAAAACCCATCCATATCAGTCCAGGCTCAGAGAGGCACTAATACGAGCCTCAGCCTGTCCCAAAGAACGTCCAAGATTCACTGTTTTCAGATCTCTAAGTCAATTTTTTCTGTCTTCTCTCATTTGTTCTTCCACCTGCTGAGTGTTTGATACTTGATCAGTCTGGTAGAACATGCAAATATTAACATTATTCTCCAGAAGTGCTGACAGATGTGTATTTTGTCAGTAGGTGCAGAAATCAGGAGATGCTGCTGGCACCCAGGAGATGTGCCAGGGCCCCAGCATGAACCCCTCGTGTCTGTGACCTTCAGAGGCAGCAGCAGCAGCTTCCCCTCCCTTTGCCTTTATTTGCTGGAAGGACAGCCCACAGGGAAAGGACAAGGCAGGTGGGAATTGGCTGCATTCCTGTCAGCATTTCAAAGTATCTTGAGGATTTAGGAGAAAATTCTTCACAGCAAATGAATACCCCTCAGGTGCTGGTGGAAAAAAAACTCCATTACAGCCAACACTTGTGCACAACAGCAGTGGCCAAGTCATTACTGGGGACTTTTTCTTGATCTTTTCAAATTGTGATCTCATCCTTGACCATTTTGCTGTGGGCATTTGGGAGGAACGGGGTAGGAAAGGAAACCTTTTCCCTTGTGCTGGTGAAAGTTTCAACATCTCTACTGTGCCAGCATGGGAAGCCTCTGCCTTCCTCATCCCTGTGTCTCAAGTCAAGGGAACATGGTTGTGGTGGGTTCCCACCCTCACTCCATTCCCAGGACATCTTCCCAGCTGGCTGAAGCTTATCTAATAAGGGAAGGTGATAAATAAACCTTGTTAACTTGACAGTGCCTCTGGGATGGGCTGTGCAGCCTGGAAAGAGCAAAGTGTCTGCCACGCTTGTCCTGGACAATGAAAGGAATAAATCAATTCATATCTGAAAGTGGGAACATCTGGGTTGATGGATGGCACTCAGTGAATATTAAACTCCCTTTCTTGTGGATGGATGTTCTGCAGCCAGACAAATTTTGTCCTTTCACACTTCAGGTGAGGGTGCTGCAGCAAGCTCTGGCAGTTGTGAGGACTGGAAGAGAGAGCACCTGCCTGAGGCAAGTTTCTGTAGCACTTGCAGAAGCAGCAATCTCTGCTTTAAGAGAAGCTTCGATACAACTTAGGGCTGAAATCAGTAACTCTTAAAGATCTGAAAACAGCTGCCCTTCAGCAGGGATCTCATTAGGGGGTTTATTTATCTATCCCTTGAAATTCATAAGAAAGGAAATAAAGTCAGTCTGTTGGATCCACCTAACAGCTCACATGATGCAGGTTCTCATTTTGTGTTTCCCAGGAGATCAGGTTCTCTTTTCCCATGACAAGTGATAATATCATCTTTTATCTATTAATAAAACAGCATGGGAATTCCTGTGCAGTTTTTAAATAGAAAGAAGCACATGATGTGCTTCCCCCCCTCAGCTTACACTGTTCCCTCTCAGTCATGAAGAGGACAGGTTCTTCTCCAGGGAAGGATGATCCTGTCTGGTCCAAAGGGCTGCAGGAACATGTGTGAAGCAAGGGAGTATCCCAAAGACACTGAAGGATTAGCTACTTTTTTTTCTAAAAACTGGCATGGATGGGAAGCAGAGAACACTAAACCATCTTGACCAAGGCAAGAAAGTAAAGGTGAATGATGGAAAGGATGTTGGACCTCCTCAGAGGTTCCTTACTCTAGCAGCTGCCCACAGCAGAGGCAACTCCAGCAAAACTACTCCAACAAAAATTTCTCAAGCCATGTCCTAAAAAATCTCCCTGGGCAATCAGTGCCAGTAGTTCAGTACCCAAACACCTAGAAAACTTTCCAGAAAGCTTTCCAGAAAGCATCTCACCTCAGAGCTCATTGCACAGTCTCTCCTCCAGAAACATCAGGCATTAGCTGATTAGAGCTGAGCCTTTCAAGTATAAAATTGAAAAAAAGTCTTAAATATCAGCGTATTACACACTCCATGCAGCAGGCATGGAAAGGCTCAGGGAAGGATGGAGCATTTATAGTTTCCACAGAAAGAACTTAAAGGAGATGAAGACAAGCATTAACTTCTAAAATAAGGGCTGTTATTTCAAATGACTTTCATTATCTGTCGCTGCTGGCCTGAGTTGTGTCAGTCGAGGGGATTTGTGGGGCTCCTAATCTGAGTTGTTCTGCTTGCTATTACCCAGTCATTTCCAAGGAACTCTTCTGTCACTTGTGAAGTGGGAAAGGCTCATTCCTGTTGTTATTTCCTTTCCAAGACTCCCAGAGCCTTTGGGGCTCCAGGAAGGTCTGACCCAGAGACAGAGGGAGTCCAAGGGAAGTTTTCCAGCAAAAAGAAAATGTGGAGAAGAAACCACAGCTTCACTTCCTTCAGAGCAGCTGGGTTTTGTGGCCAGTGGTGACACAACTGGAGAGCACCAAGACAGGACTGGACTTTCTATACTCAGAAACTGTACTTTTTAATTTACTTTCACTTCTGCATATTTTCAGCATAGGAGAATTAGAGAGGAAAAATTGCTGTCCCAAGCTCTGAGTTCTTTAGTTTGACTGTTTGTGTCACTCTGGGAAAAAAGGGACTTTTTTGACCTATGGGGAGCAGTGACCACACTTTCATAAGATGGCACTCATTATACTCCAGAATTTGTGTTTAAGTTTTGTTACTTATTATGGTCAAATGCCCTTTATTGTAGTCACATCAGGACCTCAGTTGGCCTCACCAGAGAGACAGGGACAATGTGCATTCATTACCTTCTTCCCAAGCAGTTCCCAACACACCACTGACTGCAACTCTTGTCAGACTTTGGAATTCATAATGCATTGAATTGTAATGCATTTTCCAGAGGCTCAGTTTTAGCACTTACTCAATTGAGAGATTCTTATTCTGCAATACGTTGGTAGGAACATAAGAGCAAAGAAATAGAGTTTCAAGAGCACACAGTCAACTGCCTTGCTTTTGTTTCTGTCCTGAAAATGTGCAATAACATAACTGGTGCAACAGCTTGCATGATTTAAAGTATTTGCCATGCAACAGATCTTCACTGAGTTTTTGCTGAATTGTTTCTAAGAGGCCTTGTTGTTATTCTGAGTACCAAAGGTTGTTTTACTACCATGTAGAATTTGGGCAGTCATCAATATTTAATCTGTGTTTTGATACTACACATTTGTTTTCTCTGACATCTGATTCTTTTGGTGGAATGGATTTGACTTGTTTAAACTTTCTGTAAATTAAATATAGAGTTTCATAACTTATCAGGTAGTACTTGTAAGGATCTTAAGCAGAAAAAACTATTACTATAGTACACTACAGAAAGCTTCCACCAAACACCACAGCAGAATAATTTAATTTTTTCTCCCAAACCAAATAATTTATACTATTCCACTATGCCCTCTGCCTACCTGGGTTACTTTATTTCTGTCTAGGATATCATCACTGACTGGTGTTTTTCAAGTGATTTTGAAAGATCTCTGCATGATTTCACAGGTGCTGGCTTTATATTGTCAGTTGAGCATTACAACAACATAATCCTAACCCACAGAGCCTCTGTTGCTTCATGGAAAAGACTGAATATTTGGAGCTGATGCTGTTTGGATTCTTAGATCCTTACTGTGTGTTTGAAGAAGTCTTTTTATTCAATTGACTTATTCCATCATCATGGTGCTGGAAGCCCTCAAAAATATTAATATTCATTTTGAGATTGTGAGCTTAGGAATTTAAGGCTAGAAGGGCTTTGCAGGTCACTCAGACCTCTGCAATGGTCTCATAGTGCCCTTTCCACAAACTGTGGAAACTATTTCCTCAGCTGTAAAATGCAAATTATTATATAAGGATGTTTGAGCACACACAATCTGGACCTGGGCTGCAGAGTTAACCCCAGATGTACAGACATATCACCAGAAACCAAACTTCCTTCCATGCATTTGGATATGGAGAACGGGCTAAAGCACATTCCTGGTACAAGATGAAGACAGTTCTAAGAAGAAAATGTTCTATTTTATTATTCACTTGTTTAAAGGAAAACAGGAACAACTTCATTGTAAAATTCCACACAGTTCAATTTTCCCTCCACTGCCTTCCTTCTCAGTCTGAATGCAGAGGAGTATCTGAGAAACATATGCTTTTTTATTAGCAGAAGAGACAGGCTAAATTGGGATATGATTCATGCTTTCAATTTATGCTTTCTCTTCCTGTATTGTCAATGGCTAATGAGAGGTAATTGCAAAAGCTCACAGAGGGAGGCACTTTTGGAAGGAGAGAGAAGAATTAGAGAAGGTGTAAGCAAGGTTGGATTTACTGCTCAGAGGCTTTTCGTTCCACTGCTGCTCTGTTTGTGACGTTTCAAAGTTGCTTCTGTCAGAGCTTGATATCATTTCCACAAGTTAGACGTTGTTGGGGTCTATCAATACCTGTGACACCCATTGCTCAGGACAAGTCAGGAATGGCAGCCCACCTGAGCTCCACTGAGTCCTCACACCAGCCCAATTTTGGGGTGAGCTCTCTGCTTTGAGACAGAGGCAGAACATTTTGGTGCTCCCTAAAAATGGTCTCAGACAAATTACCTGGACACAGCTCACCAGAGGCACAAAATGGAATCTATAGATGAAAGCCCTGCACCTCTTGTTTTCAGAGAAGAGCTACACTGGGCACCCGAAAAATCTTGGAGGCCAACAGCTATTTCTTAGCATTAACCTCTGAATTTCACTGCATTACACTTTTCCTGCTTTAATAACATTTATTATTAAAAGGCTTTTGTTGAGAATGGAGGCTGGGTTCAGTACATGTCTATGAGGCAGACTGAAATCACTTGCCAAGAGTCATTAGAAGAGAGTGCTGACTGAGATGATTTTTCATCATTTATTACTCATTTTACCAAGGGACCTCCCTAAGCAGGAGCTGGGGACCCCCATGCAAGAGTAGCTCCAGTGCAGAACTTTTCCAAGCAACACAGTTTAGCACTTCAGGCAGCTCATGGGAGCACTGGTCTGTGAAATCTCAGAATTCATCAGCTCCCTGTGCCAGCATCACTCCTCTCTCCTTGGCTGAGAAAGGAGGCAGTAAATGCCAGGGATAGGCTCAGATTCCCCAAATCCCTCACTGCAGTGCAATGTTGCATTCAGTTACGTAAAAGATCTGAGCTAAAGGATACTGCCATGTGTCCTGGTTGTTTCTGACCATTTAAATTATAAAACATCATCACTGCAGAAGCAAAAATTTGCAGAAAAAGGCACAGTCAGCTTGCAGCTCTGGACAGTTCATACGTCCATGCTGAGATTCCTCATCCCGGGAAAAGCTGCAGCTCCACGTGGTGCTAGAGCTGCACAAAGGGTTGATGTCTCCTTTGACATGGGGTAAGCCAAGCTTTAGCCTGGAAAATCACGGAAAAACTGACAACTGTAAAGAACAATTTTTGATCAGTGATAAAAATAACTCATCGATTAAAATTTTCTTTCTTAGAATCAAAGGTAATATTTTGGCATCGTGTGTCACATGCAACTCACAGGACTCCCCTTTAACTCTCTTCAGCCAAAATCCTTTGCCACCATGGCAGAGCACAAAGACCATGGCCAGTTGCATTGATGGATTCAGTTTATCTCCCTGTACTTCTTTGTCTCTCTGGCTCCATCTGTCGTCTCCTGCCTCAGAGTTAAATTCCAGCTCTGGGACATGGACACTGGGGCTGTGCCTGATGCTTCACGGCAGGAACTTCAGCCATTGGAGAGATATGAATAATAATAAATAAATGGAAAGTGAAATACAACTTTCATCCAGTATAGTCCAGCACAGCAAGATTGGGTTCCCAGGGAATGGCAGTATATTTGTTTTCCAGATCGTTAGCTAATGCAAAGGAAAGTGAGAACATTTATTAGCCTCCCTCACAATCACCTTTAGGAAGAATGAATATTCATGGCTATAAATAAGACTGTTTCAATTAAGTCTGCACATAAAAATGCTCCATGGTGTCACAGAAGGCTGTGCTATTCAAAAAGAAGTGCCTAGATGAAAGTATTTAAGGCTGTATTTGAGGACAAATTCACTTGTGAACACTCATTTCCAATGTTTCACAGTTAAACGCTGGAAGTTATGATGTTTTCATCTTATCTGAATGTCAGCCCACAAGCTGAGATGCAGAAGAAACCTTGGGCTTGTTTTTTTTTTCTACCTGCTAATGGCAATCTGGTACCATAATTGCTTTCTTGTTCAACTTCAGATAATATATTGTGGTGGTGATAAGTTTTGTGTTTCCCTGAGTATCACTTACAAAGAGCAGCCACAGTGCCAAGCTGCTCATTACAGCTCCTGGAGAATATCACCCAGTAAGCGACAGTGACCTCCCATCCTACAGCAACAACCCCTATGGACATGTTCAGGCAAGAAAATGTATTTTAGGCAGTTGAAGACCAGTACAATGTGTCTCCAACTCAGAAAGTCACTGACTTTCTTGACTACTGAGAGCTGGGAGAATGTGTTAGGAATGCATCAGTAGTTGCTAAGATGTCTTTGCCCTGTTCCTGGTTGATCCCAGAGACTGCCAGGTAATGGGAACCATCATCAGAGCCAGGACAGATGCCCTCGTGCTCCTCTGTAAATGGCATCATTTACTGGAAATGAAATAAAGAGAAAACAATCTAAAGCAAAATGTTTGCCATGGGAAAATGAAGGACAGGGAACAACACCATAAATAGGAATTAGTTGGTGATAAATCTGTCCCAACCTTTCCTTTCCTATTTATTGAGGGATGTGCAACCACTGAGGGGACATTGACCCCTCAAAGGAGAGATGCATAGATCCCACTCTTTTCTTCACACGTGTGAATTTATTCTTTGTGGTAATACTCATAAGAAGAACTTCAGAGGAATTTATTAAATACCACTGAAAAACATATGACACCAGCAATTATAGAGACTCTATGAAGATATTTGCTGGGGTCAATAACCTAAATTACTAACAAAAAAAGTAGCCAGTATAAGCAGCTCACCTATACTTCTCTGGGATAAAAATCAGGCCCTGCATATAAATATGGTATCAGAGGCAACAATAAATGTCAAAAAGGCTGTAGCCAGTTGCAAATCTGCCATAACACAGAAAAAATGGCGATCTACTCTGAAATTACTATTTAAGTTCAGTTTATTCAATTTAGCTAATTGAAGGAAAATCTATTTCAAAACTGGAAACCATGACAGCTGTGTCACCCCAAGTAACAAACACAATGAGGCTTTGAGATGAACACCTACTATTAAGCCAAAGAGAGTAATCTATGGGCAGTCACGGTTCAGGCATCCTGATTAGCCTTAATTAAAATCCTGATGATCAGGTGGATATGAAAGGAACAAAACTTTTAAAGAATTTAGGCAAGTGCAAAAGGTTGGAGATAGGGTAATAATTAGGAATAATATCTCTTGTTAAATTTAATTCCTTTAGCCTTGAAATTACCATGACAGATTTCAAATTTAGTGGCAGTTTTCCAGTCCCTAAAAAGAGCTTAATGATATAGTTTAAGACTTTGGAAGAACCGATTCAGATAAAGCTACATGGGACCAATATCAACTCTGTGGCATACTTGAGTGGACTCAAGATAAAGAAGGAAGAGATATCCACTTGTTCAAGAAGCTTGAGACATCACATACCTGAAAGGGGATTTTTTGAGGCACCAAAAAAGTTTGAATAACTCTTTAACTTTCTCTTTTAATTAATAACAATCATTCTCATTCAATTTGCTTTTCTACTTCTTGATTTCAGCTGGGACTGAAAGCAAGACAGAGATAAAGCAGCCAAAACTCTGAATAGTGCTGATACTAACAGAACTTCTTAATCACTGGAATTGGCCTATCTCTAGAGCTCAGGAAAGACATCCAGAAAAATGAGCAAAATTCAGACCTGAGAAGTATTCCTCTGAGTTACAGAACACCTTGTAGAAATCATCACTGTATTCTATTAACTGCTGTTAGTTTAGGAGAAAATATAAGATACTTAAGAAAATGTCAGCTCCAGAAGCTGTGTCAAATGGAAGAAAGATTTCTTCTAATATGCAGTTCATGACAAAGCTCTTTTGGGTTTTCAGGGCCAGGGAACATCTTGAGCAATAGATGGATCAGGAAGATGATGAATAGCCTGAAATACTGATGAAGAACATTCTCTTCTCCTAGAATCAAATTCAAGAAGATAGACGTTAATATTATTTTAAAGCCACCTTCACTGGATTCTGCCTTCTCTATGCAATCCACTTATATGATCTCATTGTCAGGTTAACTGAACACTTTACAGGTTTAAAGACATTTATTCTCCCAAGGGCCACATGAAGTAGGAAAATACAGTTGTCCCATTATATGGGTTTGGAGCTGTGGCACAGAGATGCAACGTCACACATGGCGAGGCAGGGAATTGAACACAGCTTTCCTAAATCCCACACTGTCACCCTAACTACTGCTCCTACACGTTTTACATCAAAATGAGTGGTTAAGCTTGAGTCCCTGCTGGGTTTCCTCCTGTCTACATTAATCCCTGAGCACCTTAGCAAACCTGCAAGAGTGCTACATCAAGAGGATAGAGAGGGTCAGTGGAAGAAGTGTCCCATTTATTACAGCTTCTTGATCGTGACTGAATGGATCACATGCCTTAGGATCCACTGGCAAAGGATAAATAGTTCCCAGAACTAATTTTTCAGCTGCTAAGAATGGGATACAATACCTTACAAGAGTACAAATGGGCTGTCAGAGATGATAAAAGCAAGTGCAGCCTCAACTCGATACACAGAAAAGGGTCATATTTCAGAAGTTCAAAAAGGGTTCAAATTAAAAACAAGCAAACAAAAAAATCCCCAAAAAACAACCCAACAAAACGGGCAACAGCAACTAGCCCAATACTGTCCCTGTACAGCAAGAAGAGGAAGAAACCCCCAAGCAGTTGTTGTAATACTGCTTGGAGGAGCCCTGAGAAGCCCACAGCTGCCAACCCCTGCAAAAAGGTTCCCTTAACTTGGTGGATCGTGTTCCAGAAATAACAATTATTAAAGAGAATCTGACTCTCACCACCCCCTCAGGCTTTGAACTTTGTGAGTTTCTGTGCCTGTGGACATTGGAAAGGGGCAAACATTTGCCCTTAAATGTTCTCTGACCCAATGGTCTAATGGGTGCCATTCCTGAGCATTTCTGTGCACTTTAGGAAAATAGGAATGGGATTATCTTGGAGATTCACCTATCCCCAGGGTGATCAGCTTCACCTACATCCCTCCTGAAGGACCTCTGTTCTGTACTCTGTGACTGCACATTCTCAGCTGATTTTCTTTCCCATTTTTTAAAGGGATCCAAACCGAGGAATGTGTTGTGCCCTTTTTCAGTGTTGAGTTAGGGCTCATGGTGCAGCTGTGTTATGGAATTTTCTGTGCCTTTTCAACTTAGATTATTGAAAAGACTCTCACCTGCAGAATATTCTTAGCTCTGAGCAGTTTTAAACTTGTTTAAAAACTAACTCCTCATCAGGGCCTAAACATAATTTTTCCTGATATGGATGTGAATCCACCATCTGGACCTTGGCACAACCACACACCCAAACATTTTAAGGGAACAGATCAAATGTGGAAGTATTGCCAACATACTGCTACACAAATAGTTTTGTCTTTCCTGCTGGATGATATAAACATTTCACAAACACGTACAGCAGCAGATCCTTTCTCCATGCTAGCTCTGTCAGGACGGATTCATTTCATCATGCATGGAAATTGAAGAATTATTCCAGTTACATGCTCCTAATTGCCACCCCATTCCTCTCCTAGGTTTTCTCTTTCTGTGACCTTTTCTAAGTCAGATTTAAATTTGGGATTATAAAGTCCTTGGAGAAAATTAAAATGGCCCAACCATCTTATTTACTGAGGCTAAATGTCTTCATTAATCTCACAGCAACTTCTGCCATGTGATGCTGGAAAGGAAATGATGAGATATTTTTGAGATGCGTGAAGGAAGATGCAGTAGAAATTATGAGTTTCTGTATCTCCTTTGACTGCAGTAACTATATGGTTGCCAGATTTAAAGCTTTTAAAATGTGTCATTGGCCAGTGAGGAGCACAGAACCATGAGACCCAAACAGGAGAGCACGTGAGCCAAGGAGGCACAGAGGTGACAAGGAGGATCCTACAAGCTCTACAGGGAGGTCTTTAGAATAAATTCACCTATTGTCACCACATGCAAGAGGCTGGGACTGGTTCTGCACATTGCTTCTGCTGAAACCTTTGTCCAAGCAACACCATTTTAACAAAGGGTCCAAGGCTTGTGAATGTACTACAGGAAATCCCACACTGCTTGGGACAGCAGGTATGGCAGCGTGTGAGAGACTGGAGCCAACGTGCTGTTTTCCCAACTGTGAGTGCATCCCATCTCCTTCTGTAAAACACCTGTGGCAAATTCACCTCCAACAGGAGACTTTTCTGCTCCCTGAAAGATGAAGGTCAGAGTCTGTGTTTTTATTTGTGCTTAATAAAATCACTGAACTTTGTGCTCCTCCATTTTTATTGCAGAGCTTAACCTCCCTGTACCCCGTATTTCCTCTCATGGTTAAACTAAGAAGTCTTTATTTTTGTGTTCTGATGCCTTCATTTTATTTAAAAAAATATAAAAATCACAGTACCCGATTTTTCATGTGTTGTTATAGTAAAAAATTTTCAGTCAGAAATTGGTGCTTGATACAGAATGCCAGGAGAGCAAGATCCCAGCCTGCTCCAGCCTTTCCATTACTACAGGGGCAAAGAGACCTTTCCCGGCTCTCTGTGCTATCACTAGACAATAAAAGTAAAGGCTGAACTAAGTTTTAATGAATATGCATGGTCTAGATCTCTGCCAAACTGAAATAGTGTAGTCTGAGCTCATGATTAATTTTGGGCACACCGAGAGAACCTCTCGCCCACTAATATAAAGAGCAACTAAAGCTAGAGCTGTTTAACTCAGAAAAAGTGTTGTAAGGATACAATGTAGCTTCATTAAATATAAATCTTGATTCTTTTACTCGGCCACTATTTACCAAAGCACAGAAATCTCAGCTTTTTCCAGCATGGGTATGCTCACATGTGATAATAGCAATAGTAAAGCAACTGACACACGCTCCCGAGACACAGCTAAAACTCTCTTGCTTTCTGGCATAAATATATATGTCTGCAGAAGGTAGTTTATTGCAACATTTATGTAAAATTCACTTCAGTAGCCTTCGAATTTATTTTTCTATGTTGCTGCAAATTGAGACAGATTGCTGCTCTGCCTTCCCTCCAGACCAGACCCACAGGCAGGACAAGCAGGGCTTGGGGTAATTGCACAAATCCTGAACAATCCCATGAACATCAAAGATGAGTATCAGCTCCTAATTGTTATCACTTGCTTTCGTGCCTCTGACTCATTCCTGAATTTGTGTTTTCAAACAATATAACTCATCTCTAATGCAAAAAGAAAGGAGCATTTCTGGCCATCTTTGAAGGCTTTGTGGCTGGAACATCTTAACAGAGACCAGGGGCTAAATTGCCATTTGTAAACAGTTCAGGAGGGGAAGAAAAACATTAAACAGAAATATAGACTCTCTTTGATGAAACAGGTCTTAGGTTCTTGCTTTCTGCTGTGATAAAACTCAGCTCTTCAAGACAGATGCTGGCAGATATCCTGCAGCCTCTTTATAGGAAAATACTTAGAACTATAATAACAGCATGATTTCAATATTGACATATTTATACTAGAGAATAGAAGCATGAGAATTTTTCAGCATGAGCTTGTAAGCAATTAAGAAAAGAAAATAAGTTGAAACATTATGCCCTCTCACCACTACATATTCTGGCTGTGCAGCAGTTTGTGGACAAGCTGCTTTAGAGTGCTATTAAATGAAAATTTCCAACCTATTTGCTTCCCCCCTTGCTGGTACAGAAAGCTCCATCAAAGTCATGAATCCAGCTAGTCCAGCTTCAGAGAGAGAGCTGAATTCTCACTGGCACATCACCAGATAAAACTGAAACATCTGAGGACTGAAAACTAGAACCTGATCCCACCAGGGAATAATTTGGCTTTCCCGATGCCTGGAGCACTCGAGAGCACTAATGTGTCAATCCCCCCTTGCCCAGAACCCTTTTTGTCCCACTACACCACAATTGTTTCTGCAGGAGGAAAAGGGGGAGACCAGCAGGGGCCAGGGAGGTGAGAGCTGGAGCCAGTGACCCTACAGCCTGGTCTGAGCAAAATCATCTCTGCCCAAAGCAGAGAGGCACCAGCCTGGCCAGAGCACCTGCTGCATGGACCTGACAAGCCTGAAAATGCCAAAGGCAAGTGCTGAAATGTGTGAGAGCAGCACATAAATGACCCATCACCGACCTCTTCTCTTCCTAGCCCACATCTCCCTGCCTCAAGCAAACAGGCTGCTTACCTCTCCTTCCTTTCCTCCTAAAGCCCTGAGCTTGAGCAGGCTCAGATTTGCCTTATTAGCCCTCCTCTGGTAGCATTTCCCTGAACTCCCTGTGGATCTTGGCAGGGTATTAACCCCTGAAATCCCCGGCTTTGCCTGGCTCAGCAGGGCTGTCACAGGACGCTGAGTGAGACCTGGCCAGCAGGCAGGGTGCAGCCAGTGCCTGGCACAGAGGGAGAGCATGGAGCACCCCAAGGTGGGATGTTTTCATCTGTCTCCTCCCTCGGATTGCTCCACAAGTGATAGAGGAATTGCTGGCAGAGGACTGCAGCCCTGTGGAACATGTTTTCAGAGGTGGGACGGTGCTGACCCAGTCCTGGGAGCTCAGCAGGGCTGAGTGCCACAGTACTCAGGGCAGACAGATGCATAAGTCTTCCTGCAGTTCAAAAAGGGAAATTTTAGTTTCATCTGCTGTATTACAGAGCTCGGCATCTGAGTCTTCAGTACCTTACAGGGTCTCTCCCAATGGGATGAGTTTTATCCTTCAAAGATGTAGAAAACTTTAAAAAACCTGTACAAATTCAGTGTGTCAGCTGAAGAATGAAAGTATAACCTATTTTCTTATTTGAGCTCTAATTTTATGCCTGCTGGTACTCACTTATATAGAACATCAGCAAACATTTATATCTCTCTTAATTTTCCCTATTCCCTATTAATTTCTCTTATGTTCAATAAATGATCCTTTATGCCCGTTGGTTTAACACTTCCTTGCAAAGTTGTTTTTCCTCGTTTTTCCATAAGCCAGATACTTTAATTTCTTGCACTATGCCTCATTAGCTAGTAACAATGATGTATTTTCCCTTTCTCCATGTATTTATTTTTACTGAGAGATGCAGCCGTTCATCACATTCAAATGAAGAATTATTACTTAGCTATTATTATTATTGCTAGTGATGGTATGTAAACAACTATAATGATGTGTGGGCTTGTGTAGGAGCAAAGACCACAATAAAGATGTTGCCTTGGGGGGAATGAATGAGGGAAACGTGCGAAGATTTAAGCAGAGCACCCTCTCCTTGCTGGCTTTTTCTCTAATTGCTCTCTTCAACTCCATGGCCTGTGTGGAACCCTTCCCAAAATACACCCAGACATTGCCACAAGAACTCCTGCCAAGGCACTTGAGAGCATGAATGATGTGGGAAAAGGGGTTTCACTGAAAAGGGATGCTGTTTGGAATGTGTATGTGTGTGTGTGATGAGCAAGGAGTGCTGTAAGTGTGTGAGAAAGGAGGAGCAAGAGATGCATGACAGAGATGATGGCACAAACAAGGCTGCAGGACAGCCTGGCATGAAGTTTTGGGGACCACTGCTGGGTCACATTGGGTGCTGGGCATAGCAACAGCACTTCTTACTCTGGTTTGCTTGTCTGTGAAACCAGTATTTTTCATACGAATTCCTAATACATAAATAGGATTATTCTGAAGCTCAGAGTCTCTGATGTTCAATTCTCTCCCAACTGGAAGCAACCAGCAATAAATTGTGTATTTGCTCAGCTGCTCAGTTGTGTTGCCAGGTGCCAATGACTTTGTACAGGGTAAGCAGGTAGGTGACAGGGAGAAACAAGCCCCACACTAACTTTTAAGGTCTTCAGTTTTGCTTGCCAGCAAAGAAAAATCAGCAGAAAATGGGGAGGGAGCATGAAGAGAGCCAGAAGTGAATGGAAAAAACCCAGCTCTTTGGCAGACCCATAAAGAAAATTCAGGCTAATAAAGAAAGTTCAGTCTTTTTATTCTCTGCTGCCAGCAATTTACTGCCCTAAAAATGAAAGTAGTTGGCTTTAGACAGAGCAGCCTTGAAGATAGTAAAATTTCAGTATCATGTATTAGCCTGGCTTCCCTTTGCACAAGTGGGAGGTGAGCAGAAGAAAGAGAGATCAGCCGGGTCATCCCTGGTCCCCTTGGGGTGGGACTGTCCCAGAGCCACCCTGAGCTTGCAAAAGCAGGTTTTCCAAATAAAAATCCAGCCTCCCTGCTGTAGGAGCCTTGTTACATTTTCAGTATACCCCTTAGTGCTAACCTTTTAATTATTCTGTCTTTCTGGAAGCTTGTGGGGTTTTTGGTTGCTTTTTTTTTAAACAAATAATGCTCAACAATAAGCACTGTGAGCAAACCAATCAGAGGAAAATCCACCCAAGATCTCCAAAGATCTTACCAAGCAGGTTTTGCAAAGAGCTGACAAAAGGGGAGAAATAACTTAAAATATATTTTATTAATTTAGGAGCCTGTTCTGAGATAAATATTTTAGCCTTTCTTCTCCAAAAAGAGGGGTTGAACGTGTAAGAAAGATGGAGAAATGAAAAAATCATCTGTGTCAGGGATATGGCAAATCGCTAACCAAACACTTTGAAGGTTTAATGTATACCAAGGCCCTAAAAGCTTTCATATTTATTACAGCTATTTTGAATTCCTTACTGTATTTTGAAAGAGCTTCCCTGGTTTAAAACACCATTCAGATCTTCTGTCACTTTTGTTCCCACTTGCCTTTCAGCAGCTAGAATAATACATGTAAAATAACATATTAATAACTGCATTTCCTTAGTGCCACTGAGGCACAGACCAGGTCCAATATTTTTCATAATGCTGATGGTGCTGCCCCTGGATGGTGGCTTCTGTCAGAGTCATCTCTTAACCAATATGATCAGGGCAAAAATGAACTCCAGGCTGAAGAAACTCCATGAAATATTTTGTTTCCTGTGACTTTCAGGGTTTTGGGAGCAAAGACAACTGTCCCCACTGGTGCCGTGCAGCAGAAGAGCAGAGCTGATCACTGCCTGTATCTGCACATTCCAACAGCAAAGTGCAGAGAGCTGGGGGGAGAAAAACATCTAGACCTGAGGGAGTTGGGGAACACAGATTAGCTCTCCTCTGATTATCATACCTTCCAAAATTCTCCTGTATTGGGGATATTCACTATAATAGTCTCCCCATTCTTCTGTTGTAGCTGTACTACTTTCATTTGACTTTTTGCCACTTTGGTTTTTAACTCTCCATCCCTTCCTCCTAAAAAGACCTTTCTCAATTTGTTTGTTTACTTCTCTTTCACAAGATCATTCAACAAAATCACAGGCTGTCAAAAGCAAAGGTGCCTGCATTGCTGAGCCCTCGCTGCTTTGCCGGGTAATTTATGAAAATGGAAGAGCCTGTTTCAGGCATAATCCAATTTGTCCTCTCTCAGCATCATAAGCACATTTGGAGCCAGATAAGACAATTATCACATGGATCTTTAATACCTGCAATTTATAGCTAAAAGCTTTATTCTGATAACTTTGTTTTCAAGTGCCACGTGCTGAAGCACAGGCAGCAGAACCTTCCTGTGGCGGTTCGCCCAGCACGAGGAATTTTTGGGAGAAGACATCCTCAGAATGCAAGAGCAGAGTTTGCTTTGCTCCTCGGGGGAAGAGGAGCAGGGCAGGCAGAGGACAAGGCTCAGCTCCCCCTGCATGGTGCCAGGTGACTTCCCCAGGTATGGAGGTGCTCAGTGCTGGCACACAGGAGGGTTTGGAAAGCACACACGCACAGGGTTGCTACTGAAATGTGTTCCCATAACCACTTAATTCTCAGTTGCCAAATGTGACCTGAATACGTTACCTTGAGCATCCTGCAGAGCAGGGACCCATGGCTTAACCAGAGACACTCCAGGCTGAGCACCAAAAAGTCAATATTTTCCAGAGAGCTCGGCAAAGTTGTTAGCAAGCCTGCAAACATTTACTTTTTAGCATTATACTTGAATACTGATATCATAATGCATAGCTGCTCATTAAAATAAAAATCTGCTTTCTAATTGAATTACTAGCTCTTTATCATTGTTTGTGACTCTGTGCAGAAATGAAATATTCTAATTATTTCATGATAAGAAATGAAGATGGGAACTTATGATTTCATCATGTGGAATGGTCTGTGACAGGGTCTATGTTCAAATCATAAGGTCTGATCTAGTAAAGAATTAGCTTATTTCACTCATATGAGTAGGAGTATTTGGAGAGCAAACATCAGACAATTTTTAGATCAATTTAATGTGCAACCTTTGAGCATTATTAGTGTTTGCATTTGGTCAACAGTGAAAAATCAACTGTATTTGACCAGAGACTGTAGGTTTGCAAATTAAAAAGTGGTTTTCTGTCAGGAAAAAAATAATTTCAAAATGTTTGTAATTCTATAAGACAAAGGCACAACAGTTTAAAGCCACACTACTCCTCATAGCTATGCATCTAGGGCACTACCCTACTTTCTTATCAATCCAAACATAAGAATATTTTACAGCAGTTACGAATTAAAGCTCTTTGATGTTTATGTGCTTCTTTGGTGAATTTTGCTAGGAAGATCTTATATCTAATGTTATTTTAGCTATCTCTTGATATATCCAAGCCATCATGGTATCTCAGCTCAGAAGGTCTGTGGTACATTTCTTTAGGGACTTCATTAGTAGAAGATCTCCTGACTCAGTAGATGGGCTACTTTTGATGCATCATTCATACATGCAATATTCAACTCTGCATCACAGGCTTGTAGGGGGTGTATTTTGTGTAGAAAATTATTACAGTTATCCAAACAGCGTTTTAAAATTGAAAGGTTTTATTTGCATCTGCATAACATGAACTGAAGACTTTCAAACAATAAAAACCTTGCTATCAGCTCACATGACCAATTAGATTTTTTTCTCCACAGATAGTTTGATTTGAAAATTAACCAGGACATTCCAGAGCAAACAGTCAGGGTGAGTACAGGAAGCAAAGAGTGCACAGAGGGGCAGATGAAAGAGGAGATGTTTCAAAGGGAGGAAGAACTGCTCAGATTTGGGATAAGTGAGGAAGGGATTGAGCTGCTCAGAGCACGGTGCTTTTCTCCTTTGTGGCTCAGAGTCAAAGCAGATGAAGTCCTTGTGTTAGCCTGCTCATCCCAGGGGAAATTGGTCACATTTAGCCAGAAATACAAATTTCAATGAGTAAATGATGAAATGAGAATTCTACCTTTTCTGGAAGGTGGAATTTGGCCCTAGGACAGGCAGAGATTATCCATTCTCTGTGCTTCTTATTTATAACTTGAGGAGCTGACAGCTCTTCTAAAAGCAGACTGAGGGTTTTTAGACAGTCTGAGGTTTAAAATTAGGCACTGGAACTAATAGGCTGTTATTGTCTCGTAATTATATTTGACATGATGCTCTTAACTCTTTTCTGAAACACCATCGTGCGCCAAAGGGAGTCAGGATGCCGAAACTTCATCTGCAGCAGCAGAGCCCAGGCATGGCATGGCCTGGGGTGTCCTGGCTGCTGCTCTTCCCAGCTCCCTCTGGCTGCCCCACAGAGACCCCAGCTCGACAGGAACAACCCACTGGGGGAGGCTGGTCCTTCAGCTGTGAGCTGAAATCAAGGGATGCTGCTGAGCATTGCTGCACGGAGACCCTGCTGGGAGGTGCCATTCCTGGTCTGCTGCTTCCTTGCTCTGGGAGCAGAGGAGGCAATTTGTTGTTGGCTCATTTTAGCAGATCCCTGCAGCACTTCCAGCAGTGGTTCAGGTGCCCTGGAATGAGCAGCATGCCTCTGGAGCTGAGTCTTGCCAAGCAAAGGCTTGCTTTCCTGTGCCACCCTCCTGGTGGTGCAGGAACCTGCAGAGACCTTTCCTTCATCTTTTCTCATGGCCCAGAGATCTGAGCAAGCACATTCTCACCACAGGAGTCAGGCAGGCACCAGCCTCCTGTCAGCAGAAGGAAGAATTAAGTCCTTTTAGATACACAAGGCATTTAGGAGGTTCAGGTTTGAGGGTTTTTTGCCCAAGCTGCTGGAGCTGTGACCTTCAAGGTATCGCCTTGACAACTTGTGCTTTTTAATAAAGCACAGTCTGGTGGAAGGGAGTTAATTTACATGGGTTTTCATTCTCTGAGCTCTGTCATCAGTGCACCAGACTCGCTTATTGAACTCCCCTGTCGATAGAGCAACCAACTGCAGCACATTCACATCCCACAGCCCAAATGAAGCACCTGTTCTCAGTTACTTGAGGATTGATTTCTCTTTTCCACCTAGTTTCCTTTCTTTCTCTGCTTTTGGCTTCTGCTTCTCCTGGCACCAACACAACTACTATGAGCTCCAGTTGGGGATGCAGCCACCTTAAACAGCCCTTTTATTTGCTTTGTGCCTTTTCTTTATTTCCCTTGCTCTGCTCTTTCAGCTGCCTCTCTGTCATTGGAAGTCCAGTTCAAAACAATCTGTGCAACCTAATGCGAGCCAACATGATTTTTTATGCTAGAGTTGTATAAAGCCAATAAATGAAAAGGAAAAATAATCATATTTCAGGCAGGTCTCTTGGGCTTACCAGGTTCTGCTATCAGAAGTAGCATTGAACATGCAAAATGCTTGAGCATATGAGTACCCTAAAGAACCAAGAAGATCCCTCTAATCCACCCCTTCACCTGGGCCATGTGGCCCCATGGGTCCTTAGCCCCTTCCCAGAGGGAGAGGGGAGGACTCACTGCAGGCTTTTGCAGTGCCAAACACACAGGTTGTGATCTGACCTAGAACTTTATTTTGTTTTTCCAGCTGCCGTGCTGGAATAGAGCAAGGAATGAGTTCTTTTAGAGTGTCTAGGGATGGATGTTATGGGTTAATTAATGCTTCAGCAGAGGTGATATATAAGGGAGAGTTATATGCATGTTTAAGGTGATTCATGCCGCCTCACTGGATTTAAGTCTAATGGGGAACTTATTTCACTGTATTTATGGGTAACGTCCATCCATATCCCAGATATCTCTCCAGGGAGCCTTCTCTCCACGGCCATCCAACTCCTCTGAAGAAATATGGACTCGTCAGTTCCCATCCTGGCTGTAAATCTGCAATTAACAGAACGGTCCATTTACTCCTCTGCCATGACAAGATGCTGATTCCTGCCAGGTTCCTCCAGGCACCAAACCCCTCTCCCCTTCCCTGCTGCAGCCCCACAGTCTGACAGCCCCACCCAGGGCAAAAAAAGCCTTTCACAGGGGAGCTGCATCTCCCCGGGCTGACTTTGCAGCTCTTTTCCCCCACTTCTCAGAGCCACTGCACACATGGATGGGACAGATCTAAGCCTGGGTTTTGGCTGCAGGAGCTGCTCCCCACTCTCAGCACAGCCAGTGCTGCCCTCCCTCATCCTCATTTTCCTTGTCTTTCCCTTGAGGTTTGATTCACTCCTGCCCTCAGGCAGAGCCATTTTCACATTGGACCTTCAGGGCCATCTTTTTTACATGACATTATGTGATTAATTTCCTGCTGAGGTGGCAGGAATAAAACAGTGCCACGAAAATCTGTTTAAATTCCTTTTCCTATCGTCTTTTTTTCCCTTTTATTGTTTCTTGGTTTATGCTAAACCTCAAGAAACTGCTGTCTAGTAACCCTCTGCCATCTGCTGTGCTGTTATCAAGGAGGAGCCATGCCCAGAGATGGTTTGTCTTCCTTCTTCTTCCCTTTTTGCTCTGCCACAAGTTTGCATTCTCACAGCTTCCTTTGGGCATATTCTACCTCCACTGATTCAAGAGCCACAAAGGTCTGGGCTGCTAAATTAATGTGCAGGCACAATAACATCAAACTAGTCAGAGCCCAGCATCATCCTATTTATATTAATATCCTATAAATATATTTGTTGTATGAAAATACAGGAAAGCCTGCATGCAGTCATGTACAAGAGCATGTAAACAACCTGAGCACAGGTTTGGGGGCAGAGACAGGCAGAAGGAAGGGAAAGGAGAAATGTAAATTCGGGTGCACAGTTTCTGGAATAGTCCCAGACCAGAGCCCTGGGTACAGCATGGCTGGATCATGATTAAAACACAGAATTTGCTCACACTGCGACTGGAGTTAAAAGCCACCAATTCAGAAGACTTCCTAGTCTGAAATGAAGCTTTCAAAAACAGAATTACAGAGAAAACTCAATAATCTGAATGCTCAATGAAACCACAAAGGGTTTTCATTGCATTAAGCAACACCTACAACCCCCATTTTTCCCATTAGGCAAGTACTGGGGATGCAGCAAGAGTGTGGAGGTATCAGTGATGCTTTTGAAATATGCTGGGGACTTGGTGCATGTGAATGTGTCTGTACCTTATGGAGCACAATAGGTTCCTGACCTATTTGGATGCTACACATGAATATATAAATATTAAATAACGGTTAAACTGCTACATCAATTCAATATCTTGACAAAAACATTTGACTGAGGCTTTTCCACACCAGAAAGATTTAGGCTGTTTTCCCTTTGGGACAGTTTTATCTGAGTGTAGTGCCAAGTCTACCCCATTAGATCTCTTTGCCAAGTCAAGCTCGTGAACATGTTGAACAAAGGAAAGTGCAAAGATTTCTTAAGGCAACAAAGACAAATCTGAGTCTCATCCTGTCCCTTTTACTGCTCAGCCTGAGCTGCAGGAGGTGGCTGGGGCTGAGAGCAGCACCCCAGCATCACCCCACAGGCTGTGACCACCAGCCAGGAGCACAAGCAGGGAGCACCAGGGCAATTTGGCAGCTGAAGGCAAGCGGTTCTAGCAACGAGCAATGTCTGCCCTCCCTCCAGGTCTGCAGGGAATCTCACTGGTGCAGATGGCTGGGAAAAGAGAAGGGAAAACTGCAAAGGAGTCGACCAAATACACATATGGAGAGTGGAGGAAGGGTGGCATCAGTGTCCAGGGCTTTGGACCATCAAGGTGAGTTTTGCTGGGATGAAGAGGAGTGAACTTGGGGATGTGGATTACAGCATGCCAGAGTGTTTAAACTCTATTTGTCACCACTGTCTGTCTCAGTTGGTTCCTTGGCTTATTTTCTAGCCTTGGACTCTGTGTCTCACTCAGACTCACCCGCAGTTTGAAAACCTCACAGCTCACTGACAGCAAAACGCTTCCTTCGTCCTTTTAATCCTGTGTTAGCACAGAAAGTGGATCCCCAGGAGCTGCAAGGCTGTGCCAGCTCAGCTGTGGGGTGCTGGAGGATGGGGGAAGGAGGCAGGAGGAGCAGTGCAGGAGGGTTTGCCTGCCTGTGCCACTGACTGTCAGTGTGCACCCCTGCCTGGCCTGAGACCCTCCCCTGGCTGCTGAACCTCCCCTTGCCCTTCCCCATCTGCTCTGGGCCAACCTCTGGGCCCCTTCTCCAGCACAAGTTTTCCATCCTTGTGCTTTGAAGACCTATTGGTATTTGATGATCTCTGCATATACTCTCTTCTTGGGGTTAACTTTGGAATATTAACTTTTTACAGCAAAAGGTCCTTACAGCAGCTGCAGAACTGAGGATGCTTTTCAACAGCAATGAGCAGCACAGTTTGAACCCAACACCAAGTCAAGGCACGTTGATGAGTTTCCCAAGACTGTGCACAACTAAATAAAATGATGACATTACCTCATTCACTACCAGATTTTTCTGAATTGGTCGAAGATTTAAGGTGTCTGTTAAAAGATTCTTGTGAACTGAATTTTATGGAATATATAGGTTATCACAAATGTCTCCTGTGTTCCAAATCCAAGATCTTGGCTATCAAACTAACTAGATCAAACTAACTAACTAGAATAAGAGACAACTTGTATCTGAGATACCGTTAATAAATCACCCAGGGTGGCAGAAGGGGGATCTCCCTTGTACAGCAATTTAGAGAGATTAAGTGACTTGCCCAAGGTCACATAGGAATCCAAAGCCAGAGCCAAGATTTCAATCCAGTTCTTCAGCAAATGCCTTAGCCTTTAAGTCTACCCTTTCCTCCTCAACACAGAGTGTGAAAAAATATTGCAGAAATCTCAAGTTCAAACTACTTGCTACTTGGAGAGCAGCCCATGTCCTGGCTCTTTTATCAGTTTATGTGGAAAGACTCCAAGACATTACTTATATTGACTCAATATTAAATGGCAATAACCACCACAACAGATTTACTGTCTGGCAATGTCTTCCTGTCTGCTACGGTAACAGTAATGATAATTTTTTTTCTTCATTAAAAGATTTAGGTTCTTAGTCCCTCTAGCAACTTTTTCAATTTTCCTGTTCTTGGGAAGATCAAATCCTTATCCACGGTGTTATTTCATGGAAAGATCACACCTGGTGCTATTCCATTGCAGGAAACAGGTTTTTCCTGGGAGTGATTCTGTGTTTGAAGGCAGCATTTGACTTTCATGCTGTCAGTGCCCACGTGGCAGCAACCCATGGGCAGATCAGGGATGCTGTGGGGGGACACAGTGAGCAAACATCTGCTGTTTCCTGGGAAAAGGTTCGGCTCCAGTGCTGAAAGAAGTGCCTGACAGTCATGGTTAGAGGCAATGAGAGGCTCTGACATTGCTGTGCTGGCTGAAAACCAGCAGGATGTGCAACAAGAAAAATATTAATTATGGACCTACAATGAAGCAATATATTTTATCTTTCTGCTACCTCAGAGGAGGGTCCAAAACAGAATTTTGGGAACTTGGTTTCAGTCATACATTCATTGCACCAAGACAGGACTTTAAAGCTGTGATGTGTCAGAAACCTGCCTTAGCACTTGGGCTCAGGGACGAACAAGTGCTGCCCCATCCCAGCTTTCTGAGGCAGGGTTCTGAGCCCTGAGACTGCCATGGGGCAGAAAGATGGACCTTATTGTCATGGAAATCCTGCACCTCCTGAAGCTTGGTTGTTTGATACCGATTTCAGCAGGGCCAGGCTTTCAAGCTATGTTGTTTGCTCATTAATTTCTCCTGCCTTTGCTTGCCCAAGTACAGTGCAGGTGACTGAAGCCATGAGTCCAGTTTAGTCGGTTTGGAAGTGCAATTTGCCCTTGTCTATTGTTACCAAACCACACAAACACTCATCCAGGCTTCTGCAAACATCAAAAACAGCCTAAGGAGCTCTGGTCCTCCCTTTTGCCCTACAGAAAAACAGCAAGAGGCAAGAAAGAGGCAGCATTAAGGCAGCACTTGTTTGTGCTGGCTCCACATGTTCAGTGCTGGAGTGAGGGACCTCTTCCCAACTGAGCCATATGCTGGAGAGAACAGTGAGAAATGTGAGGTAAATGATTTCTCTGACACCTCCCACATTCAGCTAGGCTCTGTGAGTGTCACCTCGCTCACCACTGCAGTTGCTCTCTCATTAGGAGCAATCCCCAGACTGTTCATGTCCCAGGGGAGCCTGGTGGCCTCTGCTCTGCAGCATCAGGCTGTTCTCTCCCTGGGCTGCTCTTCTCCCACTCACCTCCCTTTCAATCTTCATATATATTTATTTTTTTTCCTCACACATCAAAGGGGAAAAGGCAGAGAAATGTCAACAATTAATCTCAAGGTTAGTGCTGAAGTTCTGCTTTTCCATGGCAAATGTCAGAATCTGTATCCACCCCTTCAAGAGATGAAATAAGGCTAATGAGCTTGCAGTGCAGGAGGTGTGGTTCTGTGCCTGACCCTGCAGGGACAGGGAAACAGGCAGTAGAGGAAATATTAAAACTAAACACCTACTTGCAGAGTGTCTTTGTTATTCAACCACTCTTTGATAATGGGCTGTCTTATTTTCCTGTGCTGAGCAAGCACAGCACTGGTTTCAGAATGATGCTTAAGTTTATGTTTAAAATTAAACTGTTTTTGCAGGAGTCCAAGTACATGCAGAAGCACCATCCTGAATAACAACACACTGCAGGGGAGGGTGGGGAAGAGATAGAGGAGCACCTATGTCACATGAGTCAGAATTTCATTAAAGAGAATCTCTGTCCAAGCTTTTTCTTCTTTGTTGGCCTTGTTTACCCCATTTGGTACCCAAATGCCACCCATTCTCTCTAACGGGTTTTGCAGGTGATGAACATCTGTGCGTTTTCTTGGGGAGAGGCTTTCCAAAGCAAGTAGGAGGGATGCTTGGGCTCAGGCAGTGATCCCAGCCCAGGCACACAGAGGGCACATTCCCACTGAGACCCTTCAGCCTTGTCATTACCACAGGATAATTTTTTTTACTGCACAGTACCACAAGGCAACTTTCCCTCCTGTTGCATGCTGTATATGTATAAATGCTGTGCAAACTGGTAACTCTGAGGGACTTATTCTACAGCACACAAGGCACCAGGCTGTGAGAATTACCCCAAGATACCCCTCCGTGGTGGCAGCAGTGAGGTGGGCACCACCACTCTGCCTGGGAAATGAGTAAATATTTGTACAGTATTCAGAAGAGGTAAGGTAGGGCTAAATTATTCATTCCAATTAGATACTTTGCAAATGTTTCCCTTTTCATCTCATCTTAATTCATTTCTGAATGAGTTTGAATTTCATTTGATGCATTTCTTATAATTGACCAGATGCTGTTTGGGCACAGAGTTTCCAAACAGCCCGGGCTGTCTCACAGGCAGCTCTGTCCCTCTCTTTCTCTCCCCACTCCCCTGCTGTTCTTGATTATTATTCCAGCTATATGGCTGGCCATATGTATTCTTTCTGCTTCCTAATTACTCTGAAAATTTTCCAGGGGAAAACTGAACCAGCATACTCCTGTTTGATTGAATTTTTTTGATAGAGGATCTGAGGATCATTCTGAAGAGGAAAAAAAATCCATTCGCCCAAGGACCAGACTGGGCTGCTTTACTGGGTAGAGTGACTCAGAGCCACTCCTCTCTGTCTCCTCTTCTTGTCCTCTCCTCTTTCACACGCCCAGCCTTGTAAAAGCCAGATCATCACCAGGCTCTGGAAAGCGGCAGATCCCCCTGGGTTCCCCCTGGGTTTCGGATTTGCAGGGAGGTTTTTGGGTGATGCTGGTGAGGAAGGTGCAGCTGCCAGGCAGGGTCAGGCGAGGCGAGGCAGGGCTGGCAGCAGCTGCAGTGTCCTTGGTGCAAAGTTTCACCTTCTCAATAAACACGGGCAGTTCCATTCCCCAGCGCCGAGTGACGCCGGCTGGATCCCACCCGGGGCTCCTGCTCTTGGCATTCCGAGGCTTTGATGGCAATTTGCTATTAACCTACAGTGAGGGCAGCTCTTCTGCTCGATGCTAATGATGCCAACATTGCAGGCACTTGCTTGAGACTGGAGAACTTTAGCTGCTGACTGTGTCTATTCTTAGTTTCCTCTTCCAGCAGTAGAAAATAATGATCCATCAGCTCCAGTGGAGCAGTGCTGATTTACACCTGCTGAGCACCCAGCCTAAGGTGTTTTGTTTATCACATCATTAAAAAAAATAAATCACAGAATCATTCAAGTTTAGATTATGAAAATGTGGTTTTGTGATAGAGCATCTGGGCAGCACATTTAGCAGAGTTTCTCCTCTCCTGCACAGTACCAAGTACTGGCATTATTTAGTATCATGTGATGATTTTTAAAAATGTATTCAGCTTTTGCCTTCTATTATCTTGGATCATTAGCCAGCATCCTGTTATGCAATGTGATCAGTGAAGCTTGGTGCAGTACCTCACAATGTGATATCATTTCTCAAACAGAGCATGCAGTGGGGAAGAAATTAATTTCTCAAAGTTGTGGCATCATTACTGACACAGGGAAATCAGATGGCTTCCCTGGTTGTTTTAAAGGGTTTAAATGTTCAGGCTGAACACTGAACTGAGAACACTGGAGAGTTATTTAATAGATCCATTTCCAGGACAAGAGGGCTATTTTCTTTTAGGAACGATTACATTAGTGAATGAAACTGTGCTCTCTTAGGTTTCCTTTTTGTTTGGAGCTGTCAGAGTAAACTCCAGTTTGTGGACATACCCCAGAGACAAGGGAGATGAAGGCACAGGGAAGATCAGACCTCCATCCACAGGATCTCTGATAACCTCCTGCAATTCATAATTGAACGGATGCCTCCAAGGCAGCTCCACTGTTCCTGGGCAGGGTGCAAGCCGAGGATCTGATTAGCCATGGATTCATCAGACAGCTCAGTGTGCTGCATTCGTGGCACAGGGTCCCAGAGCATCCCTCTGCAGGCACACACAAGGGGTGCAGCCCCCCCAGCCTTGCCTGCTCTGCAGGGCACAGCACTCTGCAGTCCAACACAGGCTTTGTCCCGGGGGAGGATGAAAACAGTTGTGTAATTTTCTCCTGAACAAATGATAAACTGACCTTCCCCGGATAAGCCACTGGAAACAGAAGAAAATTGCCACACTTTTTTGTTCAAATGCCTGGACCCTTTTTGTACATCCACAGTTTAGAAGTATGAATCACTCATGCAGAGGCATTCGTGCAGATAAAGTGCTGTGCAACACTTTGAAAAATTACCTCCAGAAATATGGTTCAAATGATGCAAATCCAAGGGATGTGATATGGTGTTGAGAACTCATTAAAATTTTCGCTTCAAGAAGTTTCCTTAAAAAAATTGTTGCCTATGCTGGAACCAGGTGCACAGTCTCAGCCTCGGAGCAAAATTAGTTTGTTTCTTCCTTGGGAACGGAGTAGCCAAAGTTCATGTCAGATACTGCTTTCACTTTTTCATCCCTAAATTGTTATGCACAAATAAATAAAGTAAATAAGATGTTTGTCCTTGCCCACCAGCCCAAAAGGTGTGAGAGGACATCAATGTTTCTGCTCAAGCTGTGACCTGCTGTGCGTGCCAGCAGCTGGTGGAATTGTCTCTCAGGGGTGAAGAGGACACCTCCCCATCTGCTTTGCATTTATTAGCCTTGACTTCAAATAACAGACACACATTTTGCAGCAGTGCAGCTGAAAAACTCATTTTTTTTGCTAGGAGACATGTCAAGCAGGAATCCAGATAAGTGCCCTGAAGTCATTACAGCCTCAAAACCTGAGCACAGAACAAAGACACTGACCCAGCCCAGGGGAGGGGTCCCTCAACCCCTACATACCAAACAGATATAAGTAGCTCCCATGGAGGTGACCACAGCAAATCCCTAATTCTTCTTCATCCAGCCAGGATCACTACATCCTGCTCTCTGCTCTGGGGGCAGCAGAGCCACAGGATTTCTGGGATCACTCATGGAAGGAGATGAAAATGACCCCTAAGGCTCCCCGTGTCGCTGTGGCTGAGCCTGGGTGGCCTGGTCCTGGTGGGATGGTTTCCTCAGACATCCTGGGCTCCAGGTCACTCACACACAGCCAGCAGAGTGACCCAGCAGGCAGCAAAGCCCTGCTGCTGGCCATAGCTCCAGCTCTGACACCCTCCAGAGACACAAGGCAGCTGCTTACAGCCACCCCACCCTCCAACTCTGTTAGTCCCTGAAACTTCCTCCAAGGGCATCTGGGATCTAGTTTTTTCCCCTTATTAGTTCCCTGCTCCTTCAGGAATCCAGCATTTGTGAGCACGTGCCTGCTCTGGGCAGCCCTGCACACTCTGAACACCAGCTTCTGCAATGAGTTCTGCCTTTCTAATGCACTTCTTAGGGATGCAAATTTTTGCAAATGAGAAATGTTCTCTAACATTATGGATACAGTTTATTTTTGTGGAGATCAGAGAATCTGGCAATGTTACACAGTGATGACATTATTCCTACTCTGAAAATTCAAAAACTCATTGAAATACTGTCAGTTGTGTATTTAATTTTTTTCCTGCCAGTTGGTGAGAGGAAGAGCACAGATTACAGGCACATTCCAAATGTTTGGCTTTTCCCTGCACTTTTTCAAAGGGAAGAATCATGTATCAAAAGGAAGCAGGAGATTTCCCTTTCTCCTTCTAATATTCAAGGCCAACCAGACCTTCAGCTCCTTTAAGAAGAATTTGCAATGGAAGCAGCAAAGCACAAATTGCAGATACACCAAAATTTTACCTTTCTTCCTCTGTTTCCCTACTAAGATTGGGGAAACTTTACAAATGGTGCAGTTACCAGGTGTCTAAGCAATATGACATTGCTACTTTATGCTCCTTGTTGCCCAAAGCTGGGCTTGATGGACACATAACTCAGTGCTAAAAGGAGACTGGTACAGCCTGGGTCTTTAACTCATTTTTCTATAAAACTGAGTCCATTTCTATTATGCTGTATAAAACCCCTGGCAAGAGAGAGTGGCAGGGAAGGCAGGTATTCATCCTGAAGCTTTGCAATAGAAAAAAACAGGATGAGAAGTTTAAATTACGTGCCCAAGGCTACACAGCACAGGAGTGCCAAATTGTAGGTGGAAACCAGCAGCCCATGGTCCCCTCCCTTCATTTTATGCTGTTGAAGTGTTGAAAGAGGCATTGCTTCCCCAGGCCAGGAAGGCTGGCATTTCTTTGCCTGCAGCCCCTGTTAGAAATACTAATTTAACTTTCAGTTATGCAGTTTACAAAGAGGAATACTAAAGGGAATGTTTGCAAGAGATTTCCTGAAGCAGGCATGCAAAGCAACAAAGACTTTACACTGGCATATTTCACGTCTGCACAAAGGACCCAGGGAGTGCCCTAATGAAGGATGGTAATTCATTTCCATTCCTTTTACTTATTTTTGCCTGTTTACCCATAAATCTGTTCTTTGTTTAACATAAAAAATAGAAACACTTAGGACGACAACTTCAGATGAGAGATTGATGAGCTGATGGGGAGGAGGCTGAACATTCACTCCTTCATTCCCAGCTCACAGAGGAAGTTGCATCTCTTATCTCTTCTGCTTCTAATTAAAAGGGTTTGCAGATTGTTAAGGACTTTGGAGTGCAATGCTGTGTCTTGTTTGTGTGTACATCAAGCTTATGAGTAGCTGTGGGTAGCTCAGTCTGGTTTTGCAGGAGCTGGGAGGATTTTGGAAGGAACAAAAGTTCTGGCTTAGAGGTGAGATGCACAGGTATGAGCATACATCATTGTCATCACACTGTGGAGGAAGTTTTTCATATTCACCCTGCTGGTACATCTCCAATAGTTCAATTTACATGGGAGCATCCAGACTTCCTCTGCAGCTCTTGTGTTGTGTGTGGTGGGTATTTAACACAGCAGAGAAAGGAATGATGAAACCTGGCTTGGAAGTGTGTGGGAAGTTTCAGAGAATTTCTCCCTCAGCCTTTATTCATCTCTGCTGTCTCTATGAAGGAAAGCAGCCTCTGAAGGAAGGACAGTCCCTTTTCCACTAAAAGCTTGGCCGATAAAAAGTTTGCAGAACCTAGTTCAGAATCAGGCAGGTGTTAGCAGATGAAATCCTATTGATAACATCAGTAAAAATTCCATTGATTTCAGTGGTCTAAGGCTTCTTATCCAGGGCTGGAGTTCAACAAAACCCATTGAAAGTATGTCCTTCTCTTCCTATGGAACTTGTAAACAATGTTACTCTAGGAAGGAGTGAAAGGAGTTTGCCAAGAGCCTTATTTCTGTGCTCGACATTCACAGATGGTCAAAGAAATAACCTCTGGCAGAAGGTTGCACTAGAACAGCTTTGAAAACCAGGGCCTGTGTATCCCATCTTCTGAGTTTGTGAGCTTATTAAGTTTTTAAAACCAATTCTGTAATTCCCTTTAATTCCAATAACCTTTGCATGGATTGTTGACACTTCTATTGAAACTGCCAGATGCAGTTAACGGGAGTTGCCGCTCAGGTTTACATGTGCAGGTGCTGTTGTTGTGAGCAGCTTTGTGCAATTAATTCAGCTGTCACAGGGACTTTGGAAGCCTGCTGTGGATCAGATTGTATCTGTCTATTTTAGGGCTGATCAAGAATCCTCCCCAAGCAAAGGTAATCCGTAGATGGACCCCTCAGCCATTAAATCCCACCCCACTTCTAAGCACAGGGACTGCTACCTTTGTTCCCCAACACTGGCCAGAGAAACCAGGCTGAGGGAAGGACAGCAGCTGCTCCAAGAGCTGGAACAATTTCCTTTCCTAGTCAGTGGCTGCGGTAAAACTGTCCCGGGGCAGAAAAATTCACCCTGCTTGGGGGTTATCCAAAGTTTACAACACGTAAGTGTTGAGCTCTGGATTCATCTCACCCAACATGAAACCTCTGCAGATCCCACTCGAAGAGAGACAATCAGGTGTGCAAAAATGCCACTGGGTACACCTGCCTGGGCAGTCAGACTACAAAATATTGGCATCTACCCAGTGCCAGGTACCCAAAACCTCTCTGCAGTAACTCTTTGAAGCCAGTTTGACTCACCTGAAGTTTCTGCTGCTCTGTGTCCCTCTGTTTCAGAAGCAGATTGTGAGTCCAGACCCCATTTAACTCTCCCAAACCTCCCTGGTCCGACTGCCTGCATCCAAGAAATGCCCTGCTCCGTGGTAGTTTTAAGTGGAGATTTTTGCACCCTGATAAATTCCCAGGCTGATAGATGAGGGTAACCAATATCAATGAGCACTAAGGATCAGCCCAGCATTTCCCACCACGGGACAATACCGGATAAAAGCCAAGTTATTATTATCATCACTGTCTCTGGAGTTAAGCCTTGCTCCACTTTTTAAAGCCTTCGATAATTAGGTGGGAAGATAAAAATATGTAATGGGAAAGAGATACTGTGGGTCTTAAGCAAACACCTAGCTGGAACAGGAAAGGTGGCTCCAAAACTCTGTCACTGACCTTGAATTACTCTCTGCTGCTCAGTGTGGGGTGACTCATCCTCTCCAGGGGCTCCCTTAGGAACATCTGATCCTTGCAGCCCATCAGGGGTCAAGTTCCCACTGAGACCCCCGGATGTGATGGCCCTGGCTGTCACCAGGGCTGAAAGCATTCAGGGCTGACCACCTTAAGCTCCTTGCTTTCATTAATCTCCTGTCATTAATTGCAAGGGAATTTCTTCTGCTGTGATACACTTATCCAATACCATTAACACTCCAGACATGAACTGCTTCAGAGCAAAGAAGACTCAGGGGTCTCATGGTCTTCATGAGAATGCCCTTCTAAAGTGAATTAGTATGTTAACCCTTCCACAGCCCACCCATCTTTTAAATATGTGTCACTTGGAATTTTGCACTGATGGAGGGCACTGCTGTTTTAGCTCTGCAGTGCAGCATGAATGAGAAAAAACAACTTGGGGAACAAGTCATCGTGAGTGGGGCAGCCATGTAAGATTATTCCTCTTTATGCATTTAAGGTATTAGGGTGTATTCTTGCTTTGTTTTAACAAGCCATGCTCAGGCCTGGGCTCCAAGTTTGTTTTCATTCCCAGCCTACCCTGTGACCTTGGGTTAAACACTTCCCTGTGCCTCCACTTCTTACTTTTGAGGATGATGATGGGGGTGATACAGATCTCCTTCATTAAGTCCCCCATAAATGTCAAGTATCTTTACATTGTTTTCCGAAGCCCCCCTCCTCCTGCAGTCTGACCTGGCTGTGACCCAGCTCTCAGTGGTCCCACAGCAGCTCTGACCAGGTGAGGATCCCGTGCTGCTGGAGCCTCCAGCAGGATCCCCTGCTCAGGGTGATGCTGAGCAGAGCTCACAGGTGGGTGGGAGGGGTTGGTCCTGGGCTGCAGCCAGGGGTGGTTTGTGTATCTCTCCTCCTCTTAGTAATGGTAGAATATAGTGAAACAAAGCAATATTTCTCACCTAATGTCTTCACTTCATTAAAGAGTGTTTAGACAGACAGTTAATAGAAGAGGGGTGAGCCCTCCTACCCTGCAACCTGATAACTTAAACAACGACTCTTATTCCTCAGTGAAACACTGGAAAACTATGAGCAATGAAACCCTGGAATAACATTTAGTCAGGCACAGCATGAGTAAGGCAGCAAAGCAGCAGAATCAGCATATTTTGCTTTGTTTCTCTTACAAACCCTCATGTCAACAGTCTCAGCAGTTGTTCTTTGGAGGGCATTTATACTGTTGCACATTGCATTACACTGTTATTTATTCTTTCCTGGCTTTGTGAGAGGAAAGCAGAACAGCAGACAAAGGCTGCTGGAATTAACACATCCAAGAGAGCAATTCAGGGAGTGAATATTAAAGCAGGTAAGCTGTGCAGCACATCATCTCCCTGAAGCTGTAGATTTTTGTGTTGAAGTAACAGTGCTGCTGCCTGCATGGAATTCAATCACTGACAATGCTGTGGTGCTGGGGCAGGTTAATTTGAGGATGGTCTGCCTGTCTGTCTGTGAAATTAAGAACAGAATCAAGACCAGCTTTATGAACACTGTTCTCTGGCTGTGTTGGCACAGGCATAGCACACACAGCCACAGAGAAAGCTTTCAGCTTGAATTCCCATCACTTATCCTATCAAGTATGGCATCCACCTTCATCTTTAATTAAGTTATGTTTACACATTTGGCCTCTAGCACTGGCTTTCACATGAGCGCAGCGAAGTTTGGAGGCTCATCTTCTTGAAATTTTTATTCTATTTTCCACACCCACACAATACAGACCATACTGGTTTTGTCAGCTGCTGGCCCAGTACTCCCATCTGGCCCAGTATTGCCCAGCTTGTCCCTGTCTGGCTGACAAATTGGGCAATTTCTTTCCCTCTCCCAGCAAAGCTTCAGTGGCTGCCACCACTCAGCAAGCACTGCTACTGCTGGTCACAAAAGCATGAGAAGCATGGAAAAGCTCCCTGGAGCTCATCTCCCACACCAGTTACTACTCCCTGTGCTGTGGATGTTGGGAATACCTGAGTTCACTTCACTCTGGATCTGTGATTTTGTACAAGTCACTTGTCTTCCCTCATGCTCTCTTCTCTCCCAGTGGGGAGATCCAGTCCCTCCTCATAAAGCAGAAGTTCATTACCCTCAATTATTTTGCACTACTCATTTTCCCCTGTGATGGACTCTTTGGACACAGGTACACAGTCAAGCCCAAGGCCAGAAAGCTGCCATTATTTCAGTCCCAAATCAGCATCACTGCAGGCTGGCACCCAACCTGACAGGACACATTCATGACCTGCAGCAATGACAACATCCACATGAGTGGGCTGTCAGTTTAAAGAAAAATTTGCAAATCTTTACAGGTTTCCAACACCCTGCTGACCTCCAAGTGCTCCTCACTTCTCCTCAGACCTGTAACTAACACAGATTTACCCACAAAGTGCCATTCTCCAGGTGAAATAAAATCTGGATGAGAAGCAGTTGGCTCCAAATCAATTGAGAGAAGAGCAGCAGCCGTTGGTGAGCAGCTGGGACCATGGCAAAATAATGGAAAAAACCCAGTTACCTCACCCTGTGCTCACAGCATCTCTGCTGTTCAAGAAGATGGATGGTCTTGGGGTCATAGAAGCCTCATCTGCTATGGTAACAGCCATTGCCAAAAACAAGTGCTGATTGCTGAGTGAATTTCCACAGGCTCCTTTTGTGCCAGCTCCCTGAAAATAAACCACCTCATGCATTCATGGATGGGAGTGCTCAGTGGGGATGGAATTTGGGGTCTCTGTACTGGGGGGTGCATCCTAATCCTGCCACCCACACCTTGGATACGAGGTTATGGAGTGAAAATAACCATCTCCCCCATGCCTGGTAAATGTTCTCCCTGCAAGAAGCAGAGGTTTAGCTCCTTCCCTCACTGGCAGCAGATGGTCCAGAGAGCTGGGGGAACGTGTGCTGGGCCAGCTGGGCTGGCTGCTGCCTCTGCCCTCCCAGGACAGGGAGGAAAATGGAGATGTCAAGGGTACATCTGTGGTTGCTCCTGAGGCAGCCCAATGGGTTCCCCTCTTTTGTTGTCCACCTAGCAGCCATTTCTACATAGCAGGGACTTTTGGAAACATGAAAGATGTTTTATAGCTTTGATACCATTCTCAATCTCAGATTTATTGGCCACGCAAAGCACAAGAACTGCCCATGCAAAATTCAAAATGAGGCTACTGTGACAAGTACAGTGTGAGCACACCAAGAAGGTACATATAAGACTTATAATAACAAAAGCAGGAAGTTTTAAATGCAAAGAGAACCAAAAGGTAAATTCAGCAAATAACTGTCAGCTATGTTTCCTAAGGATGGTTTTAATCATCCTAGAAAGTTAAGGTAACACCAGAAAAAAAGATACGAGGCCATGAAGACAAATATCAGAACTTCTGTTCCCTTTTAATGCCCTATTGCTGGGTTTAGGACAGTAAAGACATTCAGAAAGTGCAGCTGGTCCAGCGTGTAACATCACAGCTGCTGACTTGTACCGGGTGGGAAAGCAGATTCTGCCCTGTTCTGTTCTGCTCAGCTCACATTTCCTGGCAAAGGTAATTCATATCCTGACTCCGTGCCCTACAGCAGCAGCATGAGCAGCAGAACTGGAGGATTTTATGTATTTATTTATTTATATTAAAATTTTCTTGCCTGCTTCATAGAATCAAAAGGCTGGAAAGAACCTCAGCATCTCAGCAATTTACTCTCTCTTGTCCTTTCCCCCATGAAACCTCAACCATGGCTCTGGCACTTCTGATAAATATTTATCCAGCCTCTGCTTGGAAGCCTCCAGCTGTGGAATTCCTACAGCCTCCCCAGGAAACCCTCATCCTTGCCATTAGAAAGTTTTACTCTTATTTAGTCTGAATCTTCCTTGCTGAAGTTTAAACCATTATGTTATCTAGAGAGAAGAAAAGATTATTTTCTTCCTTTTCACAGCAACCTTTATAAGTCTCTCACATTGAGTAGAAGATCAGGGAGACATGGCAAAGGCAGAAGTAAAGATTGAAACAAAGGCTGAAGCTGCTTCTGCCTCTTTTGGCAGTTTTCCTCATTGAAGGTAATTAAGTGTAAAGAGGAACTTTCTCCCAGTGCAAGAGGCACGTTGCTAACATGCAAGTAGGCTTTGTGCCATCTCAGCAGGAAAAGGCCATGTCTGAGCATCAGGCACGAAAAAGGAATAGAAATTGAGACAGAAACAATCAGGCTATTTCTAGTACCATAGTTTTACCAGAGATGAGCAGAAATTTATGTGGGTACAACATCTTATCAAACCGTGATTTTTCATTTTATTTCCCTTCTCAATCATTCATCTCTTTGAAATCAGAATTCTGTAAGTTGCTACCAGCACTGAAACACCAGAGCTGGAGATGCAGGAGTGAGTGGCACCAACATTCCTTCAGCCCGTGGGAGATGCCCAACTCCAGGACTACCAGGCAGCGACAAATCACACAAAATCTTAGTCCCAGCTGGCAAGAACCCCTTTCAGAGTACCAAAGTGCATGTCTCTGGCTGCCATCCTTGGGAACATGGCAGTAGTCTCCAGCTATAACCAGGTCTGTCCAGCTTTCCCTGCTCCCAGGAGCAACAGCCCAGTCTAGTTCCAAGAGTTGTGTGGAGATAACAAGAACCAAAGAGGCAGCAGGTGGTTCCAGCTGACTTCATCACATCTTTCCCCAAAATAATCTGCTGGACAGCTGTGAGGAGGAGAATCTCATCTGGCTGGAAACCAACATAAGCAGGGGAGATGGGATGTGGAGTCAGGCAGAGAGGCTGTCGTGGATTATTTATGGTTCTCAGTGGATGGACAACTTTCCTAAGTTAATAACCCTGCAGCCAGAGCTTCTTTTGCTACTTCAAGAGCAACAAAGCACATCTGCTCTTGCTTCCCAGGATGGTAAGTACTGAATTTCCAGGAAGTTAGTGTCCTTCATGCTAAGAGGACTTTTTATCTTATTTTGGAGTATATACAAATATAATCAAGAGGCAATACTGGCAAAGAGCTTGTCTCTGCCAGACACTGCTGTATTATGAGGCTTTAAGGATGCTCTTCTCTGCAGGGCTTTGCAAGAAGGGAATTTCTGTCTGTCTTATCCTGAGAGCTGCAGGTGTGTGTCAGACCAGGACTATAGAGAGCAGAGAGCAATTCTAATTGAAATGTTTCTATGTGCTGTCACACACAACAGCTTTTCCTTTTGTCATCCCATATTTCTGGGGTGGTCGCCCACCTTTGGTGTTTTCCTTGTGAAGTCTCTTCACGGAGTGGATCTTTAGCCTGAATGACTCCTGAAAATAATTCTTATTCCTAATTGCAGGAAGAGATAAAGGAGATATTAAAATCACACCCAAGGGCCACAGCCAAAGTACTGAGGCTTCCCAGAGTTTGGCTGGTGGGTTGGATGGAGCACCCAGTAATTATCTGCTGTGTAGAATAAGCTGTTCTATCACATAACATTTCTGTGCATTAAGCTGATCTATGCTGACATAAGTGGGATATTGGGCAGTGCATACTGGGACTCCTGATACTTTGCACAAAGCAGACATGGATAATTGAAAAAGATGTTCCCTTCCACAAAGCACTGCAGGCCACCTCATCATCCCTCTCTTTCTGTTCCTCCTGCATGGCTAAATTGAAAGTGAGTTCACTGCCTGCTACTGCTGCTTTTCCCACTGTCTCTCTTTCATGGCACTGGCAGCAAAGCTCAGTGCTGATGGATGCTCAAGTGGGACATGTGCATTTTGCCTCTGCCATCAAACCATGCCACAGTGGCTGGGACCTGGCTGGTCCAACAAGGCAAACCTGTCCTCTGATAAAACCCAACACCACCAGGAATCACATCTTGCTCCTGAAGGCAGCTTCCCTTCCTTCTGGCTTCTAAATGTTTCTGCATTTGCATTTAGAAAAAAACAGTTCTCATTGCACACCAGGCCAGGTAAGAAAACAATCCCAAAAGTCTCGGCCAGAGGTCAGGGAAGCAGGACAAGAGCTGGGACCCCCGAGGGGTGGACTCCAGTCCACTGACCATCATGCACAGCCACGTACTCCCATCCTGTGCTCAGTGCCCAGAGTACCTGTGCTAAAGGAAAGGGAGAGGAAAGCAGAAACACCAAGTGCAATACCAAGGTGCTCCATAACCAGGGCAGCAGCTCTGCTGCTTGCCACCAGGGTTTCCCAGGGATGCTGTGAAGCTGGTACCAGTTAAGAGCCATAATCTACAACCTCAGCCCAGCCTTGGCTCTGCCTGGCCTTGTTGATCCCCAGCCTGGGCTCAGGGGAGCTGCAGCTCTCTTCCAAGATGGTTGTGTGCTGCGTATTTTGACTGGAAGGTATGATTAACTCTGAATGTCAAAATGTACTTAGGGGTTGAGGAATAAACTCAGGGGAGATGAATGTAGTGAGACATGCTATTATTTAAAAATACCCAGAATGATTTATGCACCTTCTGCAGCCCTCATGCACCCCCTCACTAATGCTTATGCATTTATGGACTTCAGTTTTCAGCTGGCAGTGAGGTGTTTCTGCCTTGAGGAGCAGGAAAAAAGGTTCCTGACACTGAAGTGAAGCTCATAACCCACTATAAACCCAGCACTGCATGTTCCTGGCCTTCTTCCACACCTCAAGAACTCGGAAGCACCCAGTAAAATGATCAGGCCACAGGTTTACAACAGTCAGGAGGAAATATTTTTCCCCTGCCATGCATATCGAGTGACTGTATGCCATGGAGTTATGGAGACTGAAAGATAAATAAATTCATGGGCAGATTAGACAAATTTATAGAAGACAGGACCACGTAATGGCTACTAAATGAGATGATCAAGATGCAATTGCTGCTTAGAAAAATCACCGAATTGTGGTTGCAAGAAGGAGCAGAGGAGCTGGATGCTTAGGGAAGTGCTGCTCTGCGTGTTCCCCAGATCATACTCTTGTTTAAGCACCTTCTTTAAGGCATGAGCTGGAGATGGAAGGATGACTGCTCTGATTCAGAATGGGTGCTCTTTAAGTTCCTCCCCCAGCCTGGTCACCTCCCCTCAGGCACCATCCAGTCGTGGCTCTGACACAGCCCAAACCTGGGGCTGGAACTGCAGAGGAGTCACCTGGCATCAGAGCCGGGGTGTGCATCACTACCAGCAAGCAGTGAGCCTTAACTCTGTGAGGAAAATAAATTATAGCATTCATTTTGGGCGGTTATAAAACCAGTTCATTCTGCAGATATAAACATTATAAAATAAAGTGTAAAATAAATCATTAAAAATGGGAACACGGCGGGAGAAGAAAAGAAGTAAGGAGAAAGGAAGGGAGAGGTAATGAATCTGGAAGGACAGATAAGGAGCTGAAAGATGAAAGAGGAAAATAAAATCAGAAAACAGACCTGTAGTGGAAGGAGAGTGTCACAGAAATAGACATTTGAGGGGCAAGTTCATTCGGTGACTAAAGTCAGTGGATTTAATGTTACCTGCAGATTTACAGCTTAAACTTTCAAGGAAGTAAACTTCTGAGTGGTTACAATGTCATCTAACCTTCCAGAAATATCACCATGTGCTTAATGTACATATACACACGTAATATGTAATTTTACTGAGGTATTTACTGAAGTATTTACTGAGGTATTTACTGTATTTACATATTTACTGAGGTATATATACTATTTTAATATATATACACACACGTAATTTTTTAGGACTCCAGAAGGAAAAATAGAAGCTTTTTGTGAAAAGTATCAATGTTTGCTGTTGTCAAAGAGGGAAAGCTACATGCTTTTCATCTGCTGTTATTTCCCAGCCATGCTGGAGGTATATCACCAACAAAATGTTACCCAACAAAGCCTGGGAATGTGACAACTGAGTGAAAGCTCTGTGAAAACAGACTGAACGATTTGCAAATTAATCTGAAATGAGACAAGTATGTCAAACATACCCACCCAAAAGCACAACAAATTTTAAAATTCAATGGTATGTCACCAGTGATGGCAGTTTTTTGAGAGGCACAGCAATGTTCCAAAGCTCCAGCTCCCTGCTCACAGCTCCTGCCTGCACCTGGGCTGGAGCTTGGGGTAAAGAGAGTAAATTCTTGTGCTCACACACTCTGTAAGAGCATAAACCATTGCTTTATAGCAGCAAGGCTTTCTCTGACCTTTAGATATTGCACATCAGAAAATGGCACCTCATTATGCAGCTGTAAGAAGTTGGAGTAAATGGGCTTTTTCCACTGTAAAAAAAAAAAAAAAAGAAAGAACAAAAATAAAACCCACAAAACAAACAAACAAATTCAAATCTGTCCTACAGCCAAGATGCATTTGGGTCCTTTCCTTGGTACAAATCCTTCTCTGTGGAGCAATAGAGCTCAGTGAATAAAACCTGCCCCTCCTTCCTAATTCACTGCGAAGTGGAGATGATTAAAATGAACCATTTATCTTGGTCCCCTCTGCACAGGGCCGAGTGCTCAGAGCTGCGAGGAGAAGGTGCAGGATTGCTTAGCAAGGAAATTCCAACAAGGACATGGCACAGTTTCTTAGGACCAAATCCAATTAAAACATTTCCATTTTCATCTCCTGACCACCCAAAGTAAAGCAGAGAGCATCTAGCTCCGGAGCACTTCAAAGCTCTGTTTAATTGTATGAATATTTTAAACGTAACACAAGAGAGACAGATCCTCTGCAGCTTTCAATTAGCACAGCTTCATAAAGTCAGATTGAGGCACACCAGCGAGGAGACTGGCCCCAAATGGGGTTTAAGAAAAAAAAAAAAAAACACTGAGAAGCACAATAGCACAGTACTAAAATTCAGCTTTTGCAGAACATTTAAATATTTCTCGTGTTGCTCCTCTGAGTGATGCCCTATATAGTGCTAAAATTTACAGATACCTGGCTTGCCATCATCCCTACCTGGCAGGGCTAACCTTGCTTGTAGCTGGTGAGGCTGCAGCCTAAACATCTCCTGAGTTCTGCAGAGCTGAACATCGCTGTGTCCTGCCTTAGAACTGTAAGGGAAGGTGCATCCCCACCCACAGCAGATCAACCATTTCTGAAAGTCTTAATTCTCCAGGCTTTAGCAGGAAAAAGAATTCAAACACCACTTGAAATGTGGTGCAGAGTACTGGGTGTTGGAAGGCAGCCGTGTCTGCAGCATGTCATGTATTGCTCTGGGGCTCTGCACAGTGTTTCTGCTACAGCAGCTCTTGGAGTCATCTCATTCAGGGGAAAAATACACTCTGGAAAGAGATTTCTGCTGCAGTTCAGAACACCCTGAGTCTGAAAGGGCCAAAGAGATTATGAAGAAAATACTTGTGTTTCCTTTTATGAGGAACAGGGAAGTATTTCAGGATCTCAACAGGAAAAGCTACAATTTACAGGAAAATATTTGGTAGAGTTTGAGACTTACATTCCCACAAGAGACCTATTTTAAATGGTTAAACCCCCCACAGACAGAGTCCAATTATCTGGGGTTTTTCAAGCCATTTCTATGGAACCCTGTTAAATTTTTATAGAATCCTCAAAATTCCCACTCTGGTGGATCCTCTGAGGTTTTGTCATTAAGGCAATTCCTGGAAGAGTGCTCTGTGTTAGAGGGAGGAAGAAATAAAGTACGAGTTGCATCCCTAAAGAGCCAAGATACACACAGAGCATGTTCACAGGGGCTACAACAAGCAACTCAAAACTGTAAAAGCTGATGGCACATCCCTAAGTTGCTCTTTAGAGAACTTTGCAAAGTCTTGTGCTTGTATCAGTGATAATGAAAGCGATTAGCACAGTACGATTAAACTCCCCCTAGGACATTTTTTTTATTTTAAATTAAAGGTTGGAAGTTAGATTTATCCTCTTCTATAATGACTTTTGGATTATAATGTCTGAACTTACAGTTTTAACTTGTATAAAAATATTAACCCATGAGAGAAATCACAGAGGTTGAAGGTGTTATCAAGTCATAGAATCCCATCTAAAAACCACCTTTTTTTTCCCCTTCACAGGTCTTTAAAGTAATTCATAAACCCTCATTTTATGTGTTTCTTAATCTCAAGATATTCAAAGCAGTTTCAAGTGCAACTGGACCCACAAGTTTCAACTCCTCCAGCCTTAAAAAAAATGCTGTGGAGTTAATCTGAGAAGAGAAGGAAGAGAACCTTGTGTTTTAAACAAACAAACAAACAAAAGCCATAAAACCAAAACCCACACACAACCACTTCAACTCTGAGTAGCAACTTTCTCAAGGTGAAAATGAAAATCATCCCCCTGGGACTGGTTCACTTCCCTATGGGGAAAGAGCTGGAGCTGGACAGGGATTCTGAGGTCCCCACAGTGTGGAAGTGGCTCTTGGGCTGGGTTTGACAAATCCCAATCCTCATCCTGCCAGCCTGAAAGTCCCACAGCTGAGAGCTCCAGGACAAATCCTCCTCCAGGACAAATCCTGCTCCAGGGTGCTGACAGCTCCTGAAAGTCTTCAAGACCCCCAAAGGGCACTTTGCTCCCCTGGAAAAGGGTTTTCCACCCCCACAGCCTCAGTGCCTTCTCAAAGAGCTCCTCCACAAGAGCTGCAGTGTGTGGATGCTGTAGGGCTTTACCACATCCATCTTTCTAACTCTTTCCCATGTCACTGACAGAGTAGCCTATTTAGTTTCAAGGCCTTTGAAGAATTAGCATGTGCCAGACCCACAGTGCTAAACAGACTCTCTGAAAGTTAATGGGTGACAAACTGCATATATTAAGTGCTCAGAAAATTGATCTGATGTCAGGTGAAGGAAATTTTTCCACAGATCCTCTCTTTGGGCAAACAGCTAGAAGAAAGGAGCTCAGACATCTCCCATTTTATGTGTGGGGGATTTTTTCGATCCCCTTATATCCTGAGCTCCCCTGCAGCAGTGTCCCAAGGATTCCTGCTGCCACCAGGCCAAAAGTAGAGCCCCAGAATGAGGCTGGAGAGCCCAGCACCTGCATCCCACAGATACACACTCAGGAAGTCCATGTTTCTTCCCATCCCAGACTAATTTTCTATGTACTGTCCTTCCAAGAAAAATACATTTGCTGTTTTTTACCCAGATCTGAACACTTTTAATGTTCAGATCTATGTCAAATTTACGCCAAATTTCAGGATCAAATGGACTTTTAAAAATAAAATAAACCAAAATTCCACTGGCCAAAGCTTCTCTCCTATCTTTAATATTAAGATCTGATCTACTTACCTGCCCACTGAATTCTAAAGTATAGAGATAAGGTCCAATATTTGCTATTCAAGAAAATGAGAATTCTGTGTCTCTTTCTGAATAAATTCAGTCTCTGACTTTGAAAATAAATGATTTACTTCTTAAATATTTGTGTAATATTTTGCCAGTGTGAAAGTAGTCTTCAGACATCATACTTTTGTAATACTTTTTTGAGAGTTCAGCTTTTCTTTACTGTTACTCATCAAATCTGCCATTTTCTACTCTCTTGACTTCTACTGCACAATGCCTCTCCTAGGAGGCAATTATATATGCTTTTTTAGTATTCTTAAATGTTATCATATACCTCTGAAAAACAGTTGTCAGATCTCTTACAAAAATCTGAGGGTTCCTTGTTTTGCTTGGAGTGCCTTTGCTTGCAATAAATCAGATTAACAAGACTAACTAAGTGCAGTTTAACTCTTCCCACTGTGACTTGAGACTTGCCCGAACTACACGTGCTGCACTTTTCAAGCTGTGCCAGCTATTTTTACCCATTAACTGAAAATTAAATAGAGAAGAAGCACTCCATAATATACATTTTTTTCCCCTCAAATCAGCATGAGGGATGAGCAGGGTGCCTGGCAGTTGTCTCAGCACATGTCTCTTCCTTTGTTAGACCAACAAAAAGGATGGACAGCCCAAAGCAGTGAGTGAGGACAGTTTGGGTGCTTGAATTCGAAGTGCTGCTCTCGAAGTTGCCCTCAATAAGCACACCAAGCTCCTTTGTGCCCTCTGTTTTGCCCCTGCTTTAGTTGCAGGCTGCTGGAATCCTGGCAGGAGGCTCAGAGCCTTCCTCCCATCTGGGAGGCTCCTCCTGGGCAGTGTCCCTGTGTCCCCCAGCCCTGTGCCACGGAGGTGAACTCCAGAAATGCCAACACACCTTCAGCTGAGTGCACCACAGTCACTAAAAATTCGCACCGGGGATCTCTGTGCCACCCAAAAAGGGTGCTGGGAGAGAGGGGTTTGATCCCCTCAGGCACACAGGGACTTCTCCCCTGGTCTTTGCCATCCCCAGCTGAGGTTCAGATCACAGCAGTGAGAAAAACCAAGAGGAGAATCTCTGCCTCCTCCCTCAGCACCAGCCAGTCCATCCTCCAGGATCTGGGGCTGGAAGGAGAACCCAAACAGAGCAAGGCAAGCACCCTGGATTAGGATCTTAAGGCACTAGCAAGCAAAGAGGGTGCAGAAACATCTCTCTCCTGCATTTCCTATTGGATCACCCAGGCAAGTTTCTGGCAGGCTAAAGACAACCCTCAAGGGAATCCCACCTCATCCATCCTCATTCAGGGATAACAGGAGCTTCACAGAGCACCAAGGATCCAGCTTGTCGACAACAGCCTTATTAACCCAGCAATTAAGGCTAAATTTGACCAGCCCTTTAACAAGAAACCACTTGCACACAATGCTTGGGGTATTTAACATTCCCTGGTCACTGTATAGCTCAATTAACTTGTACTATTCATTTCTTGAGTTTATAAAAAACAATAAATAAATCAATATACAGCTATCACTTCTCATCTGAGAAAATGAGTGGTATCATCTCTGCATTCAGTGTCCTGAAATGGAAAAGAGCAGAGAAACAGATCACAGAAAAGGTGCCATAAACATGTTGCCATCAAAACAGAGAAAAGCCAGTGGAAGCAAGGTAGAAATACTTAACAGCAGGATTCTCATCACTTGAAAGGGACCTGGATTCCATCCTGTCCCTTTCAGAGCACGGAGCTCAGACTGAGGGTACACAAACACCTCTCCAGAGAAGCATTGCTTTTTCACACACATAAGAACGTGCACTTGTAAGGAGACAGATGTATGAAACTTAGAGCTCCTGCTTTCCAAACAAGCCACTCTCATTGAAATTCCTGATGGATTTGTGTTCCCAGGTATTCTCTCAAAAAAGCCTGTCACTGTCAGCAGGGGAGTGACTGGGAGGAGAATGCACAATCTATATCCTAAATCAGAAGAATCTCAGCAAATGAGCTGGTCAAGGAACAGCACAAGAGGAATGGGCATATGATGAAAGCACATAAATCTGTCCTGCAGCAACCTTGATGCCACAATTTCCAGACACCTTCTCAGAGGGCTGGACCTCTTGCTTCCAATTCTTTTTCATGAGTAATTCAAATTCCTGAAGTGGACTGAAAGCTCCAGCCAAACTCGTATCACCACATACAGTCTCAAATACTTGTGGGAATTCTGCACTGTGAATCCCTGTGCAAACTGGTGTGTCCATGGGCAGCTGGGTGATCTCTGGCCCTGGAGCTTAGCTCAGAGATGCTTAGGGGATTCAAAAATCAGTAAATTGCCACACACAAAATCTCTCTGTCTATTAACCCCTCTGACCAGTGACATCTGGAGCAGTAATTTTAGGACTGAGCAATCCAAATGGCAGACACAGTTAGAGCAGGTCTGAGTCACCAGCAGATCTCTCCTCAACCTTCCAAGGTCACAGCCCTGTGACATCTCCTGTGCTCGGGTGGGAGGTGCTGCAGACCCCGGGCACTGCTCTGAGCTGATGTCTGAGGGCTCCCAGCCCCACATCCCAATCCCAAGGTGGCACAAAGCACTTCCACCTCCTCCTGTGAGGTGCCAGCATGGATAGGAGCCATCACTCACCTCCTAAACTGCCTGGCCCCAAGCATGACAAATAAGGATGAGAAACTTGCACCAGCTGCAGTCTGTTCCTTCAGGCCCAGTAACCCACTGAAAAGGTTAACTCAGAAAAACTCACTGTAGTAAATAACCTTGCAAGGCTTTTTTTGTGATCCTTGTTTCTCACCTGGGCTATTTCCTACTAATTGCTTCGTAACAGTTCAGCCACCTGGGCTGTAATGGGTGCCATGTTTCCAGAAATGCTCTGAGCTGAGCCTGGCCACAGAGAAGCTCACTGAGAACAGGATTTAGACCAGCTGCTCATTTTTGACCTATGTATTTTTTTTAAATATGCAATTGTAAATCTTATCTCTTCTACACATATGGCTCCTCAACAGAAAATGTTTTTTCTGCTAAGAGAACCTCTGGGGGCATAACATTAGCTGCAAGCAAGCAATGCAAATACTGAAATGCTTTATCACCATACAGAATAGAAATGCAAAATAATATTTGACACAGAGCTATTTTCAAATTATTTATTAAAAAAAATAAAAAGAAAAAAAATAAAAACAAAGAGAAAAAAACACACAAAAAACCCAGGGGACCAAAGTCTTCTGTAAGTACAACCAAATAGCAAACAGTAAATTTGCAATCTAAAAATCAAACTGCTTACTACTTCCAGTAAGACACCGTATTCAAAAACTTAATTCCCTTTACTGTGATTCTTCAGATGAACTGCACCCATAAGTAAGCCAGGCAGAAATCAAGGACAGGGGAGAGCTAAGGAATGTTTGCTATGGAAAACTGCAGGCAGGAGGCTCTTGGGGAATAAACATCCTGCTGTGTTACTTGCACACATCAGAGCAGAGAAACAAGTTTTCAAGGGAAAGTTGAGTTTTTACCTGAACACAAGGCTACTCATGCAGCCTTTCCCCAGGAGACTAAATCATTGCACTGCTTGGCAAAAAAATAGATCAAGCTTAGTGCAAGCTAAGGAACTCCACAGAGAAGTTTGGAGCAGGAAGCAATTACTGCTGCTGGAAGCCAGAGGCAGGGACAGGGACAGGGGATGCAAGAGCTGGGTCATGTCAAAAGCACCACAGACATTTAACACTTTCCTCTGGGCAGCTTCAACACTTCTGAGAATTATTTTGTTGGGTTTGGGGCTGCCATGTGAATTCCCAGTAGGTTTTTCATGGTAAGTTTCTGAGTTCATATATATGATGATTTGATGGAACCCATAAACTCAGCTGAAACTGCTGAGCTTCCTCCAATTATGGAGTAAACCAATGTAAAATCCAAGCAGTGTCTGGGCAGCTGAGTCAAAGGTCAAAATTTATGAGAGCAAACCTCAGAGGTAGTTTCCTGCATTTTCAGGTTTCTGACACTGCAGAGATAAGTTTTGAGCCATTTGTATAGATTGACAACCTTAAAAAGAAATATTTTAATATTATTTCAAATGTCTTGACATCCCTGAATACTTTAGCATCTTTTTGGCCCCTGCCATTACCCATCTAATTTTGCAGGAGATACTTGTGGGTTTCTCTGGAGTCTGGGTCCAGTTGGGTTTGTGCAAATCCAGCCTCACACCTGGAGACATCTGCCAGCTCTGTGGTTATCACCAGCGCTGCTGCCTTGTCATTCTTGGCTGCTTCTGCCCCAGTTAGAATTCCCTGTGTGTGGTGATTGAGAATGAACCATGGACCATGACATTTACAGAGACTGATCAGAGAAAGGAGAGTTATCTATTTACAGGCGAGCAAGCCTTTACAGAGTGAAACATTTTCCTTCTTCTGCATGTGCTTATTATTTTCCCTTTTAATTTATTCCTCCTCACACCCCTCCTCATCTGAAATATAACTCTGTGGTTTTGCCAAGACTCACTTTGTGAGATGAACCTCATTTATTGGAGCACCTTTGCCAGGCACTGGGTTATTACTGGTCTCTTCCCAGTCCTCTCCTTTCCCTGCACCATCATTATGTGCACAGGAGAAGTCCATAAACCTCTAAAAGAATCATCTTGTGCAGAGGCTCCAAGCACCATAAGATGCTGCCTAAGCAAACCTCTTCTCTTCAGTACATCTATATTTATTTTTCTAAACCACTGAGGATACTCCAACAAAATGCAAAACCCTCACAAGTGATTTTCTAAGATAAGAGAGTTGTCAGCATTGCTGTTCACATCAGGTTTGACAATCTCAGGTACAGGCTGAGCTTTTGCTCTGCTTTTAGATTGTTTCTGAAATCCATGAGCAGCCTGGCGGCGAGCTTGACTTTGATAGGTAGCGAGCCTGGGTCATCTCACTGGCAAGTTTTCACTTGGGTATCCTTTCTAGGATGAAGCATCTCTATTTATCATGCAAGAAATGACATTTTCATGTTATTGCAGTAGTTGGCTGATTTGGTACTATCAGAGGAACAAGTGAGGTACAAGCTACCTCTCCTTTTAACAAGGCAGAACAACAGAGAGATTCATGCTCTTGTCAGTTTTTTTCTGATCTGCAGAGAAATTCCTCAGCATTCAACAAGGTGGAAAAGGCAGAAATTATTTTCCTTATGGTAAGGACTGCAGCATCACTGAGGCTCTGGTTTTATCATCAGCCAAACTCAGTTCCCTGATGAGAAAATACCTGGAGGGTCAGCAAGATTACTGCACTCCTGGATGGGTCTACATAAACAGGAATGAGGGATCTGCTCATATCTTTATCCTTCTGTACAAGAAAAAAAACCACTTAAAGCCTGGCCAGAGCAGGGACTTACCCAGCACTTGGTCTCCTTCATTCTGGTCTAATCACCAGAAAAACTCAGCTGACCACATTAAGATAGTAGAAAGCACTTTGAAGTTGATATCTTAAACAAAACTGCAATTAAATGAGTGGTTTCTTGCTTAAATCCCTCATGGGAGCAGGGGGTGAGAACATTAGGGGCTGCCCCACATAGAAGAGAAAAAAATCCCGGCCCATTTACGTGTGTCTGCTCAGACATGTGTGCACAGGGGAGAGAATATCAACCAACAAATAATGATGCTAATCCTTCCATTAATATTTAAAAATTGGAAAAGCTGTGTACATCTTTGGGGAATACTTGGAGCAAGATCTTGGAGTATGGCACATCTGGAGTGCAGCTGTAAAGCATATAGAATGGTGTAAGATGCCAAAGGAAAAAGCGTCAGGTTGGAGCTGGGAGCTCTGCAGAGCCTGCAGTGCCTCACTAGGGACAGGCAGCAGATCCAAACGAGAGCCTGCACTCTGGATATTGTTCTTATTTTGCGAACTGAGGGTTTGCCCCTGCTCCCCAGATTCCCACAGCCACAGGGAGATGGAAGGAGGAACTCTGCAGCAGTGATGGTTTCCCTCTGCCATGGGAGAGATGTGCCTGTTCCTCTTCTGTGTTACAAATCACCTAGACACTATCTGCTTGCCTAAGGGTTTCCAGGAAATCTTAAGGACAGACTAAAGCTGCATCTAAAGACTCATGATTGATTACAAGGCTGAAGGTGCTGAGGAAAGCACCAGGCCAGCAGGACCCCACCTCTCACTGCTGGAGAGGGTGGGGGGCTTGAGCCTGAGTCTGCTGAAGTTATTGGTAAAACGTCCTTGGTGACCAGGATTTCACTTCCCAAGCTTTCCTGGGAGTTTCATGCTAACAAGGCAGGCTGTTGGTCCTGCTGCTCTGCTGCACAGCAACTTCTGGCTGAGGGAAAATCCATTCCCTGTGTCAGCTTCTTTGCCACATTGCTCTGCAAGGGGGAACCAGAGGGGAAGCTGGCTTCTTCCTGGATTTGTGCAGGACTTCAGGTAATGAGATGCCTCTAAGAAGAGCTGGGATGGAGCTGTACAGAGAGGTTTCCAGCAGCCACTGACAGCACTGAGCACTCAGCAGCATTCAGGGATGACAGAAAGAAAAATTATCAGTGGAAGGAATTAGAAGGAGCTTCTCTGTTTTCTGGCTTGATAAAAGCAAACTATGTCAGTGTTTTAAAAAGACATTTCCCGTCTGTAATCACACGAGTCAGAGGTTCATAAGCTTTTATTCAAGGCTCAGACAAGAAATCTGAACGACATGGTTAGTGAATGCTACAAAGCCAAATGGGAAATGTCCTCTCTTCCCAAGAACATGTGAGCATGCAAAGCTAAATCAACTGGTTTATGATGTTGAAGGTACAGTGGGATAGAACATATTTCAAAGGAATTAACATGGCCAAACTAATGCATCAGAATGTGTCAGGTGAATGAATTGTATGTATGGCTGGAGAGCAAAAACTGGGGGTTTACTTTAAAGAGAACCAATGCCTCATTTTTTCCTACTGTGCTCCATAAATCCTCTTATTTAAACACAGGAGTAGTGAAGATCAGCACTTCTATTTTCTAGCTCTTTGGACTGGGGTGCTTTCCCCCTCATAATGCAGCACATGAATCACTCTGAATAAAAAAAAAGCTGCTGTAAAGAGCAAAAAAAGTAGTTATTCAGTGATTTAGTCACAACCAAGGAAGAAAAAAGTTTGCTCTCTTCTCTTTCCTCTCTTTTAGCCTCCAGATGTGGATAGAAGGAAAATTCACTTGAAAAAGGCTGCAGCTCTTTATGTGGTGAGCTGATTGGAATAAACCTTACCTGCCTTTGCATATATTTGCAGTTTAAAATGGATCTGTATTTACACTAGATGAAATATTTACCAAAATGATTATGAACATTTTTCATTTGCATAAGTCAATGAATTATATCTCTAATGCTGTTTGAAGGATTGGAGCATTTTTGACAATGAGAAGCAATGCTTTGGCAATATTATTTTTTCATATAGTTAAGAATTGGCTATTTTTGGCAGAACATTTACTATCAAACAAATATTCGAAGTGGTTCTGAAGGTTTCTCATTATTAATAAATATTAGACTCTCAGCTTTTAAGTCCTTTGCCACTTATTAAGAAACTCAAGCAGACAGCTCTGCACATTAAAGCTCAGGCCCACTTATTAATGCAGTGGGAAAAATAAATTCTGAGAGAAACCTGTTGCTGTCAGCAGAGACACCAGAGGAGAGGAAAAAGGGAAGGAGAACAAATACATTTGAAAACTGAAATACCCACAGCAAAGCCAGGTTCCCAACAGTTATAATTTGCTATATATCTCCAAAGGCTGTGGAACATCAGTGTCCCAGCGGCCAAGGCTTTGCCCACACTGCCATGCTCATGCAACTCAGCAACAATATTCCTTCTCTGGCAGAGACTCCATCTGCTGTGCTGTTACAGCATCTGAATTTGCTGGGGTACTGCCAGAAAGGATGTTTTCTTCTCTCTTTGGAGAAACAGCCATCTTCCAGATGATTCTTGCTCTGCTGAGCATTTGGAAGCCTCACTGAGGTGTCCTCTAAAAAGAAAGACCCCCTGGGAAAGTGCTTTGCCAGCCTTTATCTGAAAAGGTGGCTCTGACTCTCCAATCCAGTTTTGGTTGTTCCAAATCTTCTGTTCTTGTGCTCATTTGAATGGGAGACTCACAGAGACCTTATATATTTACACTGTCCAAGTGTTGTCCTTTGCTGTAGAAACCTATGGTGGTAATAGCATCATAAATGGTTTATTTCACATTATTGTCAAATTCCTTACCTTAGTCTTCTAAAGAGAAGAGTAGCTTAACAGTACAACAGCAGCATGGCAGCATTAGGGATGCTGGAACAATCTTTCTAATTGATCTTGGAAGGGGTGAGCAGTGATTTCCTTTGAGTGATTTTCATTAACTGAGCTCCTTATTGCTTGGGTGTGGGTTATGAATATAAGAGTTTTCACATGAGTGTACCTTCAGTTCAAACACAGTTCAAACACAATATAATCTGCTTCAGTAAACAGGTGAAAGAATGCAGTTTTCAGCAGCATTTTTATTAAGTACTGGCAAACCCTTATGCATGTTAATGCTTGACAGAGATACAGCCAACCCAGATGCAAAACACTCTGATGAGTTAAGGCATATGACAGGTTAAGCAAAATATACCTGCTGCCAAATGATAGCCACCATTTCTGCAAACTCAGGTCACAGGCACTGGGAAGTGGAAGGGGTGCCTGTGCTCCTCAACATGTTAAATTTCAACCATCCACTTTCTAAAAACCTGTAATTTACCCCAGGAAGGCTGTCTAAATAACCCCCACAGAATAACCTGGTAAGACATTTGCAAGTGGATTGCATGTTGTACTGTTGTTGAACTCATTCTGTGGGGAAGCATTGACAACGTGTCACTTCCTTCATATTCACACTTACACAGTGAGAAGAATGGGAAATTAGATGTTCTTATAGCCTCTATATACAAAACCCTACAATTTCCTACAACTGCCATTAGTTTTCTTTATTCACTTTTGGTTATATATGTAGCCTACACAAAAATGAGCTGAGGAAATCACTTGGTTAAGCAACCAGAGAATGGTGTGTCCTTGACCACAAGCAGTTATGAACATGAGCTGTCACCTATTCTGTATGTAAGGTCTGTGATCACTTTATATCACTGTAAGCTGGCTCTGCCAGCTTACCAAAACAGCTGCTCCTGTCCTGCCTGGATCCATCCTGTCCCATCCCTATATTTCAGTAAAAACTCTCTACAGCTGCATGGCAAAACAGAAGGGATCTGAGCCAAATTCAAATTACCCTGATGAAAACCAACAACTGTGTCTTATGGTGGCCCTAAGGCATTAAGAAAGGCATTTTTCCATCTCGGAACAAAATCTTACAGAATGTTTCCAAGTATATTGTAGTACAGCATTTTCTATGCCTGTAAAAATAAGATTTCTCTTTCAGCAGTAAATACCAATCCTTCTGCAACACCATTTCTGGTTCCCAGTTGTCATTGTTGCTGATTTTGCACTACCTTGCTGATTTCAGAGCTCTGGGGCAGATCTGATTAGTGTGACCACGTGCAACCCCCCTGGATCCTCAGGGCTGGTACTGATTTCATTGGGGATGCACAATTGTGCAGCAAATGTGAGGCTGTGCCATCATCCACAGCATTCACTTGAATGACTGCAGCCACCCTGGGATAAAATCCATGGATTTCACAGGGTTACACCAAGAAATACCCTTAGCCCTGGATCTGGATAACAATACAAATAGCCTGAGCTGTAAGAGCAACGAGAATTGGTGAGCAGTTCAGAGATGTTCTTTCAGACAGTTGTTCTTGCTACATTACCTCATTGCCATTTTTCTTCTCCATTAGACTGTGCTGCTATGATTTCTCTTTTAGGGTCATCTCAGGTATGCAGGACATAGCATGAAAATGGACAGAGGGGGATATTTTTGTCTACTGTAGAAAAACATGAGTAAGCATGAATGTTTACAGAAAGGCTAGAGAATGGTACAAGGAAGAAGCATGAAAAGAAAAAGATTTTGCTGCACACGCCCTGGTCACATCCAAACTTCCTTCCCAGCATAGGAAATACACAGAAAAATCACCACCAGGTCAGTATCTATCATGGCTCTGCTATAAAAGTGTGCTCTGCCCATGGTACGGTGGTGCTGGGGAGCACAGTGGTTTGGTTTCTCGGGGCAGTGAACAAGCCAGTGCCCGTTGTTTCTTGCTCTTGTGTCAAGTTTTCACTGTGCTGCTTAATCAGTACTGCTGCAAGCAGGGAATGTGGGTTGTGCTCGTGCTTTTGCTGCATTCCTGCTGCAGGGAAATTGTGCTGTTTATACAGGAAAGTCTTCACCATAATGATGGCAAGAAACAAGGAATTTAATGCTTGATGGTATTTTCACAGTGTCACTGGGAGAATGTGCAAGACAAAAAGCAGCTCCGTTCAATTTGGGTTATTTAGGAACTACTTGAAACACAGCTAAAGGACTATGTGATGTAATTAGGCACCAGGTCAGAAGAGCTCCCAATGCAATAAATAACTTAGTTTTGGAAACATCTTTTCCTGTTCATTAGGAAAAGCAAGTCTTAAGCAAGTAATCTGTCTCTTCAGTGCAATTTCAACACAATATATGTCATGACTTGTCTTACAAAATGAATTACAGGGCTCTCTGATAAGGCTTCATTTTACTGATAGTGAAGTGGCTCCATATACCCAACAGGGCTTTGTTAAGATGGAAACATATTGTAGCACTAATGAAGCATGAGTTCAGCCCAATTAACAGGGTGGCAAACAGCAATCTTACATCCTTCCTCTTCACTTTTATTCATTCTGTCAGAGTAACAAAGTTGTGTTTCGACACTGCTGGAGCCCTCTGGCTTTGCTCCCTCTTTGCAAGCCTGCTAATCCCACTCCTTTGTTCCAATGGGCTGGATCCAGCTGAATGCTAAACCCACATAATCAGGGATAACAAGGCAGGGCCCCTGGGCAATGGCCCTGCTCATCACCCACCTGCCAGCTCCCACTCCTCACATTTAACTTCAGGCACGAGAGCTGATCCCTTGCAATCAGCGGGGCTGCTCACAGACTTCCAGTTAAGCACAGACTAAAGTGCTTTACTGGATTACAGCCACGGTTTGTGTTGTAAGAGGAAGAGTCACAGGCAGAATTTATTTTCATGAATAACCTATTCTGGCTATGTCAGAAAACAATAGCATTTTCATTACCCACTTCACAACTCACCTGAATGAACAGGAAAGGTTCCTTGCCTCCAGCTGCTCTTTCATTTGGGCTTGTAGGACGAGCCTTTGAAGGGCAGTCCAGGGCAGGTGAGTTATTTGTGTCTGGTGTAGGTATGATGGAGGAGATATCCAGATAGAAACTAACTTTGTTTCATTAATTTCAACATGTTCCATCGAAATCCCTCATTTGAAGTGCTGGAAATAATCCTGCAGATGGGGAGCCACAGATCCTCTGCCTTGGCCCAGCTCCAGCTAGGGTAATTACATGCTGTCTGGCTGAATGCCCTCATATGGCTTCCCATGGAAAAGTCATTCTCCACTTTTCCTCCTGAAACACTGCAATGTAGCACAGCAGTATCCGCAGCTCAGCAGTGGTGGGAACAGTCTCCTATGGACTAAATAAAGGCTGAATTCCTTCAGTAACCACTACAGCTCCCCCGGAGAAGATTCTTGTGTTTCAAGGTATGGCTCCTGGCCCATGAGAGATTCCAGATGGCTCAAAGTGTGCACAGATAGGGCTGGTGGAAGGGTTAGCACAGACACACCCCCTATACTACACAATTTTGGGGAAAATTCATCTCCAACTCTGCAATAATGAACCCTGACTGCAGAAGGTCACCTTTCCCCTTCACTGTAGCCAGTGGTGTGGCCCTGCTGTCTGTCACTTGGGACATCCTCTCCAGAGCAACTGCTCCAAAATCATTCAAGATCTACACACAAACCCAAGCTCAGAGACTGACCATCTCCCACCTTCAGAATGAATTTGTCTTTCCTTGGTTGAAGTAAATCACACACTACATTTTTACATAGAGTAACTTTGTAAGCAGCATGGAAAGACATGAAGGAAGCTGTGATCAAAGCCTCTGGTAAGACAACAGTCATTGAGGGCATCTAACAAGATGCCAGATTTTGCTTTTGTTCTAAAGTGTTCTTCAGAAGCTGCTTTTTCGTTTGATCACATATTTAAGTAAATCAGATCACTGCAGCAGAACTTTCACTGGAAGAATTTTATTCTCTTCTACCTGTTATAATGTATGGCAAACTGATGGGACTAGGAAAGATAACCCACTGTTAGTGGGGGAGACTTGAATAAAACAATTTAGATGGAAAGGCTAGACAGCTTCCAAGGATGATAATATGTGGGGAAATCTGTCTCTTGGTTAATGCATTTCAGGTCTCACAGTGACTACTATTTTTTACTACAAGGAAGCTGACAAAAAGAGAGGTGGGACAGTCTGGACACCAGGTGACATCGTTCATGTCCTGTCCTTTGCTGGACTGCTTCTTGCTCTACATTACCATATTATTCCAGAATACAAAAGTAGTTGCATGTTCCATCTTTGCAGTATTTCTGAATGGTTATATTTTATCTGCACCTTTTCTGAAACATAAAGAATTCCTGTAACCTTGGCATTTTACATCTTTGAAGCGTTTTAGCAATATCACCTCAGCTTCCTGCAAACATCAACATAATGAACACATCTCTTCCCACTGACCTCCAAATACTTCCCACAGGCAAGCCAAATACTGAATAAACCCGAGCACTAGATTATCCTCTTATTCCTAAAGGTTTGTAGAGGAATTCTTCCAGATTAGAGGTACATGATGATAAAATCATAAATGCAATGCTGTCCTTTACTTGACCTGAATATAGCTCTTCAGTTCCAAGGAGATTCTTCCCCTTACAGGAATCTAGTTTACCTAAAAAAGATACGGTTGATTTGTACACAGTGAAAAATTATTAATGTGTACTAGTTTATCACAGAATAAGATTAAAATCTCGTTCTCTGGCTGTTTTTTTGTTACTTTTATTGAACAGTAGAAATGCCTGCAGTGAAAGTAAGATGAAAAGCTCCAAAAGCATTCCTCCTTTAAAGGGTCAAAAACATGCAAAGAACAATTTCTTTCCAAGTGTTTCAGTTCATACTAATCTTGCAGGAAAGGAGCATGACAAGTTTTGCTAAGTATGGCATCAAAACACAGCTCAGGAATGCTCAGGACATTTTCAGTAGCCGATCCTGGTAAAATATACACCTTTGTTTTCTGGTATCTTCTCCCACATCTGGCTGATAAAGCATTGCAGGGGAACTCCTGAGAACTGAAGAAACTGGTTTGGGAACAGAATGTTATAATACATTACAATGCAGCCTTTTACAAATGGATATCAAACCATTTTTGTTGACCTGAGAAAAAGATTAGAATAGGAAATGAAACTATGGAATTATTAGAAATTAAAAATTTTGAGACAAAATATGGGCAAGCTTAAGACACAGACAAATAGTTACAAAATGGTTTTATTCTCACAGGGAACATAACACCATCAGTAACAAATATGCTGCTTGTCTGTATTTATATTCCAAACAGTCTTGTTTCCCATAAATCATTTGTTCTACATTTGCCTGGGTTTTGTTCTTCTAGTTTTTTGTTGGTTTTTTTTTTTTTTTTCTGAAATAAATCATATCCATTAACACATAATGTCATGGGACATATTCCCATGCACAGGCAGAAGTGTTTCTCTCAAATCTGTCTGGATACCCCAACTCCAGGGACATTTTGATTTGAGTGACAGTGACATTCTCACAGCACAGTCATCAACTCAGATGCAAAATAGCTGATTTTCTCAACAAATGCTGCCTTTGCAGATGGAGCTGGCAGGTCCATGGCTGAGGGAAGAAGAACATGAGCCTTGTGGATGCCCTGGGAGCAACAGGGTGTCAAGCAGAGAGGGATGAAGCTGTTAGATAAGGATGATGCCCAGCAGCTGGATGTGAGGAAAGAGTCTCAGCTCATGGAGTGCTGACCCTCACAGCACTGAGTGAGGTTAAACTGCAGGGCCTGGTGGGTGGGATGCTGCCTCTTCAGAAAACCTGGGAAGTAGGACTTCAATGACTCCAGGATCTCACCCTTGCTGTTGAAAGGCTTTGATTTTTCCTGCTATAATCTATTTCTTCCAGAAAATCAGGCAGTTTGGACTCTCTCTTACTCGAAAATAAAATTTTTAAAAACTCTCCCCCCTTATTTGAAAAGATGAAGGGGAAAAATAAGTACTATTGAAAATACTACTAGAAAAATATTGGGAGTGGGAATGGGAAAGGTTACTCAAGTCATGCTTTGATAAGAAATTTCAGCTCTAGATATCTATACACAGCTCAGCAGATGGCAAAACACTACAATTCACCAAACTGTCTTTTGTCTAAGCTGGGACAGGAGCTCAAGTGCTGTGAGTTGAGGTTTCCCATCTCTCCACTCTGCAAGTCCTCTGCTGACCTCCTCTCCTGCTTTGTACTGTCCCAGCCCCTCCAGAGCCAGGAGGCCACCAAGTGGACAGACAACCTTCAAAACCACTGCTTGTTCTCTCAGCTCTCTTGCTTTGAACCCAAATTTCAGGTGGGCAGCAGCCAGGGAAGAGAGGAATGGGGACAGTTGTTGCAAGGACAAACCCTGCTGCAGTGTGTAGGACAGAGCAAGCTGACCCATCCCATTTCACCAGCATGAACACGAGCTCCTACGAGGAAAATGACAGGGGAAAAAGCATTCAAGGTCTTTTTTTAAATGTTCTTTCAATTTCCTGAATTTTGTTCTCTATTTCGGGTAGCTGATTGAGGAGTTTTCCCCTTTACCCACAGCTGGAAATAAGAAACCCATGAGGAAAACCCTCATTGCCAATAAATGTCTCAAAAACTTCCCCAGCTGGGGACCTGCCAGGGCAGGCGGATTACGGTAACCAGCACCAACAGATTTGCATATTCAGAGACTGTAATTGAGGAATAAGCAGTAATGCCATTATGCAAATCCCCGGGCTGTGAGTGGCCGAAGCCAGAGCTCAGCTTACACATCCTAACCAAAATAAACCAAGGAGGCAGCGGGGCAAGCACAGCCAGGGAGCAGGGATTGCTGAACAGCAGGAAAAGGCACTGTAATTCATCCATAACTAACTGTGCTCAGCCCTGAACTCCGGCAGCTGAGCCACCTCCTTCCCCCTCAATATTAGATATATTTGAGCTCACAGTGCTCTTCTGGGCCCATGGTGAGTTAGAGGGCAAAATTATTGCCTGCAACAGGAGAAAGGCCATAGAAGTATATCAATAAAACAACATCCTTTCATGTGCTGCCGGTGAGCTAAGCACACAGCATCATGGATCCTTTCTTATTTTTTTCTTAACACTTTTCCACCTCCTCATCAGCAGAATTGGATCTGAGGAGATGTGTTTCATCTGGAGGATAATTCTTCATCAAGTCCACTTTTGAACTTGTGCTTCAAGGTCAGCAAAGGTTATGGAGAAACGAGTAGTTCAATTGGCACATTTAAAAGCTATCAGTAATTACAGGAACTTTTTTTACTTAAAACACCTGAAATACAGCCATGCTTTCAGAAGGATTCTGTTCAAGTCTGTCACACATTATTTTCCACAATACATGGCTGGCTCTGCACCAGCAGTTCACTTCACCTTGATTCATAACTATCCCTCACTTCCTACTGTAAATACAATTCTAAACATATGGGAGAGAATTTATAGTGAATTAGTGTTGTACATTATCACTGTGATTAGCTGCATTTCTTACCCAGCAGATGTCTGGGTAGTAAAAATCCCCCATGAGTACAGTATCCTGGAGTTTCCCAATTCCTTGATAACTGGTCCAAGAATTTCTCAGTCCTGCTGTGCTCTGATCCTGGTGGCCCAGAGCAGATGCTCGCTGTCTGCCCATCTTCTGCAGCACTAATCCCACTCTCCCCATGCTCCCAGCAGGGCATCACGCTTCCCCTGCCTTTCTCTCTCATGTTATCTTCCCCACAAAGCTTTCCCAGGGACATTCATCACTCTCACAATACCAAAACACTTTGACAAACTGAGCCAAACCCCTCCCTGGTGTCGTATCGCTGATTACCACCAGAGTTACAAATCTGATGACTGATCTGGCTATAAATATTTATGATACTGGCAATGCCATCATAAGCATCAAGGTGGTGCTTGTAAGATTTCTCAGCCCTCGTTTGGCCCCTCTTTTCCTGGGCATCTCATGACCCCACAGCAAGGGACAAGCTCTATTCCAAGCAAATGCCTGAAGAGAGACACAGTGAGTAACTGGCACAAAACAAAGCCCACAGAGACCAAGCAACGAGTCCCAAAACATGGAAGACATACGGTACTGCCTTGAGAGCTTTCACATGAAATTATCTTTCCCACTGCACTGCTTTTTCCATCCCACAGATGCCTTATTTTGGCAGTTCACCTCTTTCAGCAGAGAAAAAAGTGTCACTGCCCCCCATCCCTCCCCAATGGCTCTTGGTCCTAGAGGCTACAACAACATAAATGGATATATTTGCCCTCCATTCAGTTTTTTCAGGCTGCTGCCACTGCTCACTTTGCCAAGTGATTGTCATACATGAGCCCAGGGTCTGTTGTGGCTGGAGCCACTTCTGGGACCAGTGGCCTCATGAATAGTGTGACTTGGACATACCCAGACATTTGGCTGCCCTGGAGCTCCAGTCCATCTCAGCTCCTCAACACTTCATACTTTTGAGTCCCAGGGGATCAGCTTTTTACCTCTAGCAGCAGTGATCTTGCACATACCCCATCCCAAACATCAGGCAATAGCTCCAGATCATGAGCACTGAGCTTTCTTCTGGCTGTCACACAAAGCTTTGAAGAAGTAAACAAGTGCTGTCAGATACCATCTAAATTCCTGCCTCAGCATACTGAAAATATTCTTCCAACTTCTTTTCTCCAATTATCACATGAGCAAGCCCTCATCATTGGTCATTTGTCTTATGTTATGTCCCCAACCTTGAGTACCAGATTGGCAACTGTCTTTAAACTGGTAAAAAAGGCTAAAAACACCAGTTCATCCTTCTAGCAGAGACTTTTTTACATAGTAAGAAAAATGAAAGTTTAAATGCAAGTAATGTCAATTAATTTATCATTTACTGAACAGTTATTGTTCCCTGACTCCAAAACAGCACGAGGTGTAACCCTCAGGGTAACACTTCACATCCACTTCAGTCTCTCCAGAGCAGAATCATGGATAAAAGGCTCATTTTTAATGCACAGCATTCATAGACACCTGCTTTTGAAACCTGGAACTAAAAGCCATGCAAAGCAGCAGAAACCCAACTGAACCAACTCACTGGGACAAAATTTTCAAAGCTTAATGGCACAAACAAAAATGTATAAAAAATACATATTTGTGTGATATACATGTACCATTTTTTAACTTTTACCTGGCAAACTCTTTCAAGGCAGGGCTGTTTCAAGGAATTAAAGAATTAAGAGCTGTAAGGTGAGCAAAACACGAGCCCTGCTTTATTGAACAACCATTAGCCATACTTTGAAACTGCACTATAACATTAATTTTGCAGCTACAAAATATTTGCCTTGAACAAAATTAATGCATATGCACATATTTGCTACGCGGTCATAAATTTTAAAAATGCAATTTTGTGAGCTTCTTAAATGGTAACCATTAAAAAAAAAAAAAGAAATAAAATTAGTAACAGGAAAAGCAGGGTAAAGTTCAACAGCAATATTTCATTATCAAGACAAGCAAAGAAGATAAATGACTCAGCTTCCTTGGCTCTCTCCTCTCCTTCCCAACATTACATGAGGAAAAACACACTGCACAACATGAATCTCTGTTACTGTTGGAGGTGTGGCAGTCTGGCAGGACAGCACATCAGGAGGATTTTCCAGTGCAGAGATATGTCTGTCACTAAAGCAGACTTTACAGCAAAGCTTTTCAAAAAGGAGCAGATTCCACTTAATTTCCAGCGACAGACAAAATAATTAGCATTTCTCTAGTCCCTCTTTTTACTGTACATAATTCCCTCTTTTCCCCTTCTTCCAGGGGGACACCTGCTGTTGTACACACAGGCTGGAGCCCCACCTCGTGCTGGGGAACAACATGCAGACAGCACACTGCATATAGGTTCAAGATGAGCAGGAAAAACAGAGCAATCCTGCTGTGAATAGCAAGATTTTCCATTTTTTTTCATGCGAAAATCAGAACTGTGTGCTCCTACCCAAGGAGTTTACCCATATATTTCCATCCTTAATAAATGAAATCAGTTTTCAGCTCTCTGGTTGCAGAGACTGGCAGAAAATGTGGCTTCCACAAAGCCCAACATAAAAGCAAACAGGACTTGTTTTGTAGCCTTGCCACTTCCAGGGTTGTCTCATGATTTTTGGGGGTGATGAGAGGAGGGGTCAGGTCACATTCCCTCAGTGCTGTCAGCCCCTCCAGTGGGACAAGGAGATCACAAATCTTGGGATTTTTTCTTTAGCTGAGGCCAAAGCATCAACGTCTGGCAGAAAATTCCCTCTTTTTACTGTGGAAATCTGGTTAACTTTGAGATAAGGCAAGATCTGAGCCTTCACTGTATGTCCAGAGACCTGCTTAGTGCCTCAGAGGAATATCCCAAAATCTACAGGTCCATAGTGCAGGAGGGCAGGGAGGAGCAGGACTGGGGATGGGTAATTGCTGCCACAATGCTCTTAATTTTTAAAAGCCTCCAGCCTGAGCAGCAGCCATGTCTCCAGACACTCACCATTTCCTCAGCCCTGTACTGTGTTATGTCTTGTAGAATACTTCCCTGGTCCAGAAAGTGCTTTGCACATCTCCCCACCATCCACTGCTGCCCCACCAGGACCAGCAGTGGCCTGTGGTGCCCTGTACACTCCAAGCACAGCTGCTTTCTTGTGCTGGGCTCATCCAAGACCATGATCTGGTCTCCCTCAGTCTGTTGCTGTTGGGAAGGTATGGATGTACTGCTGCTTCTGGAAGAGCTTCATGCCCCTCCTGCACATAGCTTGTACTGTATTGCAGAATATAAATAAAACCATAAGGAACTTACTCATGGGAGGAGTTTTGCTGCTGACAGCCCATTTCTTCCTTGTTTGAAGATTTTGTTCCAGTATCTAAGTGAACATTGTAGACTTAGGTAACAGCCTGCAAGATATCAAGTGATCCAGTGTCTCAGGAGTCATCCAAAGTAGCCAAGTTTGCTGAAGAACCACTAGCAGAGCAGCAGTATACAAGATAAAGTGTTCTTTCCTGAAAAGATAGCAAGGAAAAAATGAAATTTAAAAGATTACGTCATCCCCACACTTACTTCTCCAGGTGCTTGTCTCTTCCCAAATTGCACCAACACAACTGACCTTTCAATAGGTGCACCCTGCTATGGACAGGGCACTGCCTATTTTCCCTTCTGTTTGCAGATGCAATAGGATGGAGACACGGGAGCTCCTCAAAAGGAAGTATACGGCCCTGAGATCCAATATTCTGCTTGTGACTTGTTTGTGCAATGGGCAGAGCTGTTCACCAGAGCTCCATCTGAAATCAAGGATTATTCAACCAGGACAATCAATGGCTGTGATACATTCAGAGCAGCACCAAGCTCGTGGGGCTGGGTCTTAGTTGCCAATACAATATTGTGTGTAGGAGTTTTCTTCTACCTTGAGACTCAGTGACTCCATCCAGCAGACAGAAACCTGGCAGCTGCTCCATCTTCCAGCACAGTGATGACCCAGATGAGATCTATATATCCAATATACGCTGCTTCATGGCTGGGGAATGCTGTGCCAGAGTGCTTAGGATTTTTTGGCATGAGCCTGGTCCTACTTAGCATTTTTATGAATGTTCCTGCTCCTGGATTCATGCTGAAATGTAAAAATCAAAAGGGCACTCCTACGTGTAAGCTTCTGGACTTGGTGGGTACATGAGAAAAACCTGAAACTGATGCAAATCCATGATAAACCATTGGTGCAACTTAATGCAAAACTATCTCCAAAACTGAAACCAACACCAAATTGTGACTGACAATCCCTCCACGGGGACCTGTGGTGGTTTGCAGCCTGACTCACAACATGTCAGACCAGGCTGGAGCTGGTGGTCTGGCCCTGCAGAGAGCACTCAGCATTCCCCATCCTGACCAAAACTACTAAAGCAACACATTGAAGGTGTCTGTGCAGCAGAGAGGAGGAAATCAGGATCTCACATGACTGTGTTTTCATGTCATTGCTCATTGTCTATGTGTCCTCTTCCACAGCTGCCCTCTGTAACCTCTGACAGTGGTAGGCTCAGCTCTACCTGTGTTTCAACACCTGGAATTTTAAGACAACCTGATTTTGCAATTAACAACTCACAAGCAGCAAATTAAATTCACACAGGCACCCTAAGTAAGCTGACTGCCTGTTCACAGGTGATTATAAACACTTATCTATAGTACTGACATAAAAGGGCCAATGGTTGCATAAGATGTAAGTTAAGCAGGTACCAAAATATTTGTCATGACCTTGTTAAAACAGATGATATGGCAAAACTCAGCCATGAAATAACCTATAAAATGAAATATGATTAGTGTCAAGAGCTAATCTTCCAGAAGCCCAAACAACAGTGATGCAAAGGAGCTTTTAAAAGAAACCAAACAAACTCATTTTTCATTATCTTGGCCATCTTATTATTTCACAAGTTATAAATCCATTAGCAATTCTGCCAAGAACTAGATAGGCTGCTTAGTTATCTAACACTGAGACACTCACATCCCATGGCTATCTTGACGTCCCTGGGAAAAAAAAAACAGGAAAAGCAATGGAGTAATAAATTATTATAACTGTTTCATTAAAACTTAGGACACTGTAATTTTCAAGTTTATTTGGTGTTATATTTAAATGAACCAAAAGGCAACATTGTACAGTAACATTATAAAATAAAATTATTACATAGTACATTAACCAAAGCCCCATTTAAAAAAAAAATCCTAAAAAGTCATTTGGGGACATATTCTACTCTTGCTCTTCTGCACACATGATTTATTAAGCTCATTTAAAGCAGCAATCTTTTTTTAGGAAAAGCAAAATGGAATTTGCCCCCAGAATGGAATATCTTTTCTTATAGTTCTTGCAGTTTCATTTTATCATGTGTAATATATCAAGTTTATAAGGCATAAATACGAAAACAGTTCAATATGCTCATCATAATTTTAATTAAGTAATACAATCTAGGACACTTTTTCAATCACACCAAGGATTACAATGTACCTATAGCTTTAGTTTCTTTTTTTTTTATACAAAAGTCTATCATATAGTATACAGTGTATTGTAGTTGGTAACTGGTTCACAAGGTGGATCACAATATTCTTGCAGGTTAATATGTCAAGATTTCACCTAGTTTGTACACTCTCTGCAGGCTTCCTCCTTCCCTGGCTGCTCTCCTCCAGCAGCAGCATCCCATCACTCCATCTCTTTGCTTATTTTAAGGAGGGCTCTGTGCCAGATGCAAATCCCACTGGGAATGGCTTGGGATGCACATCCCAGTGGTGCCAGGGAGCTGCCAGAAGCAGCAGTGGAGGAGATGGCAAGGCAGCAGCTCACACAGGAGCAGGAGTCAGGCTCTGCTCTCCCAGCTCCCCTTCTGGCACCATGGAAATGCTTCCAGACCCTGCAGGAGCTGAATCGAGCCCCAGGAGGGAATCCATGACAAACCACAGCCTGGTGTGTGAGGAAACCACTGACCAATGGAGTGGGTGCCACTGACTGCTTGTGCAAAGTAAGGATGGGCAAAAGCACCTCAGTAAATTAGGAAGCAGCACAGATGTTTGGGATGCTGAGTGCTTGGGCTGGGCCAGCTTCACATCACCCACAGCTCCATAACCTGCAAAGCCTCCCCAGGATTTTGGGCATCTCTAATGCAAAGACTCATCTGGTGCCAGCTGGATGAGTTGCACAGACAAACCCTGTGATCAGAACACCCCCTCACACCCATCCCCTACCTCCTCTTAGGCTGATATTTTCTAAAATCAGATTGCTGAGATGCCCTGCTGCTGATTTGGGGCAGGGGGCAGTAGGACCAGACCATTCATGGTAGTGCAAGAGGGGCTGGAGAAGGCAGGGGGTCTGTCCCCACTCATCCCGCCCCTCCAAGGGTTTTGCCATTGCTGGGGGATGGACACTGTGCCCCCACAGGGCACCACTCCCTCCATCAGCCAAGGAGCAGTGTCAGAGGGCTTTCTAACATTCCCTGAAACCACGAATAGGCTTCTCTACATATACAATCAACCTAAATTGTGCATGAGGTAAACTGCAGAGCAGTATCCTCCAGAGCATTTTTCACATGTCTAATATTAGATATCTTGCTGGCAGCTCTGAACCATCCCCAGAGGTTTCTCTACCTGCCTATATTTACTACACATGGATCCTGAGCTCCTGTACTCAGGTGCTCTGAATCACACCATAACCAAAGGCAGCCTAAAATAGACAGTGTGAATTGCTCCCTCCCTGCTGTGACTCCATCCTGCAGCATCTGGGAGGAAAGAGAATTTATCTTAGTATAAAGAATGGGCCAAAGCCACAGAATTTGGGTCAGGATTCAGGCCAGGCAGGCAAAGATTTTTCTGTGGGCCTATTCTTGTTCTCTATTTGCTGATGGGACATCCAACCCTGTGCTTACACTTACTTTTCTGATAGATCAACAGACTCAGGAATCACCTATTCCTAAATAAAGCACAGCACATGAGCAGCACAAACAGCTCTACAGCTGCAGGAAAGAACTGACACACATCTAAAGTCACAACAAAGCCTCTACCTCCCACACACCCTTCCCTCAACACTTTTTTTAAACCAGTCAGAAACAACCAGTGAGTGCAGCACATTCCAGAGAGCCAGAGGAAGGAGCATCCAGTTTTTTCTTAGCTGCTGTGTCATTGTGTAGGGGGCTGCTTCTGAAGAAACCAAATTACCTTACCTAAAGAGCATTCACTAGAAAGTCTCCTTTCCCTTGGAGGACCAGCAAGATCACATTATTTCCTGAAAATACTTTTTTTCTTTTTTTCTATACTTGACAGAAGAATAATACCGTCTGAGTTTTTGCTTTCACTAACCATGACAGGCAATTTCTGTCCTAGCTTGAGAATTCCATCAAACCTGCTATTTGCATTTGGGATAAAGCATCAAATGGACATTTCCCATGGGATATAGACTGCTTGCTGTCCAGTAGATTCAACCATCATTCTTAAGTGCATTAGCAACAGGGAAGCAAAAGATCTCCCTGTGCTGAATGCATTGCACCAGCAGCAAGTTTCTACCAGTGCTGAGAAATTGTGCCCTTAATATAAGTGCTCAGTAACCACCAGCCCTGCTGCTTGAGGAGCACTCCGAACTGTATAGAAGGCTTGTGGGAAAAGGACCTCCATTAGTACCCATTATGCTGTGATTTATGTTATGGGCTTAAAGTAGCAAAAAATTAAACAGTTCTGTTTAACCTACCATCTAAAAAAAGGCACAAGGACTTTGTGGAAAAAAACAAACAAAAAAAACTGTTCAGATTACATTTCCAAGAACTTTAACAGAATGTTGCTTTGATTTGCCAGCTTTGCTTGCTGGCAGGAGTGAAATTGAGACAATTTCACTGTCTGCAGAGGTAAAGAATACCCTTTTGGCAAGCTAAGTTTGCCAGCTCTATGCAAATGTTATTCAACAGAAGTAACTAAAACCTCTTGTGATTGTTTTAAAACATAATCTTTTTGGTCTGCAGCACATTGCACTTAACTAAGTACTCAGTGATGATAGAGTGGGTCTTAGGGCAAGACCAAATACAAAGAGCCCTTTTTAATCTGAACATAGGAATGAACTCTGTTCACAGCTACACAGTCTGCTTTCGAACAAATGATCATGAAATACATAACTACTATAAAATAAATACAATACATTCAGAGTTTTCTACATTGTAGAGAGCTTTTAAGACTTCTCTAGCTCCCCGATGTAATGCATATAGAACATTCCCTTCTATACAGTGCTACCTCCATGAACCCACATCTCCTTTAAATGCAACATAGCTCAGACAACCTTTCTCTTTTGCCTGGATTCTCATCAGTCTCTGATTCTGTAAAACATTATATCATTTCTTTAGGAAAAAAAAAATATTGCACTTTTAAAAATGCATAAAAATTGAACCGAGTTCCCATTAACTCTACCACACAGTCTGTTATTTAAAATAGGACTTTTCCAAAAATGTATCTCTAGTCGTTCTGCGTTCTGCCTTCATTTACAACATTCTCCATCAGGATATCCTCAGAGCATTGTTCCTTAGCGAATTCCTTACAGTTTTGCCAGCAGCCTTTTGACACACAGCGTGAGCTACCCGAGACACACGTGGCTGGGGGTCACAGGTGCATGCCCAGGCTCAGGATTTCATGGTGCAGATGGGAACCACAATGACCAGGATAACTGTACAAGCGGCTGCCGCGATCAGGGCAGCGATCTTGCAAACCTTTGCTCTCCTGAACTCGGCTTCTTTCCGTTTCAACAAGGAATCATAGCCAGGGGTATAAATGTCTTCCATCCAGTACTCTAAGTTGTTCGGGTTTAAAGATTCTTGAGTCTAAAAATTAAAAGGAAACAGTGGTTAATTGTCTGGGGTCTGCTGTTAATGAAATAAGGGAACAAAGCAGATGTGCCTGGAGGCCTCCCAACGGCCCCTGGATCTGCTGTCAGGATAAACTGGGTTATTGCCACTTCTCACACCCCTTCATATCCTGGTCCCAATTCCATAAAGCTGACAAAAGTGGTAACAAAATACTGCAAAAAATAGATTCCTGCAACAGTAAGATTCTGCTCCAAAATCCCTCACATACCTCTGATTTACCAGAAACTTTGTCATCTCGGATGGCATTTAAATAAAATCTCTTTAATCTGCTCGACAGCAGAGGTGTCAGCAAGTGCTGCCCTGTTACTGTTAATAATTTTTAAATAATTAAAGCTCAACTGATAGGAAAGGTTCTTAATATATGTTCCTCATGCACTACATTTTATAAAGCTAACCCTAATTTTGGCACCACGATTTGCTTGCAGGGCATGATTACCCAGCCCTGCTTTGGGGGAAATTTACAGACCCCTCCTCTGGAATGGCATTGCCTGGAGACAGAGGCAACCTGCAGAATTTTATCAGTATATCCATCTGAATTACTTATTTTTTTTATGCCTTACAGCTTTTTATTCATAAGTATTTATGAGCTCTTAAAGCTTTCCATTTCAACCTTGCTTGTTTTTACCCCTTTAACCTCTGTGTTAGAGGAAAATAAGGGGAAAACTGGGGAAACCCAGACACTACATTACTACTACATTATATTGAACTTAGCAGAAAGGAATGAAGCAAAAAGAACATTTTGAAAAATGACAACATTTCCCCAAAGCTGTCTCCTTTATCCAAGGCTCCAAAACCTATTTCTTTAAAAAAAAATGAAAAATATTCCATATTAAAAATATTTTGGTGAGAATACCCTAACACACACCATTTCTGTGCTTGTAACAGTCCTGATCCAAAGCTCGTTGGACCCTGCAAAGAAACTCCAGCTGACTTGAGAAGGATTTGAGTAAGCCTTTAATTGACTAATTCAGATTTTGTGGCCACGAGCAACTGGTTGAAACTTCACTTTGCCTGATAGGCAGCATTTGTTTTATTCAAAGAACAACTAAAAGAAGCAATTTTATAGCTATCTCAGAAATAAGCAACGAAAATTGAGCAATGGTTTTGTGATCATTTAATGGACACCTCTATGATAGTGCTAGGATGCTGAAACAGAGGCCATCAGCCACATCTGTGATTCTATCTTTAGGGCTTTGAATGACCTGTTTCAGCCTTGTGGAAAAAAGGCAGCAATCTCATCTCTAAAGGCATCAGAAAACAGCCTGATACTGTTTCATCCCAGTGGATCATCACACACAGAGCAAAGCAATGAATTTCATACAGAGCCCACACTTGGGACTAGCTTTGGGCCTGACTAGTTTTGCAATTTCTGTTTTTGGAGGAAAACCCAGCAGACTTGTCAGGCTCCAGGATAAATTTTAAGTAAACAAAGGTAGAAAAGCCCCAAAGATAGGTATATTGTGCTTCAAGGAAATTGCAGTTTTGGGCCCGTCTGCCTTGGCATTGACCTTTTAACTACTTCAGAAGGAAGATGCATTATTAAAAAGGCCCATTACTGTTAATCAGCTTCCTTTCCCATTTCATTGCCAGACGTAGGAATGTTCATTAAGGCATAATGTATTTACTTTCAGTTCTAATAAACTTAATCACTGGGAAAAAAAGCCCACTCATCAGTCTGTGTCTATTTTTTACGTTTGTCAGTAAGCTCCATTATAAAGTCTAGACATGGGCTTTGCAGGGTAGATGCAATTCTGACAGTCTTTTTGGAGGGAGAGAATCAAACCAGTAAACTTCTATCACCTTTATCCTAAAGATAAATGATGGCAATAAGCCGATTTCTCTGGTTTGCCCACAGTCATGCAGAGCTGCTTACAGAGAACAAAACAGCCCAATGAGGAGCAGATGGAGAACACTTCTCCCAGAGGGGCTTTGCTTCCAAATATCACCTCCCTTATTGCCTCACACAGCAGGTAAGTGATGCTTTGTGACTGCCTGCTGCAGAGGAACTTCTTCCAGCCTATTCCTACTCTAGCATACAGCCTGCAATGCCAGGGTTAGGAATTTAGTAAGCCCTCTAAAGCTTTTAAGACCCAAAAAGCAGCAGGGAGCTGAGGCAAGATGCAGCCTGCTCCCTGTGCTGCTTGGTTTCTCTCCGAGTGCACTTTAGCCACAGCAAGGAGCAGGGGCTGGCGAGGACAGGGAAGTTGGCATGAGCCAAGCAAGGAGGAGAATTTGTTGTGCACAAATTCCTGCACAAACACTCATGGGAGTTGCACTACACCACTGTGGGGGTGATGATTTCAAATCCAAATCAGTCAGCTCGGGTTCCTGAGGCACAGGATCCTGATGCTTTCCTAGGGATTAGTCTGATGGGTTTGGAGCTGGCTTAGGTACCTCAGCACTGGGCCATTGAGGGCTGGCATGGAGCAGAAAAGTCTCAGACTCTTCCATGCCACTTTCCCTGGTAGACAAACTGTGGAGACAAGCAGACTTCCTCCTTGAGCATGGCTGCACCCCACAGACTGCTTCCCACAGACCCCAAAATGCCTGAGGTCAGCAGCAGACCCCTCCCACCAGTCTTACATTCTACTGTCAAAGTGCATATAAATGATACACAGTTATTTGCACATCAGTGTGAACTTCATTGTGTGACACATTTTGGGTTTCGAGATTACGAAATGCAAGATTTCTTTACGCATTTTGGATGTCATTCTTCAGGTTGCCTCTTTAAAGCTCTTCTCAGATATCTTCCTTCCTAAAAGATGTGTTGTGGTTTATCAGATTATGCAGGGTATCCAATGGGGGATGCTCATTTTATGTCAGGTTTGTGATTTCGTTTTGGGAAAATGTAAATGCAAAATTTGAATTTGTCTCCTCTGCTTGTTGCACAAGAGCCTGCACACTTATGAGCTGAACCAAAATGCAAACTAGACACACCATTATTTGCCTGGCTGGTTTCCAACAGCCACTTCAAAGCTTCAACAGTGATGTGTTTCAAAACCAGTCGTGATATTGAACATCTTCTACAAGCATTTGATGTCTCGTGTTCCTAGTAAAATGGAAAAAAAATCAACCCTAACACTGCAATTCCCTGTGAATAATTCAGAGAGAACAAAGACAGAGGAAAAGGCAGCAGTTCCCAGCTCCTGCACCACTCTGCCTTACTGCAATTAGGGACCAGTTCACTGCTGCACTCCCTTATTCCCCAACTCTTTTTTAGAGCTACTAAAGCCACAGTGGCTTAGAAGACATCTCTCCATTGCAGAATAAGCTGGGAGCATCAACCTGTCAAGGATCACCATTCAGCAATGAAACATTCACATTCTTCATTGTCCCTGGCCAGGATGGATAGGGATCAGCAAGCTTAGAGGCTCAACAATCCACAGCTCTTTCCTGAGCTATCCAAATCCCTTCTTAAATGCATATTCTGGCAACATCCATTTGCAATCAAGCCATTCGAATCAAACAAATGAGACTCACTTGTAGATCCAAGGCTGCAATCTTGCCTTTATCCCCCGAATTCCTTGTGTATTCCTCTATGGTCCATGATGGCTGGGCACGTTTCACTTCAGCCAGCTCTGTCAACCTCATGTCTGTGTAGAGAGGGTTGCTTTTCATGTGTGACTTGAGTGATGCAGGATAGGGATGAGGACTAAAGACTTGTTCAATCAAGAAAGCATCTTTTGGCTGTTTAGAGAGTCTATGTGGCTGTGGGATTTCATATTGCCTGTCTGCCTGCAATAGGGTTCAAAAGAATTTGAGAGAAAAAAACAAGACTATGAGGGAGTTAAACACAAAAGACAGAGATATTCCTTTTAGAAGCACCATGTGATAAAAAATAGACCAGCTAGGATAAAGGCTTTGGATGGCCTTCACCCATTTGCCCACCTTCTTCTCATAAGAAAACCAAAGAGGTATTGAGGTATTTTAGAGACACAGCTCCATGTTCACTATAACATGAACACAATGCTGATGCAGCAGAAGAAATTTAGAGTTCATACTGTTGAGATCAAAAAACTGTTCTGAAAATGGCCCTGACATCCAGAGAAGCCCAGCTGATCTGCAAAAGCTGAGAGACACAAGCAGGCTTCTCTTTCCAAATAAAATCCTAACATGAAGTACTTTTGAGGGATGCCCTCAGCCTGACACTGCAGCATCCATGGTACCACAGTGTCAGCCACAGGCCACTGAGTGAGTCTGGAAGGGACTCTCAAAATCAGCATGTCATCATAAGCAAAGCAATGTACAGAAAAGCCAAGGTTTGGGCTGACTAAGGATGGCCTTCTTCCCCCTCTGCAGTCTAGCAGTGACCCATGGTTTGCGCTTTCTTGTTCACCCAACCACACTTATTTCCATCAAACCTCTTCCTCTCTTTTCTCAACCATTCTCTGCCCTCACACCCCGTTGTAAGGAGTCACAGCATGCCTGTCGTGTGGTCACAATTGACAAGGGGCTGCAGGACCTCCTCCCCTCCCCAAACAGAAACAAGCATCCACCAAGCAGCTCCCAGAGCCCTGTACAAGGGCAGCCAGGACATCCACGGGGCCAGTGAAGGGGGCACAGGGAAGCTGCTGGGAGGATGGGCAGAGTTTTTCTACCCAGCCAAACCAAGAGCACAGCTACTCTGCAGTTCCACAACAGGAGGCATTAAAAGACCATGAAAGTCAGAGAGAACATAACTACAATGAGCATCTCATGGTACACATACAAGGGTTTTTTTTCCATGAGGGATTTGAATCCATGAATCTATTTTGTTGGCTTTTAAATATGTACATACTTCACTGATAAAAGCCATCACAATTCAATTTCAAAATATCCCTTCTAAAACAATCACTAAAGAATTTCAATTTTCTCCACACCCTTTTTACCAAGGTAATTAGCAGGCCTCCTTATATTGCTACTGATGATGAAGCATACCATCACCTTCCCAAGATGTCACCCACATTACCACCCTCCCTCTGCAAAAAAAGCAAAGCTTTTAAGGAGTAACTTGGCCATTTTGCAGCTCATAAGCAAGAACCTACAGGTACAAAATCACTCAATTATTATAACAACAAAGGCAGGCATAATATGGCAGGGCAAAGCACCATCATACCCCGAGGCTTGTGATGACTATGGAAGACACTCACAACTACATTATTTTTAAGCATTTATGATGTGAGTTAAAGTTGAAATTACCTCTTTAGATTTCCTGTGCCAGTCCTTATTTTCTCCTCCATCTCTCTCTTTCATCTCCTCCTCTGTAATGCCAACTTGGTTGGTGTAAGTAATAGCTCTCCAGTCTCGGGGAGAGTTTGAAATACTTGCTATTTTGGATTCAGTTGCACTGTTTTCTTCTGTTAATGATCTTGATGATCTCCTAGTAAACAGACTTTTTTTTAAGGCCTTTACTCGAAGACTCTCGCTATTACTTCCACTGGCATCTGAACAGCACCATTCTGGATTGTTCTCCAGTTTGCCTCCATGAGGAGTATTGTGGCACTGAAATATCTGCGGGGAGTTGCTCTCATCTGATGCGGCATCGCTTGTCAAAGAGTTGAGATCTATTTGTACGCTGACCTTCTCTGGCTGCTGGATTTTTTGATCCAGCTTGCTCAATTTTCCCAGGACTTGAGAGATTTCTTCTCTGACACCTGAGAGAGATTCCAGTTTCTTCTCTATTTCACCAATCCTCAAGACTAATTTGCAGACACTGGTCTTCAGTTCATCATCTGTGTTACTGAGATCCGCCCTGACCACTTTATCCAGTTTGTTACAGGCACTCCCGTTGGAGATCTTAGTCAAATTGTGCTCAGGTGAGCTCTCACAGTCTGATTTATGCACCTGAGACAAGGAACCAGTGCTGTTGTAGCACGAGGACTGCATCACTCCCGTGGACCCACTGATACTCATGTCATCCAAAAACCGGAAAATGTCACTGATGTCATCGCTCACAATTTCAGAGTCATCATCTGACTGCTTCAGAGAGTGCCGCTCACCGTACTTGGCTTGGCCTGCTGCACACAAATCCTTGCATTTCTTGTGGTCCAGAACCTGCTGCTCCGTTTGTGTCCCAACACTCATGGTCCTGTCAATGCTTACGATCTGGACAGAAGTACAGTTAATGCTTTTATCCTTAAACTTTTTGACTGGCTCATGTTTCTCCACATCCAGAATGGAAGGAATTTCCTTAGGTTTATGCCCATTGGGTTTCACAGCATAGTTTGCCTGCATAATTGGTTGCTGATCCTTTGTATTTAGGTAGGATTGATGCCTGTCAACTGAAGGAAAGTTTGGGGATGGGTTGCTCGAATTCTGATATCGTGGTTTCTCTTCAGACTGCTTCCTATTAAAAAATGAGCGTTCAAAGTCAGGAACCTCCTCAGTATTTAAACTCCAGCTTTTAGCTGGCCAGGCAGTTTGCTTGGTTGGCTTTCCAGTCCACTTTTTGGTTTCCTGTGGTCCAAGAACAGTAGTTGGGCCAAAATATGTTGAGGCTTGAAGATCATCTAAACTTTCATGTTTCGCTCGCCTTTTGTCCGGTATGGGAGAATAAATTGGATTCAAGTACTGGCTACTGTATGGCATTTCAAAGCTGTGGTTGAAAAAAGTCTGCTTAGAGCTTTCTTTCCTGTTCTGAGGCTCTCTGTGTCCATCTTCTGGGCTTTTGTTGGATGGTATTAAGTTGGGAGATATTGTAATCAGATTATGAAAATCTTCTTTGAATATATTTCTTTTCTGGACACACGACTGCATCATGAACGGCTCGTCATTTGAAATGAAAGTTTCTTTTATGCCTGCACTTATAGGCAAGGAATCCTGGTCTGAAATAGATTCATTTTCAATGTTCATGGGGAAGTATGTACTCTGCATCTCACATGGGGGGGACGTGGCAATGGAGTAGGACGCCAGTGCCTGCAGCCTGTCCAGAGAGGCAGCCCGGCCCTTCATGTCCTTATTAACACCAAGCAAGAAGTTGGGTTCTGATGAGGGCACGAACTGCTGGCAGTCCTTGCAGTCCATCTTCCTGCATTTTGAAGACCTTCTGACTGGAAAGCCCTGGTTAAAGTCCTGGTCGTTGAGCTCACAGTTGGGCACACAGTCGGGCACACAGTCTGCCATATTGCAGATCTCTGTGTCAGACCTGCAGGACTCAAAGGACTCCTTCTTCTTCACTTTGTGCCTTGCAACTGGAAGCTTCTCCTTGGCCACTCCCCCGTTCATTTGTATGAGGTTGAATATTGTTACTATATCTGCTGCAACCATGATTTTCTTTGATTGCTGATTGTTTACAGTGCATCTCATTTTGTCTTTGAACAAAGTCGCTGGGAAATTAGGATCCAGGCAAGCAGTGTAAAACAGCACACTTCTGAGCTTGGCCAACTGGGATAAATCAAACCTTGCACACAGGGACTTGCAGAGATCCTGGTAAGAAACAGTATTCTGCTTCGTGTCCAGCTCCTCCAATATCTTCACCAGGAAGAGTGAGGATTCCTGGCTGGACTCCATGGCTTAAGCGTATTTTGCCGTTTAGCCTGGAAACCGCTTTCCACTTCTACAGCAACACAAAAAACATTGTAAGTCACTGACAGATAATACTCAGGGCCTTGCACCTCAGCCAGAGATGGGGCCTGGCTCCCTAACCATGCTGTCCAGAGCTTGCTTTTATAACCCATCCTTATGTTCTGAACTTCGGGCTGCAATCCTAGCATCCAATAAATCAATACTGAAATGGAATCAGAGTTTTATCTGAGAAGGCTCCTTTATGCCAATGTCTACTAAAGCAACTAAGAAAATCAACAGCAGATGCTTTGGAGAGGCTGAACTAATGGCAGATAGACAATCCCAGCCTGCTTTCTATGGGACTGTCACAGAATATTTTACCAACTTATGAGAGGTTCAAAGCACAGTTTCAGCATCAAATTGTCTGCAATAATTCCAGTCCTAGCCTAACCAGGGCTGATCTACTGCACCATGACATGTGGCTTACATATCTGAATGCAAATGGCTCTGAGGAAGATTTTCTGACAATATACTTCTGACATGTTTTTAGAAGTTATCTGAGAACATAATTACCATCTTGCTTACTTTAAACCATTATTTTCTCCTCTACTCTGAATTATCTCCTTTGGATACTTTGACTTATTTTTTCCAGAAATACCTTTTCTTGAGTATAAGATTGAGGAACGGAAAAGTCTGTGTGGGCCCTGTTCCAGCTCTTAAGTCCAAAATTTAGCAAAGAACAGAAGGAGTTAAAAAGAAAATCCTACTGAACCTTGAAACCAATCCAGCAGATGCTGGAGGGCTGTCTGCCAATCAGGATGGATTTGAAGACAGAGAAATATCAAGGACAGAGAACATCCTCTTCAGTGAAGTCTAGGAGTGCATTTCCATTCACCATCCCGAAATGACAGGGCAGAGGTGAAGAGCAAAAGCTTCACATTTATGTGGATAACAGGAATAACTTGAACAAGCACAGCTAACACTAGCAAACACCTTGGGGAGAATATAAACCCCTGCACTTTCAGCATAGAAACCAACCTTTAGCTATTATGGATTAGGAAACGATGTTGATGATTTTTCATCCATCTATTGTGACTATCCTTGTCGGTGTCTCTGCTGTTGGCTACTAGGAAAGACAGAGCACAGGATGATGCAGTCTGCCAATTGCTATGTTTGGACACTCCGTCTTTGTTATTCTTACTGATGGGAAACGGAGAGGATTTTTGTCATTCATAAAAAGGTATGTTATCTTCCCCCATTCACTCCCACCCTTAGATGACCCCTGGAACTGGCCTCTCCTCCATCAAGTGCAGAATATCCACCCAAATGGCAAAGCACTGAAAGTCAAGATTGCAAGGTTTCTTATTTAAAAGGCATCTTCTGGTCAAAAACCTCAGGACTCCTGAGCACCACTCCAGAATCCAGGGCTCCTGTTTCATCTCCTGCCCTGACATTACACATCAGTGATTGCTGTCAGTATCAGAAGCCAGAGTACTTCAGTTTTCATAAGAAAAAGTAACCCAAAAGAATATGAAACAAATCTCCATATGAACTGGGTTGTTTATTTAAACAACATATTTCTGCTGTGTGTGATCAGGAGCTGAACAGCAGCAACGTGAATGTATTTCTGTGATTGTAAACATGACTCTCAGAAAGCAATGGCTACAGGGATTTTCCAACACCTCTGCTGCGTGCATGTTTGCTTTTAAAGCTCCTGTATTATGCATAGCAGCACAACTCTTCTACCAGCTGACAAAAGAGAAAACATGTTTTACTGTTCTGTGCTCAGCTCCAAGAAGTAATGCAAAAGGCTGGAGGAGGGTGCTTGTTTCCTTTTTCTCTCAGCAGTGTGTGCTTGGAGGCACAGCCCCTTTCACAGCCTGCCTTTGTATTTCTCTGACATGTCACCATTAATGATGCTCCCACGCTAGGTCCAAACTCTGCTAGTTACCACCAAGGCTACCAAGTCCTCACAGAATAAACTTCACATGTGGAGCTCAGAGACATTCCCCACTGCCAGGGGACTGGCATGGCAAGTCAATTTTCTGCATGTTATAAATCTGCCACTTGGGACAGGAGTGAAAATATGTCTTTTTGTCACCTCCAGGGTGAATACCAGCAAAAGCAACTATCTCCTCCTATTTGTAAATTCACAGTTTATTGCAAACCCCTCACCTGAATATACATTTTCACAGCTTGATGCACACCCTGTGTTGGCCTGCCAGCAGCCTGCCTTCTCCCCACTTACACTCCTGCTAAAACACCCAAGTAGCCAGTTTGCACTAATGTACTTTTGAAAACTGTCAACCCATTCTGTTCCTCACCTTTCTGTCTTTACTCTCTCATCCCAGTGAGAATATCCTAGGTACAGCTTCTTGAAAATTTTTGCTTTGTACCAAGCCATTCTTAGCATCATCAGAGGTTTTAACTTAAATTCTGGTTTCTAAACACTATGAATCTGGTAAAACTCAGGTGCAGCCTGATTTGGAAGGCTGCTGAGTGATGACAAGCTCAGTAATTTGAGTGGAAACCCTGCTGCATACCCCTAATCTCAGTTTGCTTCTACTTAGCACCAACAAGGACCCTTGTTTTGGGGACCCCAATCCATACACAAGTAAGGCGAGGCACCAAAGCACAGACCCAAAGCAGGAAAGCTCAGCTAGGCTGGGTTAGCTCAGTCCTGCCCCTGTGCTCCCAGATCCAAGCCTGGCAGGTGACAATCAGCTATAAAGCAGTGAGAGGTCAGGGAGGTGACAGAGGCTTTGAGACAAAAGGGTGACCAGGAGAGAGCTGAACCTGCTCAGGTGGGAATTCAGCCAGTCCATTCAACTGAGACTCAGCTGTGGGAGATGGAAATTGAAAAGGCAGGTTGCAAACTCAGATATAGGCCTTGAGGAAAAGAAAGCTAGCTAGGAGCTGGAATAATTTCCTCTTTACCCCTCGGCTGTTCACAAACAGCTTTTTGGTGTGAGAGCATTTTAGGTGTGAAATATATCTCTAGGCTTCAGCCTGAGCATGGAAATTGGTGCTGCCCTGTGCCAGAGCATCTACTGCTGCTAGTGGAGCATCAACAGATTGGGGCTGTGAAGAACAGGATGCACTACCCCATAAGGATAATATATAAAGGACTTGGAATCTTGTTTCCTGGTTCAGGGCTGTAAAAATCCGGTGCCAAAATTTTTAGTGGCACATTAAGCTCCTCTGTCTATTGTCAAGCCTCCTAACAGCCTGCGACAAAGACAGGTGCTTCTTGGCAGGCCAGCCCAGGAGCTGCCACATCCCGGGTGCCAAGCACTTGGCCATGCACCATCTCAGCCATTATGTCCACGTTCATTCAGTAGCTCTCAAAGCAGGACCAGAATAGACCTAGACACGGCACATAAATGCAGAGCTCTGAAATCAGCACAGGAAGGCCTTTTAAAGAGGGTACAGGGTCACGAATCAGTCAAAAGCAGCAAAGCGAATGGAAGCACCCACAGCAAGAGCAGCAGCACAGGGGCTCCTCAGTTGGCCTCAATTCCACCGAGGTCCTCGTGCCTTACACTCACTGCCAGCAGCCACACACACCCTGCAAACCCCCCCTCAAACTGACTTTGGTCCCCAGACACCTGGAGCTCCCCAGACAAAGGGATGGGATCTGGCTTATTTATCTTCACCAAGACCATCTCTGACCAAAGGAGTCACTTAACATTTCATCCTTAATGATTTTGTTTTATTAACACTGGAAGGGTCGCTTTGACTCAGCTTCCCGAGATCTGACATTTGCTGCTCTAATAGCACAATTATATCCCAGCATGGACTTGCAGAGCATCATATTGCACAGCCAGTCGATGGGGGCTGGCTCTCCTTGCACACAGATGAGCTCCACACTTACCACAAATCGATGTCTTCTTGCCCTGCACCAGGAGCAATGAACTGAGCTCTCATCTTACCAATAACCCACTGTCTCAGCCTCTGGAGGAGAAGTCCAAGAATATTACAATTGCAACCTCCATCCCCAGTGGAGCTTTCTGCTGCACAAAGGGAATATACTGTTCTATTTTCTGGTGTCTTTAGGAGCCAAGCCTCCATGAAACCTCTCCCCTGTGGCTCTCTAGCCCAGGGGAACCTGCAGACTCTTTCATGCATCTTGCTTCCTTGCAGAAAAGCCAGAATGCACTTCCCATCCTCACCACCTCCCAAATCAGCAGTGGGGTGGGGTGGTCCCCTCATCTCTTGACTACCCTATAAATTTGCCATGCACGGGAATTCATTAAATTAGTACTGCTTTCCAGTTGCCCCAGTTGCTTTTCTGTGACTCCTTCAGCCCAAACCCTGCCCTGCCAAATGGTCTAAGGGCAGCATACATTGGGGCAGATAAACCCCACACAGGATCCAAGAGACAGTCTCACCCTCGACTTCCCTGAGCAGCTGCAGGGTGGCAAGGTGCCCTGCACGAGTCTGAATCATGGCCACTGGCAGACAGACCACATTGTCTTCCTCTCTTATTTCCTCCTTCATTTCCTTCCCTGTTCTTTATGCCACTGACATTTGCTCTCCCCATTTCCCAATATCCACAGCAGGTGCAGCTAACACACAGATGTGACTGCTGGAGTCATAATTTCCCCTCTCCCTTTGATTTGCCAGCCAAGAGGGAAACAGCATCCTTGTTTTGTTCCCCCCACGGTGACTAAGGGGCCACCCCAGAATGCCACTACAGCAACGGCAGACAGCGAGTGATCCTTGCATAAATTCCCTCAGAAAGAGCCAGCTACTTCAGCACAGCAGAACATTCATACAGAGCCAGTGATATGCTGTTTTACTATTAACTTCAGCTCATAAATCATTCAGCCTGTCTTCCCAACACCAGATACTATAAAACAAGGCAGGCAACACTTGCCTCACATGAAATGCAACCCATCCAGACAGAATTCAGTTTTTGTTTTCTCCCACACTCATAAATCCATTTCTCCGGCAAAACATTAAGAAATTTCTGATGAAGGAATGGGGACCTCGAGCCCCATCTGGCTTCCACTGCACACAGGCACTGGAGCTGGCACTCGGGGAAACAATGCCTGTTTCTGCACACCTTTTTCCTCCTCCTTCCTCCAGCCTTCTGCTGCTCATTAAAAAGAAAACTAAAACACGCACTATGGAGCCCTGCCCGCGCAATGGCATCTGCTCTTCTCCACCTTTCATTGAAGAAAAAAACTCCTCCTGCCCAGTCTGGCACAGGCTGTCTCCTCCGGACCATCTCCTGGGCTGCGCAGGGTTCAGTCCCTGGGGCAGGTGGGAGCTGGGTGCTGGCTCCCTGCCTCGCCGGTGTGGTTTTTATTCACCCCTTCAGAGCCGAAGGGAACGAACACCTGCATGCCGGAGCTGACGGTGCCAGCGGCTCGCTGTGCACGGGAGCGATGCACACTCTGCACCCTCCCGAGCATCCCACTGCCAACCTCCTCCGACGGTCACCGGGGGTCGCTGGGAATAGCACTGGAAGAAGTTGCGATTTTCTGGCTCTTATCTTGTGTGAATGAGCCCTGAAAAACCGCGCTTTACAAACCCAGCGCCTTAACAGAGGCAGGCTCTGCTGTAAAAGGACTCTGCACAACACTTCAGCTTCCCCAACACCCCAGAATTCAGCGGTTTTTAAAGGATCTGAGTGCATAAATTAAAGGAACTTGTGGATAAAAGCAGTGGATCCTCACGGCTCAAGTCGAACAGGGTTTGCCATTGATTTTTCTTGCAAGTAACATTGGGCTGATTATTTACATGGTTCGGTTATGCAATCCAGATTAAGGTATCTCTACGATCTGGGAAAGTGCAAACAATTATTCTAAAACTGTGAAATAAATTACTTGAATTATTACTGCATCATATACTCTTGGTTATTCTTTGCCAACTCTTGGCCCATACAGGCACATACAAATATTGTCTTTCCAATACATTATTAGAGCACACCAAGCCACATTTTTACTGGAATTTTTTGTATAAGGAGACACCATTAAAAACACTGACAGACAGACACAAAAAAGTCTAATCGAATTAAATGTGAGCCATTCATCCCATCTGTGGGCAACCTGAATTTTTGCACAGCAAACCTATAACAATCTCCCTACCACCCCAGACCTGACTGCTCCCTTGCCCTGGTAAATCCAGCTTTCCTGATCCCCATCCCTTCAGACTCTGTTTGGGGTTTGGGGTCCCTGGGGCTCAGCCCAAGGGTCACCCACTTGCTCCTCTCGGGCAGATCCAGATGTGCGGGACTGAAGTGGAGCTGCCAAAGTCCCAGACGGAGTTTCACGGTTTTGGAATAGCCCCTTTCCTAGAAAGCTCAACAAGGAGGCAGGACCTCGGGACACCGGTGGGGACCATAGGGGCTGAGGGGGTCTCTTACCTGCACTTGCTCCCCTTCTCCCAGCCCGGCGGGGGAAGCCAGTGCTGGACCTGCTCCCCGGCACGCCCGGGTGTCCAGCGCATCCCTGGGGCTGGAGAGCGGGGGGGCTTGTCCTCGGCACCCCTCTCCCCCAGCCCACCCCTCCGCACCCCCATCGCACCTGGGGCTCACCTGCGGGCTCCTCCTGCCTCTGGCGCGGGGAGCGCGGCCGTCACGGCTGGATCTGCCGCTGCAGCAGCCGCTTCCCGGCCAGGAGGAGGAGGAGGAGGAGGAAGAGCCCGAGCCTGAAGCCCCAGCAGGATGCCATAGCGCCGGGCTGCGCTGACAAAGGCGGCAGCAGGTTGGCATGGGAGGAGGGAGAGAGGGGAGGAGAGAGGGAAGAGAAGGAGGGGAGACGGGAGGGAGGGGGCTGCACAAGCCGAGCCTCCCCGCACCGCCCCCGGTCCCGCAGCCGCGGCAGGGCTGCCCCGGCCGGCCCCGGGCGCTGCGGCAGCGCCGGCGCCGGCCCCGGCTCCGCAGGGACGGGGAGAGGCGAGGGGCCGAGACTCCGCTTCCCTAAGCCATTATCCCTATTGTTTTTTATTATTGGTGTGAGTGCCGGCCCTCCTCGGGGCGGGGGACAGCGCTCGGCTCCCCCCGCACCGCCAGCCCCGCTGTCCGGGCAGGGGACAGCGCCTGGCGCAAAGCCGGGCAGGAAAAGGGGTGCCCAGCGGGAAAGGAGCCCCGCTCTTCCCACTCGGGAATGTGGAGAGCAGCAGCCTGAGGAGGAGCGGCTGCTGGAGCTGGGGCTGTTCAGCCTGCAGAAAAAGCGAGGCAAGGGTGACTTTATCGCTCTTTACAACTCCCTGAAAGGAGCTGGTAGCCAGGTAGGGGTCGGTCTCTTCTCTCAGGTAACAAACGACAGGGCAAGAGGGAGCGGCCCCAGGTTGCACCAGGGGAGGTTGAGGATGGATATCAGGAAATGCTTCTTCACTGAGATGTGAAGGCTGGAACAGACTGCCCGGGGAAGTGGGGGAGTCACCATCCCTGGAGGTACTTGAAAGACGTGTGGCTGTGGTACTTAGGAACACGGTTTCCAGGTGGACTTGGCTGGGCTGGATGATCTTAGAGGTCTTTCCCAACCTAAACAATTCTGTGATTCTATGACAGCACCCAGTGCCCACCCTGCACACCCAGTGCCCACCCTGCATGCCCACCGCCCCCAGGGCACCGATGCCACCAATGCACATCCCCGCCCTGCACAGCTGCCCACACCCCTCAGGCACGGAGGCAGGGATGGGGTCTGGCAGTGTAGGATGGGGCTGGAGTGGGATCCCCAGCCCAGGTGTGCTGGGGTACTCGTGCAGCACCAGGACACGCTCTCTGTCTGGGCAGGCAGGTCTTGCCTCAGTCACAGCACTGCCTCTTCCCCTGCTGCTGCCTGCCTCGCCACGCCACACAGAAATACTGCAGAGAGTTTTTAATAGAGGTGTTGCTGGGTGAAATAAAGCAGTAAGATGTCAAAGGCTCGACTTCTCTCACTAGCACTGTTTGGGGAGTGGACTATCGGCTTTCCTGTCCTAGATGAACTAATTTGAAGGGTTGTATGCACAAACACACCACAGCCATGAGACCACTATGGACAAACTGGCCTAAAACTACGTGGTTTGCTTATTCTGACAACCTTGGGAACAGAGCTCCCTGCTTTGCTGAGAGAAACAAGGGGTCAGGAGGGGCTTTTTGTTTGAAACCCACTGATGTGCAAGTTCTTCCACTGACTTTGGAGAATATTGTGGGTGATTCAGTTTATACATAGCATCTGTACGGACACTTAACACACACAGCAGCTAATACAAGAGGAGAAGGTAAACATCCTTGCAAATGGAAGAAAAACATGTTTATACTACATTATTCTTCCCACTACTTAACAGCATTAGAAGAGGCAGTGTCCTTGGGCTCCATTTTCCATGCTTTTGTCAGATTTTTTTATTCTTTAAGTATTCATTTACTTAGAAATTTCATGGCTGGATGATTTCAGCACTACACCTCTTCCTAGAGCACATGCCTGCAGGTCTTCAGAATAGTCAGAAGCGCTCTCTCTACCCTTCAGAACTGCACACACCAGAGAATAAATAGAAAATATTTCTTACCCCTAGTTCAGGTCTAGCTGATCTTACTTGGGTGTGCCCAGGTTCTGAGACGTTTCCAAAGCTGACTCCCATAGCTGCCACCAGAGGAAAATTTGGTGACTTTGTATTTTGCCTTCCTCTCCTCTGCCTCAGCATGCAGAAATTACATTTAATTGATGGCAAGGGTTTCATTATCTTTTTGTGGGCTGTGACTAGCAGCATATAATTAGGAATCACCTGCAAAATTGGTTTGAAACAGTTAAACACGGTGCAGGCTTACAAACACAAGACATTGATTTTACACTGGCTGTTGTGTCCTGAGGGCAGCAGGGCTGGCTCCCCTTGGGGCCAGGAAAATCCTCTCTGAGCAGCTGGGGTGCTGCAGGTCTGCAGGGACACCTGCCTCCCTCCCTTTTCCCTTGCTTTCCAATCTGGACTCCAATTCTCCTCTCTCCCCAGGCCAGATTTGACAGCAGCTTCAGTGGGAATTTCGTCCAAGAGCACTGGATCAGCTCTCCCTGTCCCCATTCTCCATCTAATTTTAGCACCATCAACTCCTGTCTCCCCTTGCCACCTTTCCTTGACATTTCTGCTTTGTTCTTCACTCTTCTTTTCCCTTTTATCTTCTCTTTCCTCCAGCAGCTGGCACATTTACCTTGTCTGGCTCCCCCATGGCTTCCACCTCCCCTCCAGACCTCCCATCTTCTTTTCCCTCTGCTTCAGCAACTCCTTCCAAACTAAACAGGTGACCCACAGGATGTCTCCTCAAGCCAGGGCTGTCCAGGACTGAGTGCACACACCTTTCCCAGTTTGATTGGCATCACAGTGCTGCAGAAATAATGCCCAGCTCCTCACAGTCTCTTCCCTATGTAGCACAGCCCTAATATAAAGGTATTTCAGCCCAATTTGGTTGCCAGGGCCAAAGCATATTCCTCATTCATACGTGATGCCAATTCCAGCTACACAAAAATGAACACTTTGCCACTGTCCTCTCCCACAGCAGCAATGATGTTTTATATTTGTGCACAGAAATAGTTCCACAGGGCTGGAAACACTGAAGCTGATGGATGCAGAAGGGGAAACTGATGCTGAGGGTAAGGTCTAGGAAAGAAAATCTGATTTTCATCACTGCAACACTCACTGGATATTTCTCTGAAACTTTTTGGCTCCTTCTCCATCTGAACAACTCCCTGTGGAGGGGCAAGTTTTGTCCACTCATGTCTTATCCACAGTCTCCTGTAAAATTTCCTCTCTGTTGCAGCCTCTGTAGAGGAGTGTGCATCCAAGGAGCAACCGTAAGCATCAGCAAGCCTGAGCTCAGGGCTCTCACTTTGCCTTTTCTCAGGCCAGTGGCTGCAGCACCACTCAGCTGCTATGTGCTCCTCCTTGCAGAGACTCATGCAAGTGTTCATAACTTCAAACCAAGCTGCTTGTCCCAGTGACAGCAAAGGGACTGCCCCAAGGGGTCATTTAACAGAACTAACGGGTCTTCATGTAGCAAGTCTTTTTTTACCTTCTTTATTGTGACCTCTGGGCAAATCTGTGCCTTTAGAAAAGCAAGACCAAAAACCTGTCACTCAGCCTGGTGTGTTAGCTGCTTTCAGGAACCCCTAAACCATTTCCTGGTGAATCTCTTTTACTAAGAGGTAAAAGAAAACAAATTTCATTTTAAATGGGACACGATTTTACCTAGCACCTTCTTCAGCACAGACATTTCTTAAACAACTAGCAGCATTCTAATGGTATTAAACTGTAGAAAAAACAGTGCTTTGCCAATATCACTCTTAGTGCAGAGACTGGTTTATATTTTCTAGTGCTCCAGTAGCAAGTCCTTAATCTCTTCTGGGTTTGCTTTAAGAGAAAGAGACTATCTAAAGCCCAAAGCATAGCCTGTGCTGGGAGTACAGTTACTTACATACCAAACAGACAAGTCTCTCTGAGCCTGCTGTGCTCCCTGAAGTCTTTAACCAGGATTTGGGAGAGCAAGGCAGCCTCTGGGGGAAGAGCCAGACAACCCAGGGCACTGCTTTCTTCCTCACTGTCACGGTCTGGGTGAAACATTGAATCCTCTCCTAGCTTAAAGACAAATACTAAAACTTTCTGCATCGTTAAATAGCACTTAGCAATACGGAGCCTGCAGATTGCTATTTTTATCAAGTACTCCGTATTTGCACTTCCTCTGAAATCTCAGCAGGGTCTCAATATTGCTGAAGCCGACTCCTGCAGCCAGCATGCACACAGGCTGTGCCTGGAAAGATGCATCTCGGAGTTGGCAGCAGTTATCACTGAGTGATTGATAATGGGCAAACTTCTTGTTCAGCTAAACGGGCTTTGGCACAGGATCACTTGAAATATAACAACAACCAGAAAAAAAAAAAAAATCTGCCTGTTGAAGAGCATCCACCCATACCAGATGTGCTGACTGGAGAATATGCCAAATTCTTCAAAGCAGTACAACTTGACAGCAGTTCTAGGCAGAAGTGATATTTTTTTCCCCCAAAGTATTTACACACAAAAAGAACAGCAACTGTAGAGTAGGACGGATAAGATAAAATATTTTTGTGAATATTGGTCTAAATTTTTTAATGAGTTTCCTCTCTGCTAAATTGAATTTCTTTTCAGTGGGCGTGGGAGCAACTGGCTTTTGCTAGCACAAACACTCATGAAAAATATACACACGCCCCCCCCATACTGCATGTTTGAGCATTTGTAAAGTGCACTTTTAAAACCATGTAGAAAAATGCTTATGATTAAAGTGGCCATGGGCTAATCCATCAGAGAGAAGAAATGTTACATTTAGGTTTGTTTAACCAACTTAAACTCTAAATCAGAACAATTTTATTATTTATATTCATGACCAATACTTTTCTAAATGAGCCTTCACTTCTCAGCTTGGGTCTTTGTGAATGCACTGCTAACCATGAGCAAAAAGGGTAAGATTCAGACATTTCTCAGGTCATGGCACAGACAAGCTCCCTTCTGGAGTGAACATGCACAAAATCACAGGTGCAACAGATTTTAAGTCAAAAGTGAAGGAAAAGATAATCAAGGGGTTGCTTTTCAAGTGCAGCCCCAGGAGGGAGCGAGTGCTGGAAGGCTGGGCAGATGGAGTCACTGTGGCTCACGTTTATCTGTGCCCAGCCAGCACTCTGCCTCTTTGGGCACTGCTTCCCCTTGATCTCACAGGTGAAGGCAGCAGCAAGTGTGACAGGAAAGCACCTGCTACTTTGCAAGGCTCCCTGGAGCACAGCTCCACAACAGGCTGTGTAGGATCTCAGGTCAGGGCTGGAGACACATTTTTTCTGTGGGAGCCCTTGGGAAGATGTTACCTTCCACAGAGAGTGCAGAGAGGTGAAGGTACCTCCAAGCTGTGCAAGCTACATGCTGGTTTCTTGCACATTCAGGTGAATTTTCTATGCAATCTGTCTCTCTGTTGGTTACTGGCTCATCCCCAAGTCCCCAAGCCCATCAAGGTTTTCTAAAGGAAAATCAAAATAACCTTCCCAAGAGAGTCAAAACCCGAAGGAGGATCTCTCTCATCCAGAGATGCTCTGTGACGGAGGGTGGCACAGCTCTGCCTCCCTGGTGGCTTTAGCTCTCACACAATTTCCACAACTGTGACCTGACCAAATGTCCACTGAAGCCAGAGGAGACTTTCCAGTCATATCGATGGAATTCTGACTATGCTCGCTGGCACTCAGCAATACACTAAACAGTCTTCAGATTTCTTGTGGTCACCAAGGAATTCACAAATGCCTTAGCTTTTACTGCCCTGAGTAATTATTTATTGGGATGGCCTTTTTATAGAATCTCCTTAAAATGTCCATCCAGGTTTTAAGGCCAGTAGAGACTATTAGCTCATCAGTCTGCAAAATAACGTATCCCATAGCATTTCACTCAATAACCACCACTGTGTTTAGCTCAGCAGTTAGCATTTGATTAAAAAGTATCTTCCAGAAAAGCCTGCAGTCTCCACTGAAGAAACAAAGAAATTAAGAAACTACCATTGCCTTTGGTGGTTTATCTGCTGCTTAATCTCCCCCAGGTTTAAAATTAAAATGTATTTACTACAGAATATCCCCCCACCTTTGAACACCTCTGGACATTTGTCTGGGGAGCACCCACATCTCTAGCCCAGCATCCTCACGGGTTTGTATCTCCCACAGCAGCGTGACACAGTGTCTCTTGCAGAGAAATGCCTGGAATTGTTGTAGGGGATTGAGCTATTCATCCTAATTCCAGACTTATAGTCTGGAAAATGAAGGAAGAATCTTTGCAAATCATTGTTGAGAGAAAGGACAAATTCTCACTTCTGCCAGGTGAGTTGGAGGAAAGCAACCATCGCTGTGATGGAGTGGTTTAATTCTGACTCCTTCTCTAGCTGAATCAGAAGTTGCACTGCTTTGCCTTTTTCTCCCTCACTATTTCTGTCTTGCTTGTTCTAAGCTCCAGTTTCCCATCTCCTCTGTCAGTTTTGCTCCAGGAAACAATATCACATTGTCCAGTTTGTTCATGTATGACGGTGGGCAGGAACCCACCTCCACTTAACCTTGGCTTCTTTGGCCCTGCTTTTATTTATAACCATTTCCTGGATCTTCACTGGGGGAATGAGGATCCTGCATTAACCAGATGCTCCAAGGCTTTCAAGAGATGGAGCAATATGTTCTGGCTGAGCCCATGTGAAGTGGAGAGTCAAAAGTAATCTTTTGCAACAACAACAACAGCAGCTGCTGTGTGGGAGCCAAGGTCAGCTTTCCTGGGAGGGGATATAGGGAAGGGCTGTGGGAGAGAATTTGTAGAAGCTCTAAAGGAGCTCTTTCACATGTTTCAGCTGAAATCTCTAAATTGTTCCCTGTTCCTGGTATCTATACCTCTCTCTGAGCTGAGTTTGTCTGCCTTAAAATAATATGAAATCATGTATGTTTTTGTGCTCCCAGAATGAAGAATAGTTCAGAGTGTATCCATGTCATTCCTTGCTGGCTCTCCAGGCTACTTTGTACCTCAATGTGGTGCAAAATTCACTGGCTGCAATACAAAGATCCAGGCAGCAGCACACATCAGGTTGTATCTTCAGGCTTGGTAGGGTTAAATCACTCCCTTCATTTGAAATTGTCAGCAAAAAACTTATGGATCTCAGCAGCCCTGGGATTTCTCCAGTAGCTGGTAGGACGGGAGCAGGCAGTGTGACACCATCAGTGTGCCACTGGAGAGCAAGGGAACAGTGTCTTCACCTTTTATTCAGTATTCCCATTCTCTTGTCTTCCTCTACCGTGTCACTGGCTCACTCACAGGAGGCATTGCATGATATAATAAGATGCATCATAAGATTCATCATAACAAGATGTCTTTATAAGCCAAAAAGTCATGCTTCTCCTTGCTGGTGAAAACAGCAGATGAATGACCCATATGGATCACAGTAACTTAAATTACATTATACAGATAGTGAACTGTTTGTGACACATCCTGTATAAAGCTCTTGAACCACAAGAAATAGATTGAAATCTCTCTATCATTTAATCTTGTCTCCCATTGACCATGGGAAGGTCCTACAGAAAAAGAATCTCCCTTCTGTGTTAGTACTGCATTTTATTAGGTTTGCAAGGTTTGCTCCCTGTGTGAGTTATTCTAAGTCCTTACTCTTCCTCTGTGATGTCTAGGGGATTATACACACACTGCAGTCCAGCTCTTCCATAATTGCTTTATCAGTGGGGACCATGTAATACACATTTTACATGGTACTTTTGGCATAATTTGTTTTGCTCATGGGAGAGATAGAATACATAAAGGAATTGCTCTTCTGCTCTGTACCACAGAGGATCCAGGAGGTGTGTCATACCTGCTTGAGTGCATCAAATCCATGAGGACTCAGCAAAGTCCTGCCTGGAGATACAAGTCCAAGGAGCAGCAGCATCCCAGGGAATGCCTCATGCCAAGGAGCTGCAGCTACTCACAGCTGGGCTGAGGCTGAGGCTGAGCAGGTTTGCTCAGTGCAAGAAGGTACCAAGAACCAGCCAGGCCTGACTCCTGATGCCAGCTTCTGGGCAATGAGAGCCAAGGTCAAGGATGAACTCACAGGCAGTGATGCCATGCCCCTTGTTCCCAACTCCCAGCTGAAGCTGGGAAGGATGGAAATGCAGCTGTTGCCTCCCAGCTCCACGCATAGGGAGGAAACAGAGCTCATCCTGCTTTGCACTTTCTCTCCTGAGCTGCTCTTGAAATGCAGATGGTTTCTCCCTTTGCCACAACTGAACATTTGCATCGAGCCCAGCAAGAACCTGCTCCTGAATTTGCAAGACAAAATTATTTTAAAATATCTTCATTGCATTCAACACTGATGCAGAGAGCCAGAGAAGGTGGTATAAGAGACCTTTTCTTTTAAGTATCAGTACTGTAAAACTTCACCACCATCAAGTATTACCAAAGATTAAGAGCTAAAAAACTTTTTAAAGTCTCTTATAGACAACGATACCATCTAGACTTGGAATGATAAGCATCAGAACTCTACATGAGATTTAGGGGATGTCCGAAAATAGAGAGTAGGGCACAGATGTACAAAAACAGTGATAAGACAAATTTAATTTCTGCTGGTAACTGGCTGGTCTGGTTTTGTTCTTTCATGGCTTACTCTGACCTCACTGTGAAGGCACTAATATATGTTGTTTTCTTAGATGAAAATTAAGCCATGACTATGCATTTCTGCAGTGCTCCCCAAAATGCCTGCTGCTGGCCCTCCTGGAGACAAAGTCTTGCACTGGAGGGGCTCTTCTGATCCAAACTGTCCCAGCAGTGGCCCTCCTTCTGTGCTCCAGCAGGGCATGCCAGACTGCATCCAAAGATAAAAAGGTAATTGATCCCACAGAGGAAAAGAAAGAGCCTGAGGCAAGAGACAGACACACAAACTGGAAGAATGCAACGTTTATACTTTTACCTAAATCAATAGTAACTATGAGAAAGCTGCTTTAGCTGCAGGCTCCTAGGCTGTGGCTGAGCCTCAGATTTGGAGAGGGGTTTGGAAACTCTTGTGTGCAAGAAAGTACCTAGAAACTGCACAGAACTGGGAGTGGGGTGAAGAAACCCAAAGCTGGCAGGAAATAGCTACACTTACACATAGGGACAAGGGGTAGTGGGCAATCTTCCTGCACCTAGGTCATGACATTTTGGTGGTGTCCAAATGTAGGCTAAGACCCATCAGTTCACTTCACATGACACAGTGAGCAAGTGTTTTTCAAGACAAGGTTTCCTGACCTAGGCTGCATTGGAAGAGACAGATCAGACATCCATCAGTACCCCACGCACTCTGTGCACTGGAGATCATTTATCTGGCTCCAGTGGCAAGCAGCAATATGTGAATTCATCACAGTCAGATAAACACTAATAAAATGTCCCAGTTTAGAGCAATAGTGATTTTTCTGTCAAGCCCAAACTGAATAAAAAGCAGAAAAATTTCATTTTCTGCTCTGAAGTTGGAAGAATCAAGGTGTAGAAACAGAACAAGAACAAACCACATGAATTCTTTGCAAATAGCTTCCTCTCTTCTAATTGCATTTCCCATCTAACTCCACTTTTGCTATGGCTTGTGGAGGTAACAGCTATTGATCTACAACTATTTTGACAAGGAGAGGTGCTGCAGAAACAGCAGAAATCTCCTCAGGTCGTTGTCAGCTAATCTGGCCACACAGTAAGAGAAAAAACAATTAACACCAAGCACTAGCTGCTGGGCTTATCATTATCCAGCAGTATAAGGTTCTCTGAGGACATGAATTCACATTTGGGTCCAGCTCATAACACAAAAGCCACACCTGAGTAACATGTGCTGGCAGAGCTGATTTCACAGAGTACAGAAATACAAGCACAGGAGCTGCAAACATGTTTTCCATTGACTGGAGCGTACAATGTCTTATTTATCACAAGCCAATTGATGACTAAACTCACCCAGCAAAGTCATAAAAGCATTAGTTTGTATTTGTTGTTCACATTCAGAGACATTATACATCAAAAAGGTCAATGCTTCCCAACTAATTCAATTATAACACAGCCATCTATCATACTAGTTCAGTTAATACCATGTTAGCTTGCTGTTTCTGAGGAATGATAAAACTTGAAGGGTCCACACAGGATATTCCACTTTAATGGCAAACCTGTTAGTGAGAACAGAGCTCATTGCAAACCGTTCTGCAGCCATTCTTTGCCAAATTCTTTGTGTATCTGAACTACTGCTCTTTGCAGGTGACAGGGTGTTTAAATGCACTGAGACACACTGCTGCAGCTTGAAGACATGCTGCCTGTACAGAGCTTGAAAAATGAGAGTCCCTGAGGATGTTTTATTTGCCTGCATTTGTTATTAAATGCATGGTGACTGGGATTCTTTTACTGGTCTGTTTCAAATAGATTTCATCAAAGAAAGAACCATCATCCTCCCTGCACAGGTTTGAAAATCTGGATGTAAGATAGCTACAAGGCAAGGACTTGTTTAATAAATCTGTGCAATCAGATAGAATGAGAAAATATGATATTCCAATTTTTTAGAAGTACAGACAAGCAATCTGGACAGCTTTGGGTTCTCCAATCTGATTCCACAAGCAAGCAAGACTGTTTAATATATGATGAAAGAAAGGGCTCTGGAAGCAAATGGCAGGAGAAAATGCACCAAGATAAATCACACCCAGGGATACCATTATGTTTCTTTGATAAAAATCCTCATTTTTTTTAAAGCAGCACATATAACCTATCAAGACTTCAGCAAAACAGCTGACATAGAAAATTAAGTTCACTGGAAATTATTTGGATTAATTCACAACTACTAACTATTTCCCCACCCACCCAGTAGAGGAGTTGCTGACATGCCATTTCAGGAGGAGGAGGAGCAGGCTGGGGGAGATTCTTAAAGGAATTCCTCTGTGTCTGGGACCCATTTCTGTTACTATTTCCATTAATTATCTGTAGACAGAGCAGAAAGGCACTAATGCCTTCAGTGGCATTAGACAGAGAGCTGGGAAGCATTCTTAGAGAAATTGCACAGAACAAGAGGCTGAGGGATTGGTCAAACACAAAAAATCATTTATGATTCTCTACTGAAGGAGCAGCAAGAATATCTGTGAGCACCTGGGAGCATTGGTCCAGCACAGGACGAGCATTTGAGAGGCTGTGGCCATACAAAAACAAAGGGAATGGGATGAGCAGCTCTGCACACAGCTGCTGGGGAGGATGCTGACACATTTACAGGGCACAGATCAGTGGAAAGGACAAGCACCTCGCTGGGAATACCCTGCCCCACACAGTCCCCTGTGCTCAGCAATGCCCAGCTCAGAGCAAAAAACAACAGGGATGAGACAGTGCTGTAAGAGGAAAGTGGACAAGCTGCTCCATTTAGCTTTGCAAAATGAAGCCTGAGAGGGGCTGTGATTATTTTCTATAAATACATCAAGGGGGTAAACACAGGGGAGAGAGAAGAACTATTTCAGCTGAGGAAGAATATTGGCACAAGAACAAAGAGATGTAAATTAATGGACTAAAAAAGTTCAGAAACGTGACTCTTTTGAATAGCCACACAGGCAGGGAGAATAAGCTTTCCCTCCCTCCCTTGCTCTGTTGCTGAGTAGGTTTGTCTGGCCCATTTGGGTGGGATGACAGCATGCTTCTTCCAAGCCATCCTCTGAGGTCTAGTTTCTCACCCTGAGCAGACACCAGACCTGCTAATTGGCATCTCTGATACCACAGAGATCTCCAAGCCCCCATTCAGCCCATACCATTCAGAATTTCCAAGAGTTTCATGCTTTCAGTTTTTTAAACGGTGGGCTTTTCTCCACAGCTGTGTTTTCTGGTCACAGGCCAGTGGCCAGCAGGACCCTGGAGCTCCTGCCCTGTACTCTGGCAGGGAAGTGGTACAGATGCCACCAAAACCTGTTGGTGTGCACACAAACACCTGGGGCCCTGCATCCCTGCAGGACCAACCTGCTGAGTGCTGCTCTGTGCCTCTGCTGACAGGCAGCCAGGGAGGGTTCATACAAAAGAGAGCTCAGAATAATGAGATTTTTAACATTAATAAGGATCAGAAACCATAATGCTGGACTCAGTCCTTTTGCTAGTGGCAGAGAAGGCTTTTAAATCACAGAAAATAACCATTATCCATACTGATATGGTAACATTACTAACAGACTCACAAAATCCCATCCCTAATCATCACATACCATGACACCAAACATCATGTGGGAAACTGAGGCACAGAAAGTCAATGTCACAACTCATCAATACATTGATCATTCATTTCCAGTTGAATTATCCTCCTCTATCCTTTCAAGAGGAGCAAAAATCATGGCTGTTACTGGCAGGAGATCCCCACAGACACCAGGGGTAACTTTTCCCAGCTCCTTGCTCAAGTCATGGCTGTGACCTCCCCCCTATGCAGGCACAGCACTCCAGGAAGGCATTTTGTCAGGATGAAGCTCTCAGTACAGCCCATTCACACTCACTGCTTGGATGGCCCTCCTCCATCAGGTAACACATTTTAGCATCTCCTCCAAGCAGCGTTTTTCTTGGGGCAAACACATCATCTTCTGGAGTGTTTTTACATTATCACAGCAGAGCTGCTCTCTCTGATGACACACAACTAATGTGGGACTTTGCTTTTACATTTTGTTGCAGTCTGCAACAAAATTAGATGGAGGGCTCCTGAGATGTACATTTTGAGTCCTTCCATATCACACTGGAAAGTGCCAGCTCATCTTGCAATGAACGAGTCAAATTCAGAAGTGGAGACTTCAGTAAAAACTGGTATTTCAATGAGCGGGGCAATAATTCTCATTGCTCTTCCTCTGAGTCACACATGAGAACTCTCCTGCAGACCCAAATGAGCTCATATATCCCTCAAGTGCAAATAGGAAATGCAGTCCTCTCCTCTGGACATCGACTACCAATTTGTGTGCTGCCTCATACTGTTCAGATCATGTTTTGGGCTGATATTATCACTTTTACCTTCAAGTTTATTGGTTTTATTTATACCAACTAGAGTCATTCTTTTCAGCATAGACTATCATTGTGCTTTATAAATCTTATCACAGGGATAAATCAAAAATAACATTTTTTGCTAGTCTAGGAATCCATAATTGGCATGTGCTCTCTGATGTTTTATGCAGATGAGGATCTTTCTCAATACATTTACTACACGTGCAGAAAAAAGCCCCTCACCCTTCTCTAGAAAACCCAATGAATTTTAAATCAAAACCTTCCAGATTTTTTGTGCACAAAGGTTGATTTTATTTGCACACTGAACAAATTCCTGGAAGAGAAACACATTCATTTTAATACCTACTGCTGGATCTTAAGGCATGTTTTCTTTTACATAAAGAAAATCTTCAGGAAAAAAATATTCATAGACTATTTGCTCAGAAGCTCTTCTAGCCCTGGGAACTTTCTCTCTGAAACTGATGGATGCTACATGACAGGGCACAGGGGGTGCCAGGAGCTCAGGACCCACATCCTCCCTCCCTTTTCCAAATATCAACTCAGAAACCCCAGCTGGGGCACATGTCAGTGATGCCTCCAACTGATGCAATGATCACCAGGAGCTGGGAAATATGGCAGCAAAGCCAGCTGCACACATCCCTGTCTTTGGTTTTATTCTGATGGATCTAAATCCTCCTAATGTGCCAGGGCTTTAGGAGAAGAAATACTTAAAGGACCTTATTTTAGCCTGAATCCATTACAGAGAAAACAAGGTGTCATGAAGTGTGATACTGCTTGGGGGAATATTGTAGCTTCTCCCTCTTTCCCTAGCATGACATAAAGAGTCTATTAAAAGGGAAAATACCACTCTGTCATAGAAAATAAAAAACCTATGCCCTTTCGAGACGAATAGATGTCAGTCCAAACTGATGGCTTAAATTAAATATTAAAGATTAAAAAAAAGCAAACCTCCTGAACCAGAATTTGATTTATATAGTACTATTCCTTTAGAGAGGATTTGTGGAAACATGAACTCCTTCTCTCTGTTGTTCTTTGTAAAAGAAAAAGAACAAAATCAATTTCTGTAAAGCAAGATTATTTTAGGAGTCAAGTTATCAGAAATGCCTGCTGTATCTGGGACATCTGTTTTTCTCTCCCCCATCCTTTCTCTTATAAGGCAGTAACTACAGAAAAAAACTGAAAAATATCCCAGAGCCAGCTCAAAACTAGGTTATTACCACTTTTCTCAATGTGATTAAACTTGTCTTTATTGCAGCCTCACCTATTTTCAGCTAACATGATCAGCAGAAGCTCAGCTCTCTTCACAGACATCCCTGGGCCCATTGGGTGGTTTTCCATGCTCTCCTCATTTCAGTAGGACACATGGAGCACATGGGCATCCTGAAATCACCATTCTCCCCAGGGGGACTCTCCCACAGACAGGAATGGTGCTGGCAGCATTTGTTAACAAAACCAAAACCAAATTCTTTCTCCAGCAAACCCTGGACTCTGAACAGGTAATCACCAGGTGATGTTTAATAGCAGTTATGAACCTTGTGCCCCATTTCCAAAATCAGCAGAGGCATGGACAATTCTTAGTGGACTTTGGGCTTCTTAATCTTCCAGGCTCTTCTGGAAGGGATTACAGTATCCAGCACTGGTACTCAAAATTTTGGAAAGCGTTCCCATCTTTCAGGAGGATTTGGCATGACACAGCCCAGGAGACAGGGAGTGTTAGAAGCCCCTTGTGCACAGCCAGTGTTTTACATCTCATGGTTGGCCTGGCACCAGGTTTCCAGCTCCCCAAAGGATGTGATGGACCAACTCTAGACCTAAACTATGTGAGGAGGTGACCCAGATGCCTGGGAGCAGGTAGGAAAATGTGAGAGAGGGGAGCTGTGTGGGGCTGCCAAAGGCAGCCTCGAGTGTAGGAGAGCTTAAAAATGTGCTGAGCACAAGCTGTCCATGGGGGTGGGAGGGTTAATCACACAAAAGCTCCCATGAGGGCCTGTCTCACAAAAGCTGTCTTTCACAGGCAGAAAAAAAGGAGCAAACAGCTGCTAAAGCCAGAGAAAAGATACTGCAATGTTAGAGAACTCCTCTGGGCTTGCAGTAAGTCACTGGAGCAAGTTTGTTCTTGAATGTGTCTGAAATGCCTCCAAAGCAAACATGTTCTTTTGAAGAAGGATGTTTTTATATGTAGCTTAAAAGAGATTAGTTCCAATAGAAGAGCACAGCAGAAGAAAATATTGAACAACAACTGGAGATTGTACTAGTGGATATCACATTGGTCAGCAATCAATATTAGAGTTAACACTGTCACACATTAATTTAAATATTAGAAGTCCAAATGAACTAAGGAAACCCACATAAGCATAATGAAATCATTCACCTGCATCCAACCAAATTAGAGGAGTTTTCTCCCATCCTGCATCTGCAGCCTCTTGTACAAGTGATATGTGAGTTTGCATCAGAATTGCAGATAGAAAACCCAGAAAATTGTTCAGATCAAGTTGGATTTGGCTCCATGACTATAAACAGCAAATGCAAATCCTGTTACATGGTGCACACTCACAGCAGGATAGAGATAAAGCGAGGGAGATGCAGGGATGTTCAGTAAAGAAACCACCACACAATTTGGCCTGCCTTTCACCAAATGCCCAGAAAAAGAGAGGCTGAAAGGCTGTGCTTACTCATTACTGTTCCCCACGTTTATTTTCTCCCCAGAAGATGCCAAAATATTTATCCAGCTGCTGTGTTTTAACACTGCACTAGAAAAGGACTGGAAATACTTTGCAGCTCTTCTACAAGTTTGGTTTTTATGAAAAAAAAAAAAAAGAAAGAAAAAAAGAAAACTGAGGATCTGTGTAGTTGGGTAAACTTCCACTTGAAGCTCTCAAGTGCTGTTAGGCAAAACAGTAGGATTTTATTAAAGCAGAGAAGTGCCTGTTGCCATACATTACTCTGTGCCTTTCTGGATGCTCACAGGTGCTGACACTAAGGCTACAGGAGGTTTATCAGGGATCCAGCCTGATCCACATTGCTGGGCACTGGGCTCAATAGCCCTTGAAAACAAAAACACCAACAAAAATCCCAAACACCCCACCTGAGTTTTCACAGGCAAACCAGGTTCATCTAGTTCCCCTTCACCTAATTAACATAAACCCTTTAAATCTTACAGAAAACCCACAGGCCTAAAATTACAGACTTTGAGAGGCAAAGTCAACTGGCTTTTAAAGGTTAATTTCTAGGCCCATTGGAAGATGCTTTATGTGTACAGCTCGGTTGGCTCCATTATTAAATTAGCAGGTTACAAAGCTGGTACACCATGCTCTGCACTGGGACATTAAGCTGCAGGAATTTTCCTCTCAACACTGGCATCTCATTACTTGCTTCTGTTGATTATTCAGATTGCATTAGATGTCAAGGCTTGCTAAATTCAAAGACCTCACTGAGACGAAGGCAGTTCTATCCACCAGACAACGCTGAGGAAATGAGTACAGAAGCTACACCATCCCTCAGGATAACAGTGATGCAAAATATACCACACCATGCCTTATTTAAGTCTTTTGAAATGTCATAACAGCTTAGATTTAATAGGGGAGGTGCAGAGGAGGGGGAAATCCACCAAGTTTCAAGAGGATCTACAGTCAGAGCTCAGTGAATTGCACTGTGTTTTGGTCCTCACATTTACACCTCAGTGCCCCATCCCCTTCTGCTGCTCCTTCCTGCCTGCCCTGGGCACAGGGACACTCTCCAAATCAAATTGTACCCTCACTCAGGCATAAACAATGGAAAAGAGCCTGCACAGCCAGAAAGTTGAATTTGCTTTGGTTTAATAATTAAAAAAAAAAAAAAATCACCTAATTGTTCTCTCAGCTAACCATTTTAACCTTCTTTCCTCCTACTAAGTGAATATCTTATGTGATTTCTGTGCTAAAAGCAGCTGAACGTCAGACATATTGATCTTGGCTCCAGCCTTTATTTTTACAGGATTTGGATCTACTCTGATTTGGCACCATGTTTTTAGTTTGGTTTCTATCAAAGTGCCACTTTCTGTTTTGTTTTTGCTTGCTCACACACCTCAGCCCCTTGGAGGGCGAGTGCCAGCCTAACTACTTGGGGCAATTGAACTGTCATGGGAGGAGACTCCAGAGCATCCTCTTGGTGCTTCCAGGGGATGTGAATGTACCAGTGGCGTGGGAAAATTATTCCCAGAGTAATTCACTGCCTCCCTTCTGTACCAAGATTGCTACAGACATCACTTCTATCACATACCAGCACAGTGGGACCAAGCAGTGCTGGTGGTGCAGCAGCAGAATTCCCAACTTAAAATCACAACTTCAGTTTGGAAGATGACAGCTCTGTCAAATGAGAGAGGGAAAATCCCTCTGCCCTGCACAACTCCTGGGCTCATTGAATGATTTTTCTTTTTTAATAACTACCTTCTGCATTCAGAGCATCCTCATTCTTTTGTTTCTGTTGCCTTCTCCCCTAAATGCTGGATGCTGTCTCAAGCTCCCTGCACACTCTCTAGAAAACAAGTACAAAGCACTTTTCCCCTTCTAGGATGATACACTATATAAAACTACATAAAGGCACATTAATCACAGAGCTCACATTCATTTATTCATGCCATTATAGATGAGAAATATCCTTTGGTTTTAAAGGTTTCTTTAACAAATGAAGGTTGAAAAGCTAAAACAGAAAAACAAAGAAGAAAACAGAAATAAAACAACTACATCAAAATATTAAACATGGGAGAATATCAAGCCAATGCTCTCATGGATTTCTTGCCAAAATTACTTGAAAGACTTTCACAGCCGAAATCAGGACAGAATAAAAGGACTGAAAATACTAAAAGGACATGCTGAACAATTTAAAAAAGAAGGTGAACAGAAGGTCTGACTGCAAAAACTTAACTGTGATCCCAAGGCATTTCCATTACCCATGAGAAGCCAAGCTCTTCTCAGGAGCTGGAGTTACCCTTCTTTCCCTGCCAGCACCAGGACAGGGTCCTATTTGGGACATTACTCTCAGCATTTACCACCCCAAATCGTAACCCCAGGCTCTAGAGGAACAGCATCTTCTGCAGAGGTCTAAGAGCAGGGAAAGGGACAAGGGTGGTGACAGCTGGGAATTAAAACAAGCAAATGTAGATCAGTTCAGATTTGGGCTCAGGAGACCATCAGCAACCCCTTCCCAAGGAGCAAGTGAGGATGAGAAGTGTAAGAGCAGAGAGGGTGGGCAGGGCCAGCACTGGATCTGGACCATCTGCTGCAGAAGGCTCCTCACTTCCAGCTCAGCCTGCTTTGAAGGCAACTCAACACCAAGTTTTGGCTCAAGAGCATCAAAGAGAAGAAACAGATGTGGGGCTTGGAGTGAGCAGCAGGAACAGCCAAGAAGGTGCAGCGAAACACAAGAGATTCTTGTTGCCCATACCAAGAGCTTAACGAGCCAAAAGGGCTCTGAACATCTCTTGTGGGAAGATATTATCCACAGGAACAGCGATCCCTCTCGAAATCCAATTAGGCCTTGCCTACATCAAAATGTCAAAGGGAAATAAAGGTGTCTGATCAAAATTTGTCAAGTGCCTCCCAGCATTTCTGTAACAGATGGTGTGTTTTTTGACAGAACTATGATGCATGAAGTCAAGATTGATCTGCAAACTGCAGATGATAAAGACATGATTAAGGAAAATAAGAATCACTCTTGGAGACAGTGGTCTTAATCAATTTGTTTCCATTCCAGTGTAAAATCCGTTCTGCAGGCCATTTGTAAGTGCCCAAGGACACCTATGTTACCAATAGCTTCCTTTAACAGCCAGAAAACCCAGCAACTGATAAAGCAAAAGGTGAATGCAGGTTTCCAAAATGCCTGTTCAAATTTGAAGTTGGCTATTATTTTATAGTTAATCTTCTGTCTATTTGTGGTGATGAGGGAGCCAGATGTTTAATTAGTTTTAACAAAAAATTCCATTAAAATTTGTCTTGCTTCTACTGAACTAGATTTATAACCTGTGTAGACAGAGACAATTGAAAATCCCAAGAAAAATATTCTATGGGGAATCCAAGAAAATCTGTATCTCAGAACATTTTCTCCTGTACTTGGGGACCTTCAAGGTCTGTAGACTCGGATAGAAAGACCACATGCATTTTTCAGCTGTCACCATCACTTACCCACTTAACAAAGGAAAAAGAAAAGCCTAATTACTCATAGGTCCATTTTTAATTTGCAGGGTTAGCAATGTTTTAAGGGAAAAAAAAAAAAAAAAAAAGGAAGAAAAACACAAAGATGAATTATCCCTTCACTTAGAGCAGTAAGAAGATAGTGGTGTTTCCAGGCAGGCAGGTCCAGGGGGGAGTGCTCAGGAAGCTTTACAACCCAGAGCACTATTCCAGCCAGCCACTAACATCACATGGTAGCTGCCAGTTTGCAACCCTCTGCAGTTTTTGTTTGCATGCTTTCAAGTAATATTTTGCTCAGGGACTTGTTTCTGTGTTATTCAACCCAATCTCAGCAAGGCAATTTGCATCCCCACCTTCCCCAGGCACAACTTCCCCAGAATCCTCATTTCAGCAGGTCCAGCAAGCAGAATTTATTTTTGTACAAAAAAATTCCAACCTAGACTAATGCCACTATTTTTTATTTAAAATAAAAGTGTCCTTTCATCATAGCCTCCTCAGCTGTTACAGGAAAACACTCCACATGCAGACAAATTGTTGTGAACAAATAACTACAAGCAGTTCCAAGCCAGTATTTTGCAATCATGTTCTACTATTATTCTGTTAAGCACAGAAAGACCTACAGTCATGGTTATTTTGGCTCTTCAACCCTCTGAGTGCCCCTCAGGTACTGCTGTGACTCAGAACAGATCCATCCCCTGGAGGCTGCTAACATGATTTTCTACTTGTTGCAATTTTCTTTCCTCTTCTCCTAATTAACACCATTGCAAAACTGGTTGCTCTCCCTTAACCTAACTGATTTTAACATACACAACAGCATCGACAAACCCTTCAATTAATTATTTAAAAATACCAATCCAAACATGTTCTGGGGCATTGTACAACCACCTCAGTGTAAGTTAGACTTAGATATAAAGCAGAACTCTATCTGAACTGAAAGGACTTATTTTTGATCATAGCAAAAGGCTGTAAACAAAATAAGACTTTGGTCTTTTTCAGGCTGCATTCTCATGCTTTTCTGGATGAAAGGAAAAAATAAAATTGCAAGCACGTTTCTTTCAGGGCAGATTTCAGCCTTATACAAAATTGAAGTCTTTGTCTTAAATAACACTACCCTCTTTGCCATTGTGAGGGGCAAACTACATTAGCCAAGAACATTTTTTAAATTGCTGTTGAGAAAAATAGGTTTTTCTAGTAAACACAACCCCATGTCTAGACAGAGCCTGAAAGGAATCTACTAAAATCATCCAAAGAGAAATATGTAGAAGCAGTATATTGTCCTTCATGCAAAAAAAGTTTTTTTCCTGGAGCTAAAGTATCTCCACAGGCTCAGCCTCAGCCCTTTCTCAGGGGGTTCAGATGCATCTAATGGGAGACTTTGGCCTCTCTCAGTGAGGTCAGGAGAGTTGTTCCAGCACCTGACACCTTGGTCAATACTTGGATCTATAGAGGCTGCACCCGTGTCCCTCACCAGCAAATTCCCTCCCTGGTACCAGGGAGAGAGCCTTTGGAGCATCACTTTTCATAAGGAGCAAGATGTGTGAGTCAAATGTAGAAACATGGCCCCAGCAGAGAGGGGACTTCATGAAGGTCTTGACATTTCCCCTGGTCCCCGAACAGGGAGAATGTGGGAGAGGGGCTACAGCCCCAGGGCTCAGCTCCTGCCTCTGGATCCATCCCACTCCTGTGGCTGGCCTGACCCAGCAAACCTCCACTGTCATCTCAAGGCCATTCCCTGCTCAGCAAAAGCTCAGACAGTTTACATTATCTTCCTCCCTTCCTATAATGTGTCTTGTACTTGTGCCCTGGGCAGGAGCAGTTTAGATAGCATAAATAGAAATAAATGATAACTATAAAGCAAATAACAGCAGCGTGGAGGGAACGGCATCTTCCAGAGTGTGTTAAGGCAGTGTTAAGAAATACGGGACAAGCTGCACTGAATATCAAATTAGGAGGAATGGCTTTTTTCTTCCTCCTCTTCTCCCTGGTGAAACCCCAAGGCATTTCTCATTCTGCTCTGAGGCACAGTGCCAGCTCCTCTTTTAATAAACGCTTGTTTTCTGGCCAAGCATGGGGACTGGAGACTCTGGTTGAGCTGAAAATGTCCTGGTCTCAGTATTCCAGTGGGTGCTGGATTTTTCTTAACAACTTATCTACCTCCCATGACAGCAACCTACTCTAAGTCCTGGCAGGAGGACTCTGCTTTCACCTCATTTTCCCCAATTACAGTCATTCCTCCCTCTGCCCCACCTCAGACACGTCCCCTTCCCTGAGCACATCCCATTTACCAGCCTTCCTTGGCATCACTTCCATCCTTTTACTGCTCTGAACTTCTCTCTCCCATTTAGCATCCCCAGAGTTCACTATTCAAGCCATGGCTTGTAGGAAGGAGTATGAAAGCTCACTGTGTGTGGAGGACTGTTCATCATAAGAATGTATTTTACTATGCCATGTCCCTTATCCATTTGGTCCAGCCAGTGGAAGTGGGTGGAGAGCACTTCTTGCAAAGGCTCCAAGTGCCCTGCATTGATAATCCAGACATCAAAATACAAGGAAGAAAATAAATGCAAAATGTAAGGTGACACCAATGTCACAGCAGACCTGGGAATTTCTTGCATCTCAAACAAGGTGAACCCTGAGAGGATTCTCAGAGTGCTGCTTTTCCCCACCCAACTCGGGGCTAAGATCCCTGAGCACAGGGAGGGGAAGTGAAGAAAGGCCCCAGGGACATTGCAAGCAGCATGTTCGAGGTGCTGGTGGAGTTGACAAAACTTCACCTCCTTGAGGGAATGGAATATGGAATTGAACATGACAGGTGAGAAACCAGCAATGCACGTGTGAGACAACACAACAATCCTGCAGTATCCAGACAGCTTTGGCAGGACCCAGAGCCAGCCACAGGGTGTTGAGGCACTGCTGCCCAAACAAACCAGAGATGCTGCTCAGCATGTAAAACAGAGCAAAAAGGCACAGGGCTCCTTGTGACACGTTCAGAGCAAATCACTGAGGATTTATACAACAGGAAAGAGTCACTACATCATGCCCTGCTTGTCCTGCAGGGCCACCAGCACAGACCAAAGCCTCTTCTGTGCAGCCTTTACCATGGAGGGGGCTCTTGCATGACAGGAATGGAGGAGAAAATAAATATAACTTGGTACAATCGCAAACCTAAATGAAAATTTAACTTCAATTTACACTCCAAAAAGTGGATTCTGAATGCTGGGACACAAATAGGATGACTAATATGAATGAGTTAATAGAAATGGAAATCACTCCCATCTGAAGTGAAAGTAAGAGCCAGAGCTTAACGCACTTAAGTTCTGGGGACTGGATAATTCCTGAGGATAATGATAATTAAAAAATTCTATCAAGGCATAAATGGCAGTGTGTGCTAGGAAACAGCAAGTATAAAACTATGTTTAAGAGAAGCCCATTAATCCAACTGCAGTAGTGTGCAAGATTTCCTGAACAAGTTATGAAGGGAACAATAATTAAAATATATGGTGGTTAATGGAAAGCTGTATAAAATGTAGTATGGGTGTACAAAGAGAAGCTCATGCTAGACTGAATCCAATATCTTCCTTTAAAAAGATAACTAGTTTTCCACGGGAAAAATGTGGTAAGTCTAATCTATTTGGACATCTGTAAGGAACTTGGAAATAAAACTGCATGGGAAAGTGCTGGTTGGACCTAGAAAAAAAGAGAGGTGATACAAAAATTATTAGCAGTGAGAAACTCTCCAAGGAGCTGGCCAGAATACACACATGCTATGTTCTTGTTCTCCCATCTTTTATCTTAGCAGTGGCTTAACTTTTTAAGGTTAGTCTGAGTTTCTATGGTTGATGAAATTCAATTCTCACATCTTAGGCACTTAATAAGCCTACACATAAAATAAGCTTTTTTTTTTTTTAGGGAATGTAACAATTTATTGTCCTTTGAAGTAAGCAAGGACAGTGGTGTGTATGTCCTTAGCTTCAGGAAAGTTCTGTAGAAATTTTATGTCCTAAACTAAACCATCCAGTTTCTAATGCTCCCCAAGCCAGTATTCTGCTCCACGGCTGCAGCACACGTTTGTTTGTTCACGCAGTTTCAGTCCATCCTCTCTCCTCTGCAAACTCAGTCACGTCATTGCCAATGGTCTGGAGTGAAGCTTGCTTCATGCTGACAGAGAGGAGGCTCAGATACTCCAGTTTGACTGTGGATACTTCTGAGGCAGCAAGGATTGGCATCAGGCATGTGCCAAAACCCCTGCCCCACAAGGACCAGCAGCATTGAGGTGTGATTTAGAAAAATACAACCATTGGCAAAGGATAGGACTAGGATCATTCTTCTACCACCTGACAGGGAAACTCACTGTTTATGGTTGTTAATCAGCACAGTCCCAGCACCAGCCAAACCCAGCCTACTGTGGAAAAGCCCAAAGGAACCATTTCCCTGGGCCATGCCAGGAAAGCCCAGTACCAAAGAGGAATGACATAGGTCTGGACTTTAGCTGTGTTGTCCTTTGGGAGACTTTCTACAAAGGCACCTTGCGGGAGCACATTCCCAACCTGAGTTTTCCCGAGGCACAGTGACTCTTCAGCTCCAAGATTGCAAGCACAATCTTCTCTATATGGGTAAAGTGGCAGATACTTCGTCAGCAGGAAAATGTCTGTATGGATATTAAAGAAATAAAACCCAGAAAGGCTGCACACACCAAGTGGTACTAAACTGCTATAAAATTCAAATTAAGCTGCATTGCATTGCACAAACTTCCCCCCAAACCCACCCTATGTAAGGTTATTAAATGAATGTGACTCAAGTGCTGCAGAGGAAAAAAAACAATATGAAAATTCCTGAGAAGCCAATGCATAATTTTCCCATCTCCAAGCCATAATGTGGCAGTGCTAGAAGGTTTCCTATTTTGGAAACATCAGGCAGGCACATTCTGTCTCCATCCCAGCATGTCTTAATCAAAAACATCCTGATCTCAGGTTCAACACTATTTGCAGAAACAACCAGCAGCACAGAAGTGATCAGAGATTACAGAAGAGACGAGTCCTGCACCAAGAAGCCTTAGCAGGGTCTCCTACCCTCTCCAAACACGTCTTGTGCTTTACATCTCCATACGCTGCTGCAGGAAGCAGAGAGGAACAACACATTTAAGGTGTGAGCAGTACAGCCAAACCAGACTGTCCAGGGCATCACTCATCCAAGGATGCTGAAGATAATTTGGGTTAATTGCATATGCTTGTCTTTCAGCCTTTGGGTACAGTGAAGAAAGTGGGAGAGACATGGGGAGCAGGGTGGGAAGGTGCTGAACCAGCCTGGAAAGCATCTGTAAAGAGCAACAGCATGCAAAAATCAGAAGTTGGCTTTTTACAAGGAGACAGAAGAAGGTCCAGTCCTGATGTAATTTAAGGTTTAACTGTTTTAAAGAGATTTAGCCATGCAGCAACTCATAGCTTTGCCCTCTTTGAAACCAGAGGTTCAGACATTGTGAAATGGAAATCAGTGTTGATGAGCCTGAGCTCCCTTTTCATTACAGAAATAATGAATAAACAGCTACTCCTCACAAAGGGCAATAGAAAACTTTACAAGACCATCCACAATTTGAATCTTAATAGGCTTAAAATATATTAATACCACAAGTATCTGATCTTTTATGAGCAGGAAAAGAATATTAATTTACTGCTGAAGAATATTTTGGGTTTTCACCTCCTGTGATGAATCTCTCAGACAAAATCAAATCAATTCACACTACTACTTGTCTATCATCAAATCATACTGAGGTACCATTCAGAAGATAATTGAATAAAGTTTTTAATCTTAGATGACATTCAAATACAAGTAAACAGCTTTCTCAGTATTAAAAAAAAAAAAAAAATCACTCTTACTTAACAGGTGGCAGATGTAATGATGGCTTTTAAGGAGATTGCAGTATTAAACTGAACAAGAATGACAGACCTGACAGTGTCTCTTCAGTGGTCTTCAGAAAATAAAGTTTGCTTGCAAACTTTAGAGCCACTGTCTCAGAAGCTCCCTGGGAAAGACTGGCTCTCCATGGAAATGCTCAGATACACATTTTGGTTGAGCTCCCCACAGCACACCCCTCAGTTCTCCAGAGCCTGTCCTCCAGCACTGGGGAGGCCAGTGCAGCTCAGGTGCTGGTGTTCAACCCTGCCTCCACTCATCACCTTTTGGGGCACATCTCCCCTCTGGAAGATTTAAGGAAATCAATATCCTCTGGTCTAGGAGTGCAAGAGAGAGACAGTGCTTCTTCCTGGAAGCTTTATCTTTTATTAGAACAGTGGTGTGGTTTAAAAAAAAATAAAAACAGAATAGGAAGGAACATGCTTGCCTGGAAGCCTTCCTCACTGCCTGCTTTACCTTAATACAGATATTGCAAACCTCCTTCTCTAGACACATGACCACTTAAAGAATTTGCTGACCTGGCTCCACCTTTACACAACAGTTCCCACAGCACCTGCAATAACATCCACCAGAAAGGAGACATTGCCATCAAAATCCAGCATGCCTGCTAAATTGGACAGTCCTGCAGAGATTGCAAAATTCCCTCAAGACAAAGACAAAACAGTTCACAGGAAGCCAATGCCTTCCAGGTTAGCAGTGAGTTCACCCAACCCAAAATCCCCCAGTGTTTTTTTCAGATATCTCAGCTCCTGGCTTCAGAGAACCAGCTTCCCCCTCACTGCCTGACCTGTACACCAAAATATTCCCTGCCCTGCACCAGGCTCAGTCCTGCTTACCTTGCACAGTGCCCACCACGTCTCCAAGCATTTGGGAAACCCCTGCAGTCAGAAGTGCTCTCTGTTGAGAGTGGTTAACAATCCGATTAGTTTAAAATTACCTGGTTTTAAGGTGCAAGATGAGAAAATATTTTAGTCAGGAGGAATCCTCCTCTTTAATTAACTTTGGTGGAAAACAAGTTTGTCAGACTGTATGGATATGTTTGTTTTGGTTCACTAGACTTCTTAATAAACACATTAGGTGTAACATACTACGGTGAGCTTAATTGCACAGCTATAACAAAATTCAATGAAAAACATAGTTAACAATTGCTAAACTGCAGCAGTTCCTGTTATTGCTCACAGAGTTATTACAGCTGGCAGTGGTCATCTGGCTCCTCTGGGTCCTAACAGAGCAGGGATTGCACCAACCCATAAAAGAGGTAGGAGAGGGGAGAGAGACCAATATACACTTAAATAATTGTGCAGCATGGCCTTGCAAATTCCAATTTCTGCTAACACTGCTTCCCATGGAGAAAAAAGTTTTGGCTGGCATGGTCCATGCTTCTCCCACCCAGGAGCTGTTCTGTTCCCTTGCTGAGAGCTGAGCTCACTGTGAACTGAGCTGCAGGGATGCTCCAGGGAGAGGACCAGTCCTGCCAAGCCCTCCATCAACACACCAGGGTGGAGGCTCGTGGCATCAGTCACCCCTGTAGCCCTCACTCATAGCCCAGGGAGGAGCAATGGATTGCTCTTCTCCACAGGTCAGTATGTGGCTCTAAGCATTTCTGTCCACACACCAGGAATTCTTGGAGGGAAGAGCAGAAGGAAGAGATACAACCAGCACCTCCCTGCTGCCAGAGCCATCCCAGCTGTAAGAATTATGAGAGTTTGCCAGTGTCCCTGTCTGAAGGTCACAACCAAGCAAAATGCACACACTTGTTCAGTATCAGCATCACTGCACCCTCAGTTTGAGTATTGCTTGTCCATGTGCTGCAGGCTTCACTGGCGGGAGCTCTCATTTTGCAGCAAGAGGAATCAATGCTTCTCTACACATGATCCTCCTCTGGCAGGAGAAGGGAAGCCAGACTCAGGTGTTGGAGAGTGATCCTTGCATGCTGTTAATGCAGAGACTGATGGTGCCAGAGCAGATCAGGTGAGACCCTTTGAGTTCCTGCACCACAAGCGGCACAGTAGCTCTGCACACACTGGATGAGCCATGTCCCACCCCACAGAACCCTCCAGGAACTCCCCCCTCCACATCCCAACACATGCAAGTCTCAAACTCAGTACAGGCAGATCCAGCCAAGACAAGGAGCAGAATTGACAGTCACAAAAATTTTTTGTTTGATGTAGCTTCAATTTTCTACTCCTCCTGAGAAGCTGAGCAGCAGCAGTTGATCCTAATACACACACAACTATATATATATATATATATAAAACACATTCCTGTGATGGATGTCTCCCTCCCTACCACATCTCTCAGTCAGCACACAAATTAACTTCAGTCAATCAATCATTCTGCTATCTGCACCTATCACCATATATTAACTCCAGTGATAAGATAGTGACACGAAGTTTAGATACAGGCCTCTAACCTCTGGCTGGTGCAAATGAGTTTACACAGCCAATACTTCCACGATCTCATGAGAAGAAATAATACTTACTACTTCTGGTTTAATGATGAGCACAGACTGCATATCCATACTTTTATAGATACCCTGGAGAAAGGTGAGGGAAGGTGCACTCCATAAGCATATTGATGAGTTATGTAGAAGTGCTCCCAGTACCCATTAGACACTCTAATATGATGTACTCTATTAAGAGGAACACAGGCTGCACTCTGTTACTTTACAAGTGATAGGCAGAGAGGCCATGGACAGAAAGAAGTCCTCTGACTAAAATTCAATCAGGCATGAGACAGTGCACAGCAGGGTTTTTGCTGCTATTTTACCCATCATCCCTCAAGGGGAGAAAAACAATCCTTTCTTAGCTTTGGTGGCAGAGAAAAATTAATGCCACACGGGGGGTAAGGGTTGAGGGCCTTTTCTCCACAAAACTGTCCCCAAGAGCTGTTCATTATTTTTTGCCTCTTCCCAAAACAAATCATATCCCAAGCCATCCATTGCACACACCTGCAAAACGGTGTCGTGTGTCCCACTTCTTAGTAAAGTCTATTTTGGCCTGAAACAACAACAATTTAGCAAAGCAAAATGAATCCAGCTTCTTTTGTTAGATGAAGCTTATCACTCCTGAAAAAGACTTACATTTTTTCACCCTCTCTCAGCCACTGTAAATTGTACTCAGCCTCAGATGGGTCAACACATTTACGTTTAGATATCCTGGTCACATCTAAGTAAAATTCAGTAGCACCTTTCACGGAAAAGTACCAACATTCTTCCCAAAAACTTTACATACACAAGATAGACCATACACCCCTGTGTATGGAGACTCAGAAATCCACAATCCTTTGTTTCTTGAGGGGCAAAAGCAGGCAAGGAGAAACATCCCTCCAGGTCATGGTGAGAAGACACTCCTTCCCATAGGCCTTTGCAGGTACATGTTAATCTCTTAAATTCCATTGGTTGTTATAGTTGATGTCACCCCTGCTCAGCCCCTGTTTCCCATATTAGTGCATTCTCTAGAATGTTCTTCCCTCTCCTGATCCCCATTGGTCCTGGTTTGCTGCAATGCTCCACCCCTGTTATCCCATTGGTTCTCCCAGTTGGTTGCCCCTCCTCTGCACCACTTTCCCCTGTTCCCATTGGCCCTTGACACTCAGATCCGCCCCTTGTTCCCCATATTTCATCCTCAACGCCATCTTGTCCCTCTTTGAGGCTCAGTAGACTTTCTCTTGGATTTCCATACAAAGACCCATCCTTCACCTCTTTCATCAGCCAGTTTTGTTTTATGCAGGCGTGCTCCAGGCCCTGAAGGCACAGGTCACTCAGAGGAGCCCACTGAAGCACACTGCTTCTCCTACAGACCATGCAGCCATCTCAGGAGGCATCACCAGTGGCTCAGCTGTCATTCCCCCTCCGTTTGGTGAATATTCTCTATTCACAGGTGGTAACAACCAGAAGAAAAAAGAACCCATTTCAGTTGTGTCACAGCAGGAAACCTGGAGAGCATCAATTAAGGTCAAGGGGAAGAGCTGGGAGGGTTAAGAGCACAGGAGCAGTCAGCAGCAAAATCCTGCTAATTAACATAAAAAGCGCACAAGTTGTTCATTTTGTTTAAGCTTGTTAAATATTGAAATTAAGTGTTACGAACTATTAAATAAAATTAAAGTCAAAATTAACTGCCATGCACGCTATGCCTTGCCTTATAATGGCTCATTAGCGATGCTCACCAAGGAGCATCACCCCACACACAGCACCAATGCTGCTCCATCTCCCATCTCCAGCTGGGATCTGCCTGCAGAGAGTTCCCTGGTAAAAAGAAGATAAAGCTCAACAAGTTCCCATGCATCAAGCTCCCGGAAAAATTGGTAGGCAAGAGTTTGACACTTGTGGATCAGGAGCCAACCTTGTCTGAGATAGACACAGCTGGAGAGGCGTAATAACCAGCAACAACCGTTTCAAGTGACAGCTCTTCTCACAGCAGCTTTAAAATCCCCCCCTCTACATTTGCTAATTAGTCACACCTAAAAATACATCATTTGCCCCAGAGACCAAGAGGATTAAGTCACTTTTTTTCCCTAAAGACATGATATTTTTGTAGGAAGAAAATCTGGTAAGTATATGGAAATGAACCAACTCTCCTAAAAGGTTCTCTGATTTTAAGTGAAGACTGTTCTGCACCACCAGCTGTTTATATGCACTGATTGAAGGCATAATTGACAAGGGATAATTGCTTATTCTTCCTAATACATGGTGAATTACATTTTTCTGACTCAGCACACCATGCTGATGAGAAGCCTCACAAAACACTTGCGACAGAATCAGTTTGGAGGGCAGGAGCCAGACACACTTTTCAACAGGAGGGGGCACTTGGGCCTCATATTGAGCACTGGGGAGCCATGCTAAGTCCCCAAGAAAGTTGTGACACCAGCCAGGAGGGCTGGGTTTCCTTGACACTACAAAACATCTCAGCTAAAATTGCTACAGAGCTACAAGCACATCATGCCTGGTGCAAATCTACCATCAAACACAGACATACTAGAAGTACAACATAATCAGAGTTCAAACTGTAAGAGGGTTTAAATATTGAGTATTCACTGATCAGGTGAATGTAAGATCTACTTAAGACCACAAGCATTTAATAATGCTGATAAAAACTAGCAAAGGCTGATAATTGCTTTGCAGAAAATACAGTCCAAGGAATGAGTGGGAGGAGGATTTAAACCTGTAGTATTTGAAAGGAAAAGATTCTTGTCCTTAAAATGCTTCACAGCAGTTTAAAGGGGGCAACGAGTTTTAGAAAGGGTTATAGGGATTTAGAAGTGCATTTAGAAGTCTTTCCAAAAGTCTTGGCAATTAAGTTAGAAGAAGGTATTATTGAATGTCCTCAAGTCCAACCAATTCTCCAGGCTCAGCCCAAGAGCAGAAAATGCCTCCTTGTTTTAGCACTGCTGGCAGGCTGGTACAAGGTCGAGTCAGTGTTGACACAGGGGTCCTGTACAGACAGGATGACAAAATTCTCTCTTGATCAAACACTAATTACAGTGCTCAGGCAAATGCTTCACACAAGGGAGGCCAGGGTAGTATTTTATGAATGTTCTCACAACCCACCCTGGCCCTCCTGACTTCAGAGACTTTGGACGAGTATCTCCAGCTTTATCAGATGAGAAGCTTATTTGAAATTCAAGGCAAGGATATTCCAAGGCTCTTCCTTTTCTGCATGTTCATTCTGTTTCAATGGAAAGATATTTTATCTAATGCTTTTCATTCTGGCTACACAGTATAATTGGCCAAGACTGGAAAATAAGCAGTTAAAAATCTCTATTTCCTTTTTAAATTAAGGCTTTCTTGAAAACAACCTAAATCACATTTAATGAACTCAAAATATTTAATGTTTTTTCAGTAAGTTTCACAGGAATTAAAACAACACTTCTGATTGTTGAAATAGTGTGCCTTCAAATTAAAATCTGCTGGTGGGAAATGTAATCTAACATTTCCTTCAGAATAATGCCAACACTAGAGGGGACATTTCTTGAGCAACCTTACTGCTCTAAAGAGCTATTAAAGGATGCAAAAGAAGTTACATATGCAGAGATCATCCTACCAGAGAGTTCCTCTTGCTGTCTCTCCTGTCCCCACACATCAAGGATGGCTGCTGAGCACAGACAGGTCCAGGTTCACTTCCCATCACCACAGTGGGGCAGGGGTCTCTGAATGGCCACAAACTGGCCAAATCAGGGTCTTTTTTCTAAATCTGCCTCCCACCTGTGCACCCCATGTGGCACTGGTTGGGCTGCATTTCACAGCTGGGTGGTTCTCAGCCACAGCCTGTGTCCTGATTTATACAGGCACTCAAAAGCATCCCAATGCTCAACTCTTAAGCAGCATCCTTTGCTCAGACTTCTTTTGGAGTCAGCAGCAGTGGGCAACAAATTCTGTCAGCTCATGTGAAGCTTTGTCCTGGCGTAACTTCCCCAAGTCAAAGCTGGTTGGACATCATCAACCAGGTCAGATCTTAAGATAAGTGATAATGTCCTACAAGGTGCCATGAGAGAGGATTAGCAAAAGGCAGAGAAGCACTAATAAGACACAGATTAACAGTGACTTTGGGTTTTCTCTTCCTTCCTAAGGGAGGGAAGAATCTCTAACAGCAGGAGAAGTAGTCTCAAGCAGCAGTAGAAGCTTTGGGAAGTCTCTAACCACACCATGTTCCCCGGCCCCCATATCCATATTTCATCAGTGTTTGCCTGGGTGGAGAGGTAGAGCAGATCCCCTTTGGCAGCCCAAGGACCAGCCTCTGCTCAGTGCCAGTGAGCTGCCATGCAGTGTTAAAGGCTTTGCAGTGTGACACGGGAACACAGTACATGTAAAATCTCCATTTCAGAATTCTGCTGTTTAATTCAGGGAGACAAAAAGGGAGCAGTGGAAAGCTGTGAGTTTGGATTGTGTCTTTGAGGCATTATAGGGCTCCAGCAGTGATGCTCAATTAACACAAACAGCCAGTGCCAAGCACAGCCCAAAGCACTAGGTGCACATTACTCTGCACAACACAGACATTGCCCTGCATACAGGTGGTAGGCTGCTTTTCAGAGGCTCTGCTGCATCTCAGAGACTAAAGTTGTTTCCTTAACCTACTGCTGTAGGCTATGGCTGTAGAAGCAATATAACAGAAAAAAAAAAAAAAAAAAAAAAAAAAGAAGATAACCCAAAGAAAATAAACCTGCACTTGCTTTCAAGGAAACTGCTGGCTCATTCACCAAGCACAGCACCAAGCCTGCCAGAGTTTAAGAACTGCTTGGTCAACACTCAGGCACATGGTGTGATTCTTGGGGTGGTCCTGGGCAGTTAGATTTCAATGATCCTTGTGGGTTCCTTCCAGCTCAAGATAGTCCCTGATTCATCAGCCAAGAATTAACTGGCAATGGCTGCTCAGCTTGGGCTTTGCTGGTCAGGATGAATATCTGCTGCAGAAGCATCAGGTGAGCTCTTAGCTGCTAGAAAGGATTACAAAATGACTCCAAGGCAAGCAGATTTGGCATTTCAGTAAGGTACCTCTAATTAGGTCCACAGGCTAGGGACAAGAGAGGGACAGCCAGCCTAAGACCTGGCACAGCAGACAGCTCACATCAAACTGTTGGTTTTTTGCAGGGACTACTGGTCTTACCCAGGGTCATGGAACCTGAGCAGCTCAAAACAGGCTGAGAAAATGAGTAAGGAAAGTGAGTGTGTTAGAGATGCAGACCATATAATTACAGACAGAGACACCTGGATGGCTTAACAGAGGTAAATGAACTAAAGTTCATTAAGGGTCTAACACAAGACAGCCAAGGATCTCAAGTGACAGTACTAAATAGGGTAAAGGAATTTAGCTCCTCAGGTCCATCACCAGTTTGTTTTGCATATCAGGATCTCAACAGGGCTGCTGGGGCACAGCTGGGAATGGGAAGCAAGCAAGAACATTTTCATGCAAGCTCATATAGAAAGGACAACACAGGAACACCAGGAAAATCCAGGAGATCAGGCAAGGCATGCACAGCAGGGACTTTGCAGCCACAAACCTCTCAGCTTTGCAGCAGCTGGGAGATGCCTTTCTTCATGCAGAAGCTCTTATTGTGACTTATAGGGTTTATTGTGACAGCCTTGTGCCACCAGCTCCACATTCAGACAGAAAATGGCTTTTTCAGCCCTAAGCTCACTGCACCCCAGAGGCCACTGACTTTGTGCTGGCCAGCCCTTATCTTGTGTGTTAAGGGGACCATGCAAGGAGCTCAGAGGAGCAGCAAGAAAATATTCAGAGAGACTCTGGGCTCAAAAACAGACTGGGCTTCTACTACATTCTTCACACTAGACAGCTGGGAAAAAAATTCAAACCAAAAGCTAGGCCAGCAAGATTGCAGCAGCAGCAGACTTTTCAGTGCCAACCAACCACCTAAAGAGAGCAAACATTGCAAGAAGGCAGAGAAAAATCCACTGTCCTAGATTGTGTCAGAGGTGTTGGCAAAGACAAGGAGAACCTGAGCTTCCTTCTTGCAGGAGATGCTGAATGATCAGCAATCTGTGCCCAGCAGCCAGGCTGCTGAGGACACCAGGTGCTTTGCAGAGCTGGACCCTGAGCCATGTGCTGCCATCCCATCCCTGGTGGCAGCTCACATCGCAGAGCCCAGGGGGAACCACCCTCGGTGGCACAGGTGCTGCCTCACAGTGCTCCAGAAGGGAACAAGCTGCCTCATTCAAACAAGAGAACTTGAATTCCTGCCCAGCAAACCATCCTCTTGAAAGGGAACTTTCAGATCAGCGTTTATTTATTCTGGAGTGTGATTTTGTTTCCAAGAAACTTTCTCGGCTGAAACAATGAAAAAATTGCTGGTTTGGCAAAGTTTCTGATTGAGAATTCAAGTGACGGAGCAAGTGTTTTGCTGATAACGAAATCATATACATTTTTTGTTTTATAGCTACTGCTATTTGCTGCAGAATATTTATGGGATGTCTTAAAAAAAAAAAAAATCTACACACTCAGCACAGCTCAAACTTCTTTCCACAGACAGGTCTTTACCCCATCAGAAGTTTTGTCAGGACAGAGGAGTTACCTCTCAGAGGTTCCAAACACACATCTGCTTCACAAGTGGGCCAGCTCACCCTTCTGCATGGGACCAGGACTGCCAAGAGCAGCTAGGAGCTGCACAAGACTCATCCATGTTCTTGAGCTCTTGTTAACCAAAGAGATTTCACCTGGGAAAACAATCTGAAATTCAGTTTAGCCAGAGGAACACAGTTGTCCTGCTCCTGTGCACAAAGCACATAAAAGCCCATGCAAGAGCTGTTTCCCCCCATACTTTAATTTATATCAAATCAACATTAGGCCAAATAGATGCTCTCATATAAGCATTTCATAGGCAGCCTGGATTATGAGTGTAGTTTTGACTAGTACTAGAAAGTCTTTTTTTTTCCCTTGTTTTTTAAACCTCTGGCTGTTAAGACTGGAAGCATAAGGCAATTTCCAGCTCCAGCTCTTGCCTCGCTCACTTTGCCCAATAGATCTTCAGGCAATGGTGCTGATTACTTGATTGTTGCTAGATCTCACACTGCCACCTCTGAAAAACTGTGTTGACAGACACCAGTGACTGGAGGTCAGAGCAAGCAGCTGGCAAATGGCTACCAGCACTGCTGTGGGGGAAGCAAGGCTATCAAGCCTGGAGTATTTATCAGACTGCAGGAGAGCTGACTTGCCTGCTAAATAGGGTGGGTTGGGTTTTTTCCTCCATTCAGATGAGGAGGGAGTCAGAATCTCATATTTGCTGGAAAGGAACAGCTTTCCACTCTAGCAGTAGCAGCCCTGCCTGAACTACTACTCTGACAGCCAGGATATATTGCCTTACTACTTTTGTTAAGACCAAAATCCAGGGACTTGCAGCTACCACCCCCACCATTAATCATCTAGGTTCAAAGATTTTACTTTAGTGCACCTCCAGCAGAGCTCTTTGATATGCAGAAGCTGAATTAACCCCCAGGTGATTTCTCTGATGTGGGGAGGTCCAGGGGGACAAACCAAGACCACAATTTTCCATTTAGACAAATGGCCACGATGGGAGTGGGGGACACTGTGAAAAGCCTGGAAACCATCTCTGAGGCCTGCTTTCCTTGAGAATATGCCCACACTGGAGAGGAGTCTGACCCCAACTGAGAATTGAAAACCATCAGGTCAGGAGCCCCATCTGAGCTGTTCAGGTCTGTGTTTCCCAGGTGAAAGCATCTCAGGTACATGCAGAAGCTGTGATGTCTCTGCCACCATTAGTGAACACAGCTGGTTCCCTTCATTGCTCAGCTCATCAATCCATAGAGAGGCTATTCCTGTTATTGATGTGCCTCAGACCTCAGGAGTCCTCAGACTTCCAACCCCAAGAGCTTTAAAGTCATGAATTAAGCCCTAAGAGTCATTATTAAAAAAGCTGCAACCATTGCATTATTTTCATCTGCCGTCTGTTTAAATGCTTTAGGCTATACTTAGCTCAAGGTTTCTCTCCACAAGAGCTAGAAATTTACTTGCTCTAAATGAAAAAAAAAACCTTCCAGTTGTCCTGGAGTTATGCAGTGATTTGAACTGAAGTTTTCATTACTGTGATACTTGCAGTATAGGCAAAATGCTCCAGTGCTTCCAACTTGTCCTTGAGAATATATTGCTCAAGGTGGGGAAGGATGAAAACCCAGGATCTGGCCAGAGCTCATCTCACATCATTTTTTCCCACATGCCTTTGGAAGACAGAAGTGCCACAGTCCACATCAAGGCAGTGATTTCCTCAGGTGTTTGCTGCCCTCCTCATCATTGATTTTAAACCACTAGATCAAGAGGAGCTTAGTTTATCTTAAGTTTTCCACGTGGATTCATTTTCAAGCCATCACAAGTGAATTGAAAAGTAAACCACAGATTCAGATTCCTAATCCACTCTAGTGGATAGACCCCATTCCTCACAAACAGCCTTCATTCACCTGCTTTCACCAAGAGCAGTACTGATGGCAAAAAAAAAAATAAATAAATAAAAGGGGGAAAGAAATGAGAATATTTACCCTCCAAAATAAGGCCTTTTAAAATTTTATTTTCTTCTTTACTGAATTCCCACTTCCCCAAGTCCTAAAGAGGAGCAAAGATTAACTACAATTGATTAAAATATGTCCTATTCTGCAGCCACAGTATTTGAAGTCCTTAGACCTCAGCCAGAAACAGCCCATTTAGATTTTAATTACTTCTAACTCACATTGTAGAAAGTTTGTGGTTGCAAATTAGGACCCAATGCTCCTTGAAATCAGTGAAAAAATGGCACCAAGATCAGACTTGACCTTGTAAACGAAAAATAAAAACATTTTTTAAGAATAGCTTTAATTTCTACATTCAGTATGAATTCAAGCAAAAGGCCCAGTATGTTTCTCAAGCTGGAGAGTGCTCTGTTTTATTTTCTGCTCTATAAAATAATCCTGCTGGAAACACCTTCTCTGCATACATTCAGTAACTCTGCTCCAACAAAAAAGGAAGACCTACCTAATACTGTAGGTAGCTTTAACAAATATTGGAAGGATTGCTCTACACACAGCCCTGCACAGAGCTGGAATCCAGAGCTGCACTGGGAGGTGAATGCATCATCCCCAGACAGGAGACACTCCCCTTCCACAATGCCCTTGCTATGCAGTACTCCCTCTATGGTATCAGCTTAGTCAAGAGCAATATAAAGATGATTTATTGCAAGACATGCAAAAAAGAAACTTACGGGGAACAACAAATTCCCACTGCTGGTAAGGTGATTGCTCCATCAGGGAATGAGTCCATTCAGTGAAGTCAGTGCAGAGGGTCTCATTTCTAAATGAGTGCCCACGACAGCAGCTCCACCTCTGTCTCACAGGGACCTGACTCTTGGGAAATTGGGAGCAGACATCTGTGGGTCCTCACACCCTTGAGGAGGACCAGGCCCTTTGCACAGCCCCCATTGCATTTTTGGGTGGCTAGATTCCAAGAGGAAAAACAAAAGGACTAAGTTGACCTGGGTTAAAGTAATTTGCAGATCCAAAAATCACCAGTCCTGGCTGAATCAATTTGTATTTCCTCTTCCTGATGCCCAGGTCTCCTTTCTGAGATCGTCAAAAGCTCTAAGAGCTGTACCACTTGCAAGGGCAATAACAATTCCTTTAATATATAATTTTAAACCACCCACCACACTCAGTCATTCAAGTCTTTGATACTCATCTGCTGCTTTGCTGAGACCCTTTGTTAAGGCACAGTGTGATAGACCTGAAGCTCTCTAGGGTGAGCCAATTTTCACAGAATGTGGCTTTAACAAATTCTATGTAGCCAACTGGAAAATTAAGAACTGTCTTTTTTCTCCGGAATTTATTAAGGTTGAAGTAGTCTTTTTAAGTGTCTTCTCAACATGTCAGTACTATCTAATCAATTGAAGATAAATTAAGGTTTTGATCAGACTTTCTTTCACAGGAATTGACCTGATTATTAGAGACAATACTTTGTGTGTTACTTCATCTAGTGCAAGAAGATGAAAAATCAACTGTACCTTGCTACAAGTGGCCAATTTTGGGTACTTGAGGCCACCTGACCTTAAGCATACCTCAGTACCCAGTGCTGTCTAAGAATGACTGTACAACATACTTGTTTTGCATTTGACTCTGCAGGAGAATTGCCATGGTTATTATTTAAATAGCTTAAAATTGGGACAGCTTGAAGTGCAGCAGGGCAGGCTGGAACCATGAAAACCCAAGCAGTGCCACACAGCCCCCTGAGGTCACAACAATGCCTCCTCTAAAGCCTTCTGAGAAGAGAGACAAACACTTGATTTCTTTACTCAAAAAGACAACACCACAGTCTCTGCGTAGTCAAGAGAAATCAGAGGTAAAGCCACTTTAAAATCACAGAATCCATTAAGGCTGGAAAAGACCTCAAGGATCTTCAACCCCACTCGTTGACACAGCACCACCATGTTCACCACTAAACCACATTCCTCAAGTGCCACATTCACTTGATTTTGAACTCTTCCAGGAATGGTGATTCCACCCCTTCCCTGGGCAGCCTGTTCCACTGCCTGACCACCCTTCCAGTGAAGAAATTTTTCCTGCCACCTGTTCTGTAAGCCTCCCCAGCATAGCCTGAGGCCCTTTCCTCTCGTCTTACCACCTTCACACATCCAAATTCCCACCTCCACCATTTCCTAAACCAGGTAGGGAAAAGGTTGGAAAGCCCACACCAGTCTTCCCTCCAGCCACCTGCAGAAATACACCCCCAGGAAGGGAAAAATAATCTCCAGAGGCATCTTCCCAGTATCCCAGTGCAGTGCTTCCATCCCTTACCTGGCAGGGACTGCCCTTAACGCAGCTGCTCTGATTTGCTGTCCAGGAGCCAGGATTGCTGAGCAATATTGACAAATCTAGGCCAATATCCTTCACCCTGAGATGCTTCTCAGGCACACAGTGCTGATGGCTGCCAATCTCCCACAAACCCATAGAGACCCTGAAACAACCAGGCATCGTTTCAGAGAAAGTCTTGAAACAAGAATAGGAAAAAAAATAACCTACAGGAAAAAATAGTTTCTATTTGAGTGTAATAGATGCCCTGGGAAGATGAAAACCTTTGTGTATTTGTTGATAGAACAAGCTGATGATGTGACTGGGCCACAAGAGAGGCTAATGAGTTTCTGCAATTATTACAGAAGGTCTGCTCAGGAGAAGCTGAAGATCAGTGTTATTGCTCAGGCCCAGGAATCCCAATTTAGGAAAGATCTCATTCAGACTGTAACAGCAACAAAGAACCATACATGTTTAGTTAATCTCACAAAAGAAGATTAAAAATAACTCATTTCAGTTTGCAAATGAAAGTCTAGTGGTACAATTGAATAGATCAGGGAGATTACCAGCATCAGACCCTGCCTATTTTTACACTGAGAGCTGGAGTGACCCTTGACTCCACCAACAATGTGCAAAAGAAAAAGCAGTACAGGCACAAGAGGAATTTTTACATTTAATTTCCAGCACAAATAGATTGGCTAGTTAAATGTCTAAGTGTTAGATGAGGGCATAGCTGGAAAAGTTTTCCCATAGGAGAGGGAGAAATAAGCATCCCTTACTAAATGGATCCCACTTGCTTGCAAGTTCTCTGAACAGGACTGGGATCCTTCCTTGAGCCAAGACACCGACACCAGTTTCAGCTGCTTCCCTTCTTCCCCGACCCCACAAAGCAATTTGTGTGGATACCAACAGCCCCAGTAGCATCTCCAAAGCTGTTCATGTTTTTCAGTCTCCTCATCACTGAATATTTCCATGAAGCATTTGCAAGTTTTTCAGAAGAGGGATGGGGGAAGCAAGTTTAATATACTGAAAAATTAAAAATTTAGGGGCAGGATAAAACTAATTGAATCTTGTGTTAAATTATACAACTGCAGGGATGCCAGTGCAATTTTATCTTTCATACTTAGTCTAATAAAACTCTCAGGACTTTAATTTATCTCCACTCCAGCACCATCCTGCATCATGGAAGGGTTTTGCCACAGAACAGAGGTCAGGCTGAAGAGCACCACAAGCTGTAAATACAGCAACTGGATTCAGCTGCTTCCTCCTTGGGAATGACATCAGGATGCTCTTTTCTAAGGATAAATCTGAGTTAAGCACAGCACCTGAGAGTTCACTTGCTTTCATGTTCTGTACAGCTGCTTTGCTCTCAAAAGTAGGCATAAAACTATGCCAAGCAAGGATGGGGCAGTCTCAGCTGGGCTTGTGTCCCCCACAAGGATAATTCAGAGCTCCTGTGGCTGGTGCTCATCAAGAGGACAGGAGAACAGCTTTCCTTTCTCCAAGGCCATGGTCTATCCCCTCACTCTGAAAGGTGTTTAAGACATCCTCGGGATTTAGGCAGCTTCCTCAGACCATTCCCAAATTATTAGTAAAAGGGCAGGGCTGTGTACCAAGCAGTTGCCATATCTGACCCCAGGAGACAGAGCAGATAGTGCTGGAGCTTGCATAGCCTGCGAGACATGCTGTACTTTAGTCCTCAGGTCTAGAGGGATCTGTGACAGATATTTTGTGCATCTTCTGGGCTAGAGATTTATTGCACAGTTGCCTGAGCTCAATGTGCCAGCTGTTCCACATTAGCCCCTTGCCCCCATACTTATTTGAAGCCCTGTTTTGAGTTGATTGTCCCAAGATGGGAACTCAGCAAGTTCTGGAAGATCTGTGTGGCTCCACCTGCCTGAGATCTGGGTGGATTTTCATTTCACACAAAGTTGCTTAGTGTAAACTTCCTACTCCATGTCTATTTCCCAGCAGGTGTCACAGGACCTTGCACTTGAAGGAGCAGTGACCCCTGCCAGCCACCCACCCAGCACTCAACACTCAAGCTCAGCCTGTGCACCACTCCCCCCAAAACAGGCAGGGTCAAACTTCCACTGTGACTTTTAAGACAGTTTCAACTTTTTTAAAAGCCAGGAAGAAAATAAGCAGCTGACTAAACTGTTGCATGGTTTTGAGGAATTATTAATTTCCTTTATTGGTACAAGCTATGCATTCATAAGCAGCTCAGAGCCTCACCAGACTCCTGCCAGACTGAATCATTTCAGCTGGATGAGAAACTGCAAAAGTTCAAGGTTGCCAAAACAGCAATCAGGCTTTAGTTCAGGAAATGCTATAAACAAATAAGCAAAAATCCTCCCAGCTTCAAGACACTGGAGACTCAATTCCATCTTACAGAGCCAGGCCCACGAGATGCACTGGAGGTGGGGATGGGATCTGTGGGAGCTCTGCAGTGGCCCCATCCCAAATGGCACAGGAACACAGGGCTTCAGTGCCCATGGGGCAGAAGGGCCCACCAGGCACCAAAGGGTACCCTGGAGACATCAGTGACTTCTTTGCTGCAGAGATGCCCTTCAGGTAGTTCTTACAACTTTTAACCTATCCTAAGATGAAAAAGACCATTGGAGCATCTTCCCCAGGCTGAGAAAAAAAACACAACTGCTCTGTCCTGCTGTCTGTGCAGGGATGTCTCGGACAGAAACCTGTAGAGCTGCACTGAGTAGGTACATATGGTCAGGGACCACCTTCAAAAAACACAGCAGTTTTAATTATTCTTGCTCCTGTGCCAGGCATATGGCATTTTA